>NC_081519.1:12622368-12967368 GCF_030273125.1 Centropristis striata | reverse complement strand
GCATTGTCATAAATACTGTTTCCTTTGTTTCATTGTCTCTTCTGACAGGTGCTGGAAGCAGCCTGCATCAGAAATGTTCCAGTGTCAAGCAGCGCATCATCTCATCCAAGCAGGAGTCAGGGGCAGCAGCAGGAGGTGGAGCTGCAGCGGGCACGGGCGTAGCAGCAGGCCAGAGAGCTGAGGAAGCAGATGGCACAGAGGTCCAGAACAGCGATGTGTCAGAAGGCCAGACAGAGCCCAGTCCTGGAGGGGGCAGGAGCAGAGCGGGCGGAGGAGAGAGGAGGAATGGCAGGATATCCAAACCCTCCCTACTCCCACAGAGCAGCATGGAAGTGTCCTCCTCCACCTCCACCAACCAGGTGGAGGTCCCTGACACCACCCAGAGTTCCCCACTGTCAATCACCAGCGACATGGCTGATAGCCCTGCTCTCGGTATTGGGGCTGGCTTGTCACAGAGCACAGCTGTGTTCATGTCTGAGGTCACCACACTGACTGGGGATTCAGTTTACTCTACTGGCCACACCCACCTGCTGGCATCCACCCATGAGAGCACCACTGCTGGCATCCTGTTGGCTGTTGCCCCTGAAAACCAGAGGTTTGCATCATTTCCTGGTGGCGTAGGCTTAGGGGAGGGAGGAGAGTTGGTTCTGTCAAGCTCTCTGGATTCTGGTGGAGGAGTCAGCCTTCCTGAGACCACCATGACCTTTGACCCTGATTGCTTCCTCAACAATCCCAAGCAGGGCCAGACGTATGGAGGAGGTGGAGGGAAGGCGGAGGGATGTAACGGTGATGATGGAGGACTCCACTGCTCCTCTAACGGCTTTGTCTACAACCCCGCCCTCGTCAACAACATCAAGACTGAACCTGTGCCCCTGGAGCCGCCGCTGGCCACTCAGAGCAGCTACGTAGGAGAAGGGACAGGCCTCAGCCCCAGCACCACCCTGGAGCAGATGGACTTCAGTGCTGTTATGTCATCAGCCTGTGTCCCGAATATGACCCAGGCTGCACACCACCCCTCCCCTGGACTCTTTCTTCAGACTTCACCCCAGACAAACCAGCCCTCCCAACTGCAGACCAACGGTACTGAGGCAACACAGGAATCAGGCGAGGCCCAGGCTTATATAGGTCTGCCCACGGTGCCAACAGACACTCCAGTCACTAATGGAGACCCGCATACACACCTGCACCAAGCCAGCCCAGACCAGCAGGGTCTGTGTAGACGCAACAGACAAGGAGCGGCGGTGGGCTCTTTTCCTCTAACACCACAGGACACAACTGTCGACCAGTCAGGCAGCAGGGGACATCGAGAGGTCAGGGGCTTAGACAAGACTTCTGAGAATGGAGGGGAGTTGCTACTCAAGCCTGGGGATCCTCATGAAGCCTACACAAGTGTTGACACAGAGCACTACCTGCAATCCACTGATGACAATGGAGGAGAAGAGGGTGGAGGAGGTGGTGGTGGAGGAGGGGGGGGAGGAGGAGGAGGAGGAGGAGGAGGAGGGGAAAATGAGATTCTATGTAATGGTGTAAGCTTGTCAGGGGCCAACAGTTCAGTGGTGGCCAGTCCTCAGTCGATAGCTGCTGGTGCAACCATCGAGGGGGCGCTCTACAGCTCTCCTCTTCCTCAGCAAGGTGGGGGGGTGTCAGCTACTACAGCAGGGGCAGGAGCAGCCATCAGTCTGGAAGGCTTTGAGGCTTCATTTGGGAGCCAGTTCTCTGATCTCATCAATGATTTCATCTCAGTTGAGGGGTCCGGAGGTGGGGTGGGAGCAGCTGTGACTGGGGTTCTGATGCCCCAGGAGGGGGCAGCGGGCGAGGAGCAGGGCACGGGAGCAGGCCACCTGCAGGGCTCTGAGGTAGAGCAGGGAGCTCTAGGGCTGCTTCAGGAGACTGGGAGGCTGTTTGGTGTGACAGACTACTCCCCAGAGTGGTCTTATCCAGAGGTTAGCAAACCCAACATGATTATATCATTCATTATTTATTCATCATTGTTCCCTACAGGAAAATCAGTCCCTCCACAACATGATTGACGGTGGCTTGTACTGATGTTAAACGCTGAAATGACGCTCAGAACAATTTGTACCAAGACCGCCAGCCTCGCTGTGTGGTCATTAAGGACTTAGAATATCTCAGACTCAGCTGATAGGATTTTGATGAAATTTCGATTTTACACTGATTACCCTGGGTGGCTTCATTAATTTACCCATGTACCACTTATAATATCTGAGACACCAGTTCTGTCATTGAACTATGATGAAACTTGTTGAAACATAGCAGTTTTACCACTGTCATTTTCAACACCGCAATTTGTCGAAAAAGAACATTATTAACTAGCTGTATCTCCAACATGTGCACATATTCAGCTAATATTTTTCTGCAACTTTCTTCCAGGATCATCAGTGTTGCATCATATTGATTATTCCACAGTTTTAAGTTTGTTGAAGAACAGTTTGACTCCAAAGGCTTAAAGGGTTATTGTATTATTTGGACAATTATCTAAAATGAGCACTTCAACTCCCCTTGCCTAATTGGCTTTATAAAAAATGTTTTGTTGTTGTATACTCACATCATGACTGAACATTTTAGTGGACAATATGTTGTTTATGTTTTATTTTTAGCTCCACTAGAGAAAACACATGGCAGTGTTGTTCAGATGGTTCAAACAACTTGGATATAAGGAGCAGCTCAGCCTCTCGGGGCTGCTGCCAGGCTTTTTAGACTCATAGATTTGTCATTAGCAAAAATAATAACCATTTTGTAAATGAGGCAATTTATAACATCTATCAGTTAAGATTCATGTAATGAAAACAAAAATGTAGGCCACTGTGTCTCTGAGGTATATTTTTGCAACAGACGGAATCGGGAGCTTTGATAGAAACACGGAAAGAAATTCTTTGTACACACTAGCACACTAATTTATACACATGCCACACTATGCACTATTAGTACTTATAGCGTGCATGCAGAGATGTGTCTTATTGTCACACAGACTGTGTGATATGAGACTGACGCTTTGTTTGTTTGCTGCAGGGTGGAGTGAAGGTGCTGATCACAGGTCCGTGGTTGGAGTCGAGCAGTGAGTACAGCTGTCTCTTTGACCACATCAGTGTCCCTGCTGCTCTCATCCAGCCTGGGGTGCTGCGCTGCTACTGCCCAGGTAACACACCTGTGCATGCACACACTTTCACACAATGCACACTCCATTAACACTGAAAGATATGTTTTGGTTTTTTTAACCACATACCACATTGTGAAACACAAGATGTATATGTTTTTTTATACGAAGCAGGCCTACGTGCTATTATACATAGACTGTATTCAGAAACCGTGCCTTTAAACAAGCCATTAGGCACTTTTGTGAGGTTGTAGTGTTACAAATATACTTTATATCAGTAGAAAGTGGCACTTCTGTGCCTTTATAGTTATTCCCCAGCTGCAATGATGGTGCAAAGACACCAAGAGTGCGAATCATGAATGTATAAAGAGAACTGTATACAACTTTGGAGGCAGGTCCTTCTTCATTACTATGAAAGATGCTAAGAGGAGCATGAAGCCAAAAAAGTTTGACTTCCATGTATAAAATTACCTGCATCTTCCACACTGTTGGGTCTATAGAAAAACAACTAACTACTGGTTAGGCCCTCCGCTAACTTGAATCAGGATAAAATTATTTAGTTATGCAGCTTTTCTAGACTTTCCAAAAGTTATCGGACCAAATGGATCAAAATTTGAGAGTTAAAACAAGTAAGGTTATGATGCTCAAATAAAAATGTATTTCCAGACATCCTATTCAGACATCTTTTTGGGCCCCATGTTATCACATGAGAGATCCCGAAGTTGTAATTTCTCTGTTTGGCCATTATGTTAGATTGGCTTTAAAGCCTGACATTCTTCCTGAAGGATTGATGCAGATGTGGAAGACCTGGAAACACTTACCAGGTGGGCTTAAAGATATACAGACTGAGGGTATGAGAAAAATAATTAGTTTTTTGAACATTAGCATAATATGTCCCCTTTTAAATGTAAACTTTACCCCAACCGTCACCCCAATAACCCCTATAATAAGCAGTTAATAGAAAATTTCTTTAACAAACAAAGAAAGGCTTTAACAATGATGGCTACACATGCTTATTGGGGGATGCATTCACTTTTATACAAGAATATAAGAATAATACATGTAGGGACCGTGTCTGGCAGGAATGCAATAAATGCAGCTCTGCTTGGAAATGTTTTTTGGATGGTATAGTAAGTGATACATGAGTCACATCCTGCTACATTAAGTGCGATCAGGGAAAAACTACAAGGCAAATTGTGTTTTGCAGGCACACATGGGCAAAGGCAATATTAGACATTCACAGTGTGTGTAATGGTGAAGATACTGTCCTGAAATTATTCTTCCGTCTCCGCACACAGTCAACCTTGCTAATTCCTTACCTGATGTCTGTTTCCAGCCCATGACACAGGACTGGTGATGCTGCAGGTAGCTATGGGCGGTGAGGTCATCTCTTCCTCTGTGGTGTTTGAATACAAGGCGAGGGACCTTCCTGCTCTGCCATCTTCTCAGCATGACTGGCTGTCCCTTGATGGTGAGAGCATTATTTATTTTTTTGACCACACAGGGATGCACAGTTATATTCTTATTGTCTGTCTAATTATTATTAACTCACTGAAGTGCATAAACCATAAACAAAAATTTGACTTTTACATAACTGCTTCATTGTGTGCCTGAAGTGTTGCGTGTGTGTTTATTTTTTATTTTTTAACTGTATGTTTAGGGTCATGAGCTTAAAGGCCTATCCCATCTGCGTTCTATTCCAGGATTTTTAAATAGAAATGCCCACTCAGCCTTGGCAAAAAGCGGTGACGTAGGTTATCACAGTTGGATGTAAATGCTAGCACCAACTGTGTCACCCTGCGAAGTTTGGAAATCAAAGCACAGAATATCCTGCTGTGGATGCCATGTTAGTTCGGATCCAAAGTCACCCAATAACATAAACGCATCTACCTAAACGAGGTGGCAGTAACGTTAAACCAAAAGTAAAATATCTGTTTTTGTCAATGGAGTCTGTTGGCTTTGAAGAAAGCATAGATAACGGCTTTGATTGTCCATCGTAAAGGGCTTTCTGATGGCAAGATAAAGGGGTGAAAATATTCTTACTATGTCATACACTTAAACAGATATTGATTATTTTGAAGGTGAAAATGTGACTGTAATACACAAGGGACATTACTGCAAAGCTACAGAATTAAATAAAAACATAAAAATGATAATAATGGACCTGCCCTTTGACTGACTGTGGGGCTTGGCAATATGACTAAAATCCTTCATCTCCATATAGATAATTGCGTATTTCGACAATGATTAATATACCATGTTTTCTGCTTATTCAATAAATTGTCTATATAAAATAGCGTTCATAGTTTTGTATACTCTATACTCTGGTTCGTCTCTGTGGTTCACTCCAGCTTCGCTTCTATGTGTAAAGCGTTGTGCAAATGACATAAATGTTTCCGTAACACAGTTTGGTGGTAGATTTTTCGACAGTGCGACGTAAATGATATAGAAAAATACTTATATATATGATAGACATTTCTATGTCATTTTGAAAATATATATCTTATTGATTGCCCAACCATAACTAAATTAATTCATACCTGGAAAGGTTTAACCACAAAATACATTGTTTTCTTATTCCATTTACTTTTGTGTGACCTTTACATGTACCCCCATTCTTAATCTTTTAAACTTGTTCATGTTGTTCATTGTGTTACACTGGTCATCCATGGCTGTGTTTTTGTCTGCAGCCACATAAACTGACCCTTATGGTGTCATGGCTGCATGATATTTGGCTGAATTGTGTTCTTCTGTGCCTGGGATTAAGCTTTTTTTCTATTCTCGTCCTTAGTCTGCAAGCACATAAATAAAAATAAAAAAGAAATCTCAGCTCAACAGTTTTGACACCAGTTCTGTTGTCTTGTTTGGGTCAAAATCATTTATTATGGAGTCCATTCAAAGTATTTGCATGTTGGAGGGAAATCTGAATTATATTGTTGGAGCTGTAGATGAGGTCCCAGTGATATTTAAATGATTATGAATCATATCAAAGCATATTGTGTGGATGTTAGAGGACAATTAGATGTTCTTTGAGTCAGCTCTGGGGGATTGGTTGCATATATCTGCACAGCACCCGCGGGGGTTAGCTTCTGTGTGCAAATATATCTACTGATGCAATTGCGGCTTGGAAACACACGGGTCTCCTCAGCGAGGCATGTCCTGGGTTACTCTGTGTTCGCCCCCGTCTCTGCGTTGCGCAATGCGGCAATGCGGCTCTACAGTCACAGCAGGCTGGCTGTTTGCTGGAGTGAAGGGCAAGGACATCATGGCACAATCGAGGTCCACTTGACAGTCAAAATGTTGGGCACCACTGGCAGTGTGCTGTGCAGCCTCATAGACGCTATATATAGCCTCAGCCTCTGACTTTCAACGATGATACCGAGAGCTGAATGTGCGCTCTGGTTATTTTTGCTCAACTCCTTTGTTTGGACTCAATCAAAGGCTCACTGTCTGGAAAAAATATATACAGGGATAAATAATGTTTAGCAAATATGCGTCAGCGCACCACTTTGTGACATGTCATTGCTCCAGTTTAGCTTGTGTGCAGTCTATTGTTGTACCGATGACGAGCGAGCCTCCTGCAGCTCAGAGTCTGGCGGGCGGATTTGAAGCGTGTCTGCTCTCCGAGACACAACGTGGAGCCTCCCCCCCTCCTCCTCCCTCTCTCTCTTTCTCTTTCTCTCTCTCTCTCTCTCTCTCTCTTTCTCTTTCTCTCTTTCTCTGCACTTAGTTGTGTTTTGCTCGATCGGAGTAGCAACGTGCGAGCCGCACACTTCAAACTAACGCGGTTGAACAGAAGCGGGAACAAAGAGAGCAGCAGATAGAGAGGCTCGCTGTGTGGGTTCGTAGCTTTTTTGATTTTAAACTGATGTTAACTTTAAAACGCGCCCTTTTATCGGCGTCCAGGTCTGTGTTGTTTGTAGCTGGGTTAAGTTTTTTTTGTCATGCTGCTATAGATGGACAGAAATGTGCCTGTTGTCTGAATCTCGACTTCATAGCTGTTAACTACTTTTCAATATTTGTAGTAAATGTGGTGCCCTGCATCTGTCGTTTACAGACAAAGGGACTGGAGAGATGCCACAAGTCATCACGGTGTTTGCACGCTACATGTTTGAACCAAAAGGCACGCGAGAGCCTGTTTGCCTAATGTTAAATATTAGCAGCTTGCTTAGCCTTACATGTCGACCTGTTCACTTTCAGCACCACCAGGAGTGGACAGCTCCTCTGAACTCTATAACAACAAATAAAGGGAGCTGATTTGGCTACTGTTGAGGCCCAGATAATAACAGGCCTGTAGACATGTGGGCATGTTGTTGATCACCCAGAACTGGAATAACTATATACTGTAGATGTTCATGTTTACAGCGGAAAGTTTCTCTGTATAGACCCTATGCCAAAAGTGTGTGTTTGATGAATACTTTCCCAGTTAACTTCCACTAAAAACAGAATCTGGTTCAGTCAAAAAAAAAATCACATGGATTTGAATTAGGGCTGTTGCAATATGCCAGTAATTATGATATTTGAACTGATTTTTAAAAATAATTTAAAAAAGAAATATTAATATCATGTTATTAATACACACAATGTAACGTTTTGTAAATAACACAATACAGTCTCTCTCTACACCTCACTACACTCATATTTAAAGTAATTAATTTGCCAAAAAAAGAAAAAAATCAATAAACTAAATAATAATTATTTAGTTAATAAATTATTTTTGAATTATTATTTACTATACATGTTGTGATGATATTATTTTTATTAATTATTTTACTCATGATAATCATGTAGTGAAAATCTGATATTGTGATAGCCCTAATTTCAATATATGGAGAACTATTGATGCATTTAAAGTCACAAAACATGACTTTAACACACTGGGGTTTAATAATAAATGCACTACTTTTGGGTGTACCAACTGCACATTTATTTTAAGCCACTTTCATCATAGTTTTGGTAGAATATTTAATAATTATTATTTAATAGAATGGGAATAGCAAAATAGAATAAAAAGTGTATTAAGAATGTAAACAGTGATTTCAGTTAAACAGAACAGGAAAGGTGTCAGAATCGGGTCAGTAAATCCACAGGTGCCCAGTACAATTAAAAGTAGCCTCATCTTCAAACAAACTTTGGAAAGCTGAATTTGTAGTCAAGAGCAGGAATTTAAATGATCTGTAATCCTTCATAGAAGCTGGAGTGTGCCACCAGAATACTGGTGCAGTTTTTTTACTGGTTAATTATAATCCATTTATGTGATTAATACACTCAAAAACCTTTAATAAAATAATGTATGAAATTTGCATTTAAATTATATGGTTAAAAACTATTAGTAAAGATATAATTGCATGCTTTTGACATGATAAATAAATTAATCAATTTTTTTAATTAAATCCTAAAATTACTTTTAAAGGAGGAGTTCCCAGTGTTCCAGTAGCCTTTATTGTATTCCTCTTTATCCTTTATAAGACAAGCCTTGCAGCATCTAGACTCAAGTAGCATGAATGACAGGTAGATAAGTGAATTGTAAAATGTAAAATGACATTTTGAAGCAGTAAAAAAATAAAAAATAAAAGCCTGTTTGAATTTCTACAAACATGTTTAAAATTCAGTAAGTCACTTGTCAGTTAAGGGGGTAATTTTATTCCCATTTAATTGCCCATAATTTCAATGAATATTCTTCAGCTTTCTAATCATATTTTAAAGTATCAGTTAATAACGTTATTATAATTGGGCACAAAAACATCCCCGTAGCAGATGCAAATTCCTGTAGTCTTCTTAATTATCCTTTGCTATTTTAAAATGCATGTCGTCAAGCAATTCATGCCAGAAATCTACCATGCTTTTCCTTTTTTGAGCGTGTAAGTATAATTCTGTGTCTTTGGTGTTTGGCAGCTAAAATAGTTGAGTGTTTTGCTTTGTGTTAAAAAAGCTGCATTTCCATCCCTCCTCTTATGATTGGCCGAGTGGAAAGGGAGGAGTGTGAGCTTCCGCGTCACTTTCATGGCTCCACCCTTTCAGCTCAGTTTGTCTGCTGCAGACAGAAAGAAAGAAAAATAGGAGTGAAACGAGAGGAGAGAAAAATAGAGAGACTGAGTGAGAGAGCAGCAGGTGGGATGACATAATGTGCACTGCAGCAAAACTGCAGCAGCACTAAAACAAAGGGTCACACTCACCCATAAATGAAAAAAAATACATTTGTTGTTAGATGTATACTCTTTCATACACACAGACACAGCTTTCTTGGTCCTATTGTTGCGAAGGGGATTTATTGGATTGCAGTCCTGATTTATTCTGCGGTATTGAGCCCCTCAAAGAAGAGCTTCTCCCTCTAAGCCTCGCTAAGTAGGATTTACTAAAACATAATATTGATTTGCTTAAATGCAACAAACAAGTAGCCAATGCTTACAGCTCTATGTGTCCCACCTTCTTTCCTTTAGATACCCAGTTCAGGATGTCCATCCTGGAGCGTCTCGAGCAGATGGAACAGAGGATGGCTGAGATAACCAATCAGAACCCCAGCTCAGAAACCATGGCAACCAAGGGCGGAGGAGTGGAGGGGGGAGGAGCCGCTGATCAGCAGTCTCAAGTAAGACAGAGAAGAAGTGATTTAGCTTGGGTGGAAATTTTCTTTTCAGCTATATAATCAGAAACCAAATCAAGTGAGTTTGTTTTAGTTATAAATGTTTAATTAAAGCACATCTTTAAAACTATGTTTGAGTCACTGACACTAAATTTAAACGCAAAATGTATACTGCAGTATAAAGAACTAAGTTACAAAGTTCTTTACAAAGTTTTGAGATTATGTACAAAGGCCATAACCAACTTCAATTTAATTGTTTCTGGATTTTGTTATATTGCAGAGCGGTTGGTATATTTAAATTTTTCCATGGTACTGCTGTCATTTGTTTTGCCTGTAACAAACACAGGTATAAATAGATTTGTGCTCAGGCTCCATAGTTTTTTATCTTATTATATTCCCAAACACAATGAAAAAATGTTCCTAGAAACCCTTTTTGTCTCCAATTTTTCAGATTTCTACTGATCAAGGCTCATTCGAGGGTCGTGTTGTGGTGGTGTGTGAGAAGATGATGTCTCAGCCATGCTGGGCTTCATCGAATCAGCTCGTCCACAGTAAGAACTCCAGAGGAATGACCTTACTGCATCTGGCTGCAGCTCAGGGCTATGCAGGGCTCATTCAGACACTCATTCGCTGGCGGTGAGTAACACACAAACATGACACACCACTGTGAACACGCAGACTGTCAGTTCATTTCATTTTAGCTGTCTTTCTTTGCAGCACAAAGCATGCTGACAGTATTGACCTCGAGCTAGAGGTAGATCCTCTCAACGTAGACCACTTCTCCTGTACTCCACTAGTGAGTGATCAATATTTCTGAATGGTATTTTAAGTGTGTCTTTCTTTCCGTGCCTGCTTGTGATCTGTGTTTTCCTTTGGCGGCCTCCTCAGATGTGGGCGTGTGCTCTGGGCCACACTGAGGCAGCATTGGTGCTTTACCAGTGGGATCCAAGAGCTCTGGCTATTCCTGATTCGCTGGGACGCTTGCCGCTCAACATCGCCCGATCCCGGGGCCACACTCGATTGGCTGAGCTCTTAGAGCAGCTGCAACAGTCTCCTCAAGCTCAGGGCCAGCCTGCTGACACTTGGATGGACAGGTGGAGAGGAGAGTCACAGACCAGCGGAATAAGCAACAGCCCTTCCCCAAACCCTAACTCAGGTGTGAACGCCGTGGTTTTATCACCACCAGGAAGAATTTGTTTCATTTCAAAGGGTCAGTTTTTCTGTGTATTTACCAAAAATACACAGAAAAATCCCACTTCACCCAAGCTGTATGTAAGTTTGGTGGTTTCTGTTTTATTTGCAGAGGTTTATGTGCCAGATGAATTCTTGGCTGATTGCCTATCTCCAGTCTTTGTGCTAATCTAAGCAAAGCACCTGCTGGTTTTAGCTACATATGCACTGGCCAGACATGAGAGTGCATCAATATTTCTATCTAACTCTGTGCAAGAAAACAAATACGTGTATTTCCCAAAGTTTTGAACTATTCCTTTGAAAGTTATGTTTGAAATACTTCACAGCAGTGTGTCTTTCCAGTTAATCCAGATATTCACACCTTTTTGTGGACAGTCTGAAATGAAAAACTGAAAATGATCACCATTACTTGCTATTTCTAGGTCTAAGTAGGGGATTCACCAGATATATGTGCATGAATGCAGAATCTGTAGACTCTGTTTAGTTTAAAAAAGACAACGACTAGGATCATGTTTAAGCGGGCTTTGGTTGCATGCAGGCCCAATAAGGCGATGAATACAATGACCACATTGACCAAAATGCAATCTTGGAACCCAGTCTTTGGCTGCATATCCGTTATCCAATATCCAGATATCCGCTGGCTTCACCTGAACTTCAGAAATATTGGTTGTTCACAGGCTAAGTCGTCCTCAGACACATAGCCAAGGGGTTCAGAGATTGTGGAATATATAATTTTATGTGTTATAGGTGAAAAGGCATTTTAATAAGTTTGCATATCTGTTGTGGTGGAATCTGTGTTGCCACTTGTTCTTATTTTCCACCATTTACCACCATCATGTTTCCCCAGAGCTGAGGAGAGCCAGGACAGAGAATCAGCCAGATAACCAGAACCCGAGCTGGAGCCAAACAGGACACAGAGCCCAACAGGGAACCCAGGGGGAACAGGGAGGCCCACCCCCAGCCAAGAGACTCAAACCAAGCCCCGACACCCAGCAACAGCTAGCTAACTCAACCCTTGGCACCAACACCCTCACCTCCCTCCTCAATTCTTCTCCTAGTCCTAACCCTCAACGCTCTCTCCTCCCCAACACCCTACAAACTCAACCCTCTAACCTCACCTGTCAGAACGCACCACCTGCCAGCTCTAGTCCGAACCGGCCTCAGCTCCCCAGCGCTCCATTCTCCCACCTGCAGGCCAGGATAGGGGGGTCTGGAGGGGGCACCAGGTGGAGTCTGAGGCAGACTCTGGGGCAGCGTAGCCTGGCCAGGAGGATTCTAGGAAAAGAACGACTGGCCATTCACCTGCGCCAAAGAGTGCTGTCTGACAGGGGAGAGGAAACAGAGCTGCTGACCTATCAGGATAACACAGAGGACTTGCAGGTAGGGGGAGCAGATTGTTAGGGGCAGTTTTGATCTTGTTTTAACCAAAACTGAATTTTTGTACTGTATGTGAAGGACAATGTATACAACTTGCTTGCATGTGTGCCATGTTTGTGATAAAATACATGAAACAAGACATTAAAAAATCTATGAAAACAACTCTCCCCAAACTTTGACCCTCCGTGTGAATAACAGAAAATTCCCATGTTACCTCATTAGATTAAAAAAATGACAAAACCTCAGGAAGGGCCCTAGAGGGGTTAGATTAATATTTGAATTCTTCAATATAAATAGGATAAACAGAGTGAAGGATTTTACATGATATCTACTGTACTCAAACTTTGTCCACATTCAATTTGTCATCAGCACTATCTTCACTCAGTCACACAAAAGCAGACACACACTGATACAAATGATCATGAGCATTAAGAAGAGAGGGGGAACACATACTAAATTTGCAATGGCAAGAACAAAAACCTCATACCAACTGATTAAAACTTAAATTAAGCAACTTAACTTTCATTAGTAGTGTTTCCTTGAGCACCACCACCTAGTATTGTAAAGATCTTGATTTGGCTAACACGTGCATTTGTTCTGGAAGTGAGTTAGAGAAAGATGCAATTTATTTTTTAATTTTCTTTTTCTTTTTTTAAACAGCAGGATGCATAGTGATGAGGTCATGTGTCTATTTGTGGCTATGTAGGATATATAACTGTAATTTTAACATAAATTCATATATTAATGTAAAACCATGTCTCACCATGTATTTCATTAAATAAAATAGGCATATTACATACAAGTTTAGAAGTAGGAGAATCCTTTTAGATCCCACAATTCTCTCTATTTCTTTAATGACCGAACAAGGTTTCTATCACTGCCAATTTTAGCTAATTTTGGTCTTACGTCAGTTCTTTTCCAATTTGCCACAGTATCAGCCATTATCACAAAATAGAACGTAAAAAAAATTAAATTCTGTATAGAAAAATATCCTCCTGCTTCCTTTTTTACTGAACAACATACTACTCACTGCCAATCTTTGCCTGGGAAAATATAAACATGGCTCTTTGAGTCTTTGCTCCATGAATCTGATTTCACTGGAAATTGGACCAGGTGACAGGTATTAAAAATAACTATAGAAATAGCCAATCGTCTCAGCGATCTTCACCTTAGCTTATGTAGGTCAAATAAAGGCATAGCATTACCCTGCAGCTGTTTCATGACCAGTTAAAAGTCCTTGTGGTTGCTTTAAAGGAATAGATTCAATGTTACAACACTTTGCTTGGCCAAATGATGATGATTTAAGAAAGTGTTTTAATGGATTTAGCCATTTGTAGCGCTTTTCAATCTAATCACAACTAGAAATTGACTTCAAAGAAAGGAATTATAGTAACAAAAGCTCTGATGGCTGCATTTTCCTCCACCACTAAGATAATTAGCCACCAGTGGAAGACATGTGGCTCTTTATTCTATAATGCAATGGAATCTGATAAAAAAAAGTACAGCGTACACCAATCTAATTGTTAGAAGTGTCACATATGACATGACAAGGGGGCATATGAAGAGAGAATATAAATTGTATTACATGATTAAACCGATTTAATCTAAAGCTAAACATTTATGCTTAAAATAATTTAATTTATACATACAGAGTATACTGGGTGAACCACAAAACAGAAAACATCTAATGATAATGCATGGACTTAGGTTCTGTGTAGGAAAATTAGAGAAAAATTACCACCTAGAAGTATAAATCGCATTGTTCATCTAAACCAGGGGTGTCAAACTCAAATACACAGGGGGGCCAAAATTTAAAACTTGAATAAAATAGCGGGGCAACATTGATCAAATAAACCTTTTACCGGTGGGTCAGCTTTTGTAGTACAATAATAATATAATAATTTGGTATTGCCTCGCGGGCCAAATAAAATTACCAGAGTTTGACACCCCTGATCTAAACCATTAAGGACACGGAGTTACATGTCATCAGTATAGGCATGAAAATAAATGCCAAAATTCTGAAGATAATTATTCATTTCAGAAGAAAGGCAGAAATATGTAAATAACACCTGCTCTGTGTGCCTTGCAGATGGACATTACAATGCTTGCTGATCACATCATGGAGGCTTCAGCTGGTAGGCTTAAGCAGGAGGCTATGGAGACTGAAACAGACTCTGGGAAGGTTGGTATCAGCAGTGATGTCAGGTTACTGTCTGGTTACCTCGGCGAGGTGGAGAGGTGAGTCACCATATTAACTTTAACTAACTCATAAAATAGCATAAATCTTTTTCTTTCTTTTTTTTACTATAAAACTTTTGCTTTACTCTCCACTTTTTTGCAGGTTTCTAAACTCCAAGTCCCAGACTTCGAGCCCCAAACCAAACTCTCTCTCAGGGCCTGAGGATCAGCAGAGTCCTCAGGCTAAGCAAGCCCCATCCTCCGCCTTTGACTGGACCTCCTTCCTCTGTGCAGCTATGAAAGAGGAGAGGTTGAAAACTGACTCCTGTCTATCCATGACTGAGGCAGAGCAGGGGGAGCTGTATGAGACCATCAGGCATGCTCTGCACTCCCTCAGAAAACACAAGGTATACATGGCCTCCACTCCTTTGGGAAAATTGTAAAATAATCTGATGAATTGCCACTGTGTTGTTTTGCTTTCTTTCTATTTATATCTTTCATAAATCACAATCACTTTGAAAGGCTGAAGATGACCATGAACCATTTTACATTTTTGATGTTCATCTTTTAATGTGACTCTCCTCAGGGTCCCATTCAGGAACAACGCAAAGAGATTGCAGCAGTGATTCAGCGCTGCTATAAGAGATACAAGCAGGTAAGAGTAAACAGCACACAGCAAGCATCAACCCACTGATCACTTTTATGTCAAGCTGACCTTCAGTTAGGCACTGAATGTGATGTCCAGAAATAATAGCATTATGAGATAGATTTGCATTTATATTCTCCCTGATTTCTGCTATTTTGTACATTAGTGTATGCCTTTGGCTGTTAGCATAGAGCCTTCAGGCCACTCATAGCTGTGTAACCCCCGGCCAATAACAACGTCCACAGTGTGTAGCTACTTCTCAGGTCCCACCTCAAATACCACCACTTAGTCACGCCCCTCGGCATATGAAATATGATATCTCGAGGCAAAGGGAAAGGGGCGGTGTTTGATGACCTTGAAATAAAATAGGTTGTGACATCACTGTGTGCTTTTGTGTGCTTCAGTGTTTTTCCTGCTTCTTGTCTCTCTGCTGTGTGCAGCTTTCTGTGTGTGCATTTGACCAATGATTTGAAAAAGCATTATTACAAAAACTATGAAATAAAACAGTGATTTGTGTGTGTTAAAGATTCAATATTACAAAGGTACATTTCTTGCAATGGGGTTTACAGCATGCTGCTCCTGTCTTCTCTCTCAGTATGCACTTTATAAGAGGATGACCCTGGCAGCCATCCTGATCCAGAGTCGTTTCCGAAGTTTCCATGAGCAGAGGAAGTTCCAACAGAGTCGTAGAGCAGCGGTCCTCATCCAGCAATACTACCGCTCCTATAGACACTCCCTTGGGTACTTCACTTTCTCTCTCACACACACACACACACACACACACACACACACACACACACACACACAAAGGGCCTAATTATGCAAACGATTTCTTCTTACACCTGTGTCTTTGCCTACAGCAGCCTCCTCACGAAAAAACAGAACCAGGCTGCTCGCAAGATTCTGAGATTCCTCCTCCGATGCCGCCACAGGTGAGACACAAAACCCCTCACACACTTTCCAAACACATTACCCTCACAGCCCACTGCCGCGCATGCACTCTCTACATTGGTGCTAATAGTTGGTGTTGTTTTACTGTTCCTGTGAAGCCCCTTGATGGACGATAGACCTCTGAAACGGGTGAGTCTCCTCTCTCTCTCTTCTGTCTTCCCCTCTCTCCTGGTGGCTGATGCCTGTATGCATGTCAGCAGAGGGAGGGGGAGAGGAGATCATGGATTATCATCCTTCCCTCCTCTCTCTCTCTCTCTCTCTCTCTCTCTCTCTCTCTCTCTCTCTCTCTCTCTCTCTCTTCTTCCCTCCCTGTCTTTTTCTCTTTCTGTCTCTCTCCGAGGACTGCTGAATGATGTTGATACTTCTGCATGATTGACGGATAGATAGAGGAGCATAATGGTCTTCATGGGGGCATGTTCTGACTGACATCAGTAGGGGACTTTTAAGTGTCTTGCTTGGCCTGCCAGTTTCTTTTTCTGTGCATTGATGGGTGGGGAGGATTACAGGATCGAGAGAGTGTGTCAGGGTGTGTGTTGCAGGGAGTTTGCTGAATAACTTTTCATGTTGCTCTGAATATGGCCTTTGGATATAAAAATGGAAAGAAAAGCGCATGCACAATTACAAACACATACACACACATCTGAGTGTGTCTTTAATGTGTGTTTGTTTTGTCCCCAGGGCCAGAGAGCAGAGAAAGGCCAGGGGTCCTGAGAGCCCACCGCCAGGCCCCACACACAGCCCACTCAGCCTGTGAGCAATCTATAAACCCTCCCGCCCTCCTCATCTTCTCCTTTTTCCTTTCTTCCATCCTCCTGAAAACTCCTTCCCTTTTCCATTCCCCAGACCCTTCTCCTGCCCTTTCCATTCCTCTCCTCCCTCCTTCTCTTTCACCTTCTCTCCCCTCTTCTCTCAAGAGGGAAAAAAACTCTTCCCAGACTGACTGAGGACAGGATAGGTGTCCATCATGGCAGCTCAGACAGACAGACTGCTGGGCAGAGCCCGGGGACCTGGCTCTGCCCACAGCACTGATCCTCCTCCACAGTTTCACTGGGAGGCCATCACATTAACCTCATGGCATTCTTTGCACTCTTCATGGGTATGTTTCTTTGCAAGTCGACGAGTCAGAAGAGAGAACACGAGGAAAGCGCCTGGCGTGGCAGCGTGAGGACGGCGGACAGCTGGCTCAAGATGAAGGCTACTTTGACATGCAGAAAATATACAAAACCTTTTGCGTTTTGTATCCAAACAGTAATCCATGAAAGAATAAGAAAACATAAACCAAAAAACTCACTTCTATGTTGCATTTGCATGCAAGGTTTTTTCGCTTATTCCTCCTCTCCATCATCCTGAAGAGCTATAGTGGCAAATCATTCTGCTGATGATTCAGTATCTCACAATCTCACCAACCACTCTGACTCACAGGCTTACAAACCTATTAATCAGTCACCCGATCAAAAGGGGAGGAACTGCACTTGAATGTAAGAGGGGCATTGTTAGATAAGGGTTGGGGTCTGAATAACGATGTCTTAATTTGTTACATGGACTTTGTATGGAGTCGTTCTCAGAGGCGGCACTTTGCTCGCCTGACGTGGTGTGTCCGTGTTTGTTCAATTCAATGCATGTGTTTGAGCTACAAGCTCCTGCATGCTTGCCAAACTGCTTTTAGTGTTGTTTCTTTTTGTATTTCTATGTGAAGTTGTGTCTCACTTACGTCCTCATCAACTTATCCTTGCCCTGTGTAATGTGAACTGTGTAAGGACAAATGACTTATTTTGGGTGCTTTTTTTAACTTTATTTATTTAAGGGTCTGATTATTTATTTAATTGGCTCAAGAGTGGTTCAGCTTGAGACTGGTTTTCCCCCCTTGTGTGGTAAAATATGACATGTTCCAATGGTTAAATGTCTCTGTTAGTTTGTTCTTTGCGTGAACCTCTAAATCCTGTGGTTTTGAGGAGAGAGTCACATACCATTGCCTTGACTTCTTCTTGACTCTGAGAGGTCTCTATGCTTGCTCTGTACAGGACATGGGTCCTATACCTGCCCCTATACAGGGCATTGGTCCCCATATTAGCCCATACGGGCGATCAAATCCATATTTTGGACTATTGCATATTCCTGTATATAAACTGACGAGGTAAGGGGATACGAGGACCCTGAAACTTTTTCATAAGAGGACTGTATTTAAGATTATAAATTATTTTACTCCCATAATGAGAACTTAAGACAGAGACCTGGGTACACAGGATGGCTGTATTGCTTGTAAATAATGTAGATATTACAAACGGAGTAATGTGCATGAGATTTAAGACAAAGAAACAGCAAAAAGAACATGTTAGTGGCTCTGGACTGTGAGAGGATTTTAACTGCTTCACTTTAAGAGTATCCAGTATAAGTGTTACTGAAAAGAACATTTTGTTAAAAGCATGCAACTGAAAAATCTAATGTTAGAATTATAAGTGGGAAAACAAAGTTAGCTGAAACAATGATCTTTCAGACAAAACATTTACACTTTGTGCTTTTGTTTCTTGGCTAGCAAAAATTAAACCCTTTTTGCCAGTAGTGCCAATTATTATGAATGCTATTTTTGCCTAACAATATGTTATGTTGGGGAAACCAACATCCAAAAGATATCAGTAAGATCCACAGAGGCAACACACACAGACAATAAACAGTAGAAATGATCTAGTTCTAGCTCAACCATAGACAAGTTCTGAGGTTATGTGTAGATGACGATGCAAGTATGAGAATGAAATACTAATGGTGATGAAGATGAAGATGGTCATTTTAATATGAATGCAATGAATGATGAAGAGGGCGCTACATTCTTTACAATGTGGTTGTGCTTCAGCAACATACTAGCTTTTATTAAGACCATTATCACACCTACAGCGGATCCAGCCTGGCCTCCAGTCAAAGGTTTCCATCTTCTAACAGAATGTCTCCTCCCCCTGATTTTTACATATCATTTAATTATCTTTCTTATTTCTTCTCTCCTCATTGTCACTGCCATTAAGATACGACGTGTACTTTTAGACTTCTGGAAAGCTCTGTTTAGAAAGTGCCTGCTCAATAACAGAAAGCTAATATCAGGAAATATCTATTGTATGTCCTCCAAAAGGTTGCCAGTTAGTTACCTGTTTATTTTCCTAAATTGTGTGTTAAAAAATGACAGTGTTAAACTTGATCCGAGTCTAAGTTAGAAGCTCTAATCTGTGGTATGAATGAATGCTCATGGCCTGATTGATGCTATGTGTTGCTTTATGAGACAAACCGGTAATTACAGTATCACTTTATTATGCCCCACTTGTGTGTCAGTTTTGCAGTATTAGTACAAGAAAACCATAGAGTTCAGCCTCTGTGTATGAAAGGCACTGTCACAAGTCTATTCAACGTCCCAGTGATGCTGTTGGGAGGAAGATGTGTTTTCTAGCAGGGACTCACTTTGTCTGTCTATCCTTAAAAAAACTGTTTTGCAGCATTTAAAAACGAAAGCATTACCCCAACAGTTTTCCAGAGGACAAAATAGTTGTCTTCACTCACTCTCTCACATAGATGTGCGCACACACACACATGTAAACACATACATACAGTACACAAATGTACACATTTCGACACAAAAATGCCACACTCTTTCTCTCTGTGCTTATGTCTTTGGGAACAATTAAATCTCTCCCTTAGATTTTACTCAGGGTTGAAGAACAGAGAGATGGTATGTGGAGTGTGATGATCGCTGACACAGAGTTGTACTGCTGCTGTGTACATTTGTGTGCACATATGTATGTATGTGTACATATTTGTGTATGTTAGGGATACTCCAGTTGTTCATTCATTAATATCTACGAACTTCAACAAAAAAAAATCATGTTCTTGATCGACGCACTCCTGATAGTCTCTGATGTTCGCTTCATCTAAGCTGTTTGCATCACCTTTTCTACGAGGAAAAAAAACTTCAAATCCCGTATTTTATAGGATTTTGTTTGATTGTAAACTAAATTGAAAGCAAGTGATATTTCTATTTATATACTTGCTCTTGTCGTAAACGCACAAGATTCTTAATACAAATAATTCTTAAATAAAAACAAGTAACGGCCACGTATCACCTCAATTTATATCACTTAATTTTAAAAAAAAAAATCTACAAGATGGTATATTGCAAGATTTACAATTGGATGATCTCTATTATGTGTGTTTCACAATTTTTCAGAATTTTCATCATACTGAGAGACAGCCATGGTTAGGACAGCGCTGTCAGGAGCATTCATGTTATCACCTGAACCTCCTCTTAAACTGCCCCTCCTCTCACATCAGCACAACTCAAGTCACAAAGAACACTGCTCTGGACTCATTTATATATGATATATATGCACACAAAGACAAAAAAATACAGACACACCAACATCCAAATGCTTGCGCTGATCAACACACAGAATACACACACGCATACACAAGAAACTAGACACACAGATTGCAGATAATCCATCAATATTTTCATGTTTTTGGAGAGGACGGTGACTGTAAAAAGAGTATGTAGAGTAGAAAAAGTTAAAAAAAAATAAAATAAAGAAATATTGCCATAGTAAACAGCTGGTAGACATGCGCAGAGATGGCCTCTGTTCTCATAAGTCCGCCTAGAAATGAATGGTATAACCTTTCAGGCCTTGTTTTGAGAGGGCGTGGCCAAACACCACATTGCATGCTAGAATGGTAGACCCTTATAGATAACCTATGGCTAGACCTCTCCTTGCCTTCCTCTTCTTTCACCCCGCCCCCCTTCTCCCTCTCTCCTCCTCTCTCTCTCTCTCATCTCCTGCTGTATTCCCACCTTGCCTGCTGTTGTGTTCTCCATGCCTATCTCAGTCTTTCATTCCTCTTTTTTTTGTAGCCTAGTTTTTACTTTGTTTTACAAACGTGCATGCACAAGCATCACTAAATTGTTGATGTTTTTAAAAGAATATTTTGTTGCTGAGGCCATGCAAAGTGTTTTGAATATTGCCCTTATATGTGGAAAATGTCTTCTGAATGCTTTACATAATTTCTGCTGTAAAATGAAATCAGAATAAAAAGAAAATTTGCACTTTAACTTCTTTTTTTTGCCTTATTTTTATTTCTTACATGGTTCCTAAAGGTGAAACAAGTAACTTTCCGTATTAAAATGTCTACAAACACTTTGACCTCTGTCATATATTTTGACGAGTTGTGTGCCTCAAATGTTTACAACTTTTTTTTAAACCCACAGAAAAATGCCAATTTAATTAAGGTAACAGTACATTTAATTTGGTCCCTTGTCAATGACATCATATCCCCTTGACGTATGCATAGCTATCACAATTCTAGTATGCTTAAATGAATGTGGAGAAATAATATAAGGAAGTGTACAGAATCAACAGTCTATCTCAAGTTAGTATCAATAGTCTCATCAGAAAATTATTATTTTTTAAATAACATTAATAAGTGACCACAGTCCAATAACAATATTTATCCAGACAAATAACTGCTAACACTTAGATTTAATATTGATCACATTTATTGCAACTTTTGTGACACTGCAATTGAAAGAAGTGATCATCTGTTTTTTTTTTCATTGTATGCACTCTGCACCATCAAGGGAGGATTTTCTGGTTGTCAGACAAAATCCAGCTCCTTTCCCTTCTCCCAAGACAAATTATTGTGTTTGGTATTAACATCAAGGACATTAAGTGTGACCTGATGTAAGATACTCTTGGCAAAATGTTTCATCCAGGCATCCAAATGGAGGAAAATGAAACTCTGGGACCTTGTGGATCATCTTCCCAGTAACCTGAGAAGGAGAACACTCCCTTCAAAGGTTATGAAGAACTAAAAAAACATTTGATGATCCAAAACAATATGGAAAAGGGCAGATCTATTATTATTATTATTATTATTATTGTTATTATTATTATTATTATTAATAATAATCATAAACATAATATTATTATATAAACTCTATTTTGATATTATTATTATATTCATATAATGTTTTTTGTTTTTTTTTTCAACAATATTTTTTATTGAAGTTTCAAGTGCATATCAAACTTTATGTCGAATATACAAACATTTTCATTTATATCCCCTCGAACATACATTCATTCACACAGACAAAGAAAATGAGTAAATAAAATGGACAGTGACAACAAACATCAATCTAATGCAAAATAAGTACTAAAAAAAAAAAAAAACTAAAATGGAGCAAAATAAATAAATAAAAATAAAATAAAAGGCAGGATCATTTCATAACCTATTGTTCAGTCAGTGTTATCCGTTCCATTGGTCAAGAATGACATAAATGATTCCCAAATCCAAGCAAACTCCTCCTGTTTACCTTTAACAATGTATGTCAATCTCTCCAGTCCAAGACAAGTCATCAACTCCTTCTTCCATATTGCCATTGATGGTGGTTCTACATTTTTCCAATATAGTGCAATCACTCTCCTTGCATGGAGAAGTCCAAAGTCGATCATTTTTGATTTCCTCGTTGTTCTGATGGAGTCCTTGGGGTATATTCCGAGGATACAGACTGTTGATGTCAATGGAATGCTGCACTCAACCATCCGTGACAAACATTTAACAACATTTCCCCAAAATACCAAAATCTTAGAGCATTCCCATAGGCAGTGAATCAGAGTTCCCTTTTCAGTCAGACATTTAACACAAACATCAGGAATGTTAGGAGAGATATGATGAAGTTTTGCAGGTGTAATATAAACCCTCATTAACCACTTATACTGAATCAGTTTTAATCTTGTGTTAATTGAATTATTTTGTGCTTTTAGACATGCTCTCCCCCAGTCTTCTTCACTAATATCTTCTTGTGTGTCTGTTCTCCAAGCATTTAATTTATCTAATGCCGATTCTGTCGAGTAATCCACTAAAAGGTTATAGAATCTAGATATGTGTTTTTTACCATTCAAATTATTAATCACTGTTTCTTCAATAATCGATAGCGGGGGTGTAGCCATGAATGTCTCATGTTTTGATGATATAAAACTTCTTAATTGCTAGTATTTGAAAAAATGTTTTTGGGGAACTCCATACTTATGAGAAAGTTGATCAAAACTGAGAAGAGTACCTTCAAAATAAAGGTCCGAAACGGTCCCAATTCCCTTCTCTGCCCATAATTTGAACCCCCCATCCAATCCACCAGGCCTGAATTGTCTGTTGCCCCAGATAGGAGTAAATTGTGACAAAATTATTGTTTCATCAACAAAATTATGTACAGCATACCATACTGATATTGTATTTTTAACAAAGGGGTTTCCTGTCTGTTTTTTCAGTGTCTTAATATCCGAGGAATATAAATACTGCTTTATGGGCAAATCTGACACTGATTTTTGTTCAATATTTACCCAAGCAGGTGGTGTGGATGAAGAAAAATAGTACAATGCAGAACTTAATTGGGTAGCCCAATAATACCATTTCAGGTTTGGGACCCGAAGTCCTCCCCTTTCATTGGGTAAAAATAATAACTTGAGCCGGAGTCTACCCTTTCTTTTGTTCCAAATGAACTGGCCAAATATATTATCAATTTTTTTATGGAAGTCACTTGGTAATGGAAGCGGGAGTGCTTGGAAAAGATATATAAATTTGGGTATAATAGACATTTTAATAAGGTTTATGCGACCAATCATTGATATCGGCAAATTAGACCACCGGTCCAACTTTTCTGTCACTTCGTCTACCAGCGGGTTATAGTTTGTAGGGACAATATCGCCAAGTTTTGGGGTAATCTTAATACCCAGATATTTGAATCCATCTTGTGTGGCCATAAATGGTGTATTTATTTTAGGATTGTGTCTTTCTTCTTCATTTAGAAATAACAGTACCGACTTAGATTTGTTTATTCTGTATCCAGAAAACTCACCAAAATTTTCAAGTAAAGTAATCAAATTTGGAATACTACTCCTCAGGTTCGTTAAGAAAAAAATAATATCATCCGCATATAGTGCTATATGATGCTCTATGTCCCAAATCCTGATGCCAGATATATTCCTATGTGTCCTAACTGCGATCGCAAGAGGTTCTATTGCTAAAGTGAAAAGCAGAGGAGACAAAGGGCAGCCTTGCCTAGTTGAGCGTTGTAAACGGAAAGGTTTAGAAATTGTATTATTAGTCAATATCTCTGCTCTTGGGTCTGTGTACAGTAATTTAATCCATTTGAGAAATGTTTCTCCTAGACCATATCTGGGGAGTAGATCAAAAAGGTATTTCCATTCTATTCTATCAAATGCTCGACTGGCATCAACTGATAACATTGCAGTGTCTTGGGTATTATTATTCATATAATGTTAATTTTGTTAAGAGTATGTTAAGAGTTGTTTATTTATTTATTTAAAACGATTCATTTACTAACACCAAGGCATATATCCCATAACGGCAACACTCAGGTTTATGCTTCTCACCGACTTAAAACACTGTGCACTTTGATGTAAACAGACTTTGTCCAGCCCCGTCTTTGAAAGTTTCCAGGTTTGCTTTGTGGAACATGTTGGTCTGTTGGAAAATTACTGGTATATTCTACTTACGTCACGTCAATTTCTGTTTTACCGTAAACTTGTTGTTTACCCTTTTCCTTGATGTGTAAACCCAAATCTCAAATATCGCTCTAACAAACTATTCGACTTAAGGCCATTTTATAACAATTATGACTTACTTAATTATGACTTTTATCGCCAATAAACCCCGCTGAATCGTTCATTTTTGTACGAATTTGCGTTGATATCGGTGTGCCAAATTCACAGTAATTACGGTAGATACCGGAAATGACGTAAGAATCGCAGATGATATAAGGACGTGGTTGTTCCGGTGAAAAGTGGATTTGCTGCTCAGAGGCAGGCGGGTTTAGAGTATAATTTATCATGTTTTAATCAACAAATATACATAGTTTTTGGACTATATTATTTAACCTCATTATACAATGAGATTATTGTGTTTTTCTTATGAAAACTCGGCACTGTAGCATCTTGTCCTGCTGCCCAGTTCACCATCGACTGAGGAAACAATGCAGGCCTAGCTAGCATCTAACGTTAGCTAGCGGAAGCTAATCGGATAGCGCTGGTCCAGCAGACTGCAGTGGGATTTAAACCTCGGGCGAAGCCGTTTTTCGACGCCGTAACAACATCCAATCCGGTATGTCCCATTTGTTTCCTTATCAAATATCCCTTCCCGTGCTGTTTGTGTCGTTTAAGTTAACTTTGTTACTGTGAGATGAGCCACTAATCCGTCAACGCCATATTTTCACGAAGTTAACGCGTCAGCTTGTTAGCATTAGCAAGTTGAGTAAGGTTGGCTTGTTGATTCGACCCTTGAGTCTTTCTGTGCCATGTACATCTATAGATATATGATATGTGTTATTATAATGTATATGGTGTAGAATGAATGTATATATAATATATATATTATGTTTTAGTAGATTGTTTAATGATGTATACATATATGATCTCTGGGTACACGGCTCATCTGCATTTTCGGTTGTGTCAAAACTTAAATGGACTTAATTTCCCCCTGAAGTGGAAAATGTTGTTCAACGGGAATCGGACTCAACAGACAATTGTTTACCGGTTTGTCATTTTATAGAAACACTGCCTGAGCTGCCCATTAGTGGCCTATAGTGTTATGTTATGCCATAGCGTACATTTAGTTGTTAATGTTTTATTGTATGCTTGATTTAGTTTTAAATATACCTTCGGTGCAAAAAATTATTAGAAAATGCACAGAAGCAAGAGAAACCAACCAAAAGTACAAATCGTCTTTCTTGGACATTGAAGAGAAACAGTGTAGAAAACATATCATGGTGAGATAAAGAGCCAGTGCATAACTCAGATAAAAATGTACTCAACGTGCTTCCATCTTATCCTTTCACTTTTGCACTTAAGTGTACATGCTCCACTTTAAAGCCTGAAGCTAAACATGTTTTTTATGAATGTGTTTATTTCTTCGATTAATTAATTGGTTGTTAGGTTTAATAAAATGCAGCTAAATGTCGATGGAAGATGCGGATAAATGTTACTTAAAGCCCAATATGACGTCCGCAAATGCCTTGTTTTTGTTCACAACTCAAAGATATTTAAGTTACTGTCATGGGGGAGCAAATAAGCTAGAGAATATTCACATTTTGGAAGTTGGAAACAGAGAGTTTTGACTGTTTATTCTTAAAAATGTTGTTTTGTTTATCAAAATCTTTACTGCTTTATCCACTTAAGTACATATTTCTCTGTCCTGCTGCACATCCTAAATGACAGCATTTTCTATGCTGCAACTCCTAACTCTGTTTTGCAGTCTGGTTCTCTTAAACTATAAAGCGTTGACATACTGCATTTACTGTTGAAACATATCTTCATCTCAGTTTATTTATCTATTTATTTGCTTCATGTCAAGATTACTGGGTTTTACAATCCATCTCCATTATATTAGCAACAGCTAACTAAACCTATTGCAGAAAACTAGAGGATGTTTGTTTTTGTCAGAAAAAACATATTTATTAATTTTCTGCTAGTAGCTTAATCAATGAATCCGTTCATAATTTCAGCTTCTGTTCAGTTCACTTTTTGTTGACACTGTTACAGAAGTGTTTAAGCTGATGTCCTTTGGTCTCTGTAGCATATGTAGTGTAAGCAATATATTAAACACTGGTTGAAACGGTCATTCATAAATTTAAGAATTTATTAAGATTACTTAAGTTTTATATCTCTGTCTAATTGTCAAACATATTTTTATTTTCAGAGATGAGCTCTCAGCTGCAGGTCTTCTCTCCTCCTTCCATCTCCTCCAGTGCCTTTTGTCGCGTTAAGAAGGTGAAGGTGGAGAGCAATGTCTGGGATGTTTCCACCACCGAAGCTTACAGCTCCATAGCAGGGCAGGCGGCATACACCTTTACCCCAGCCATCGCTGTTCCTCCCTTTGCCCCATCCTTGGTCTTCCCCCCTGTAGCACCCGGCTCCAGAGGTCAGGTTGTGGTGAGGGCGGCTGATAGCACAGGCAGTCTGCCCCGTGGATCCAGCCGACGTGTGGCAGAGCAGGCAACATCTTCCTCTTACGTTCATCCCGAGACGTTCTCTGAAACGAGGACGCACAGGCACGGGCAAAAGAGGAAAATCGAGGAAACCAATGAAGGCAGTGGGAGTGGATGTGGCAGTGTCCAAATATTGGAGGAGCTCTCAGCCCCTGCAGCAACTTACTCCACCCGTACGGGTGGTGGGGGAGGAGGCACCGGCCAGTCGATACCTCACTCAGCTCCAACCACCAAGAGCAGCAGCTCCAACGGGGAAGGGGATTATCAACTAGTGCAGCATGAGATCCTGTGCTCCGTGTCCTGCAGCTATGAAGTGCTGGAGTTTTTAGGAAGAGGCACGTTTGGACAAGTGGCCAAGTGCTGGAAGAGGGGCACCAATGAGATAGTGGCCATCAAGATCCTGAAAAACCATCCTTCGTATGCTCGTCAGGGCCAAATTGAGGTAAGCACACATCATGAGGTTAACAAAATGTTTGTGTATCCTGCTTTGATAACACGACTACAAGTACTATGGTTACTGCTTTTATTTGACAACAGTGGCAGAGAGCTGTTGGCAGTGTGTGTATGTAAACGTAGGCCCTGACGATGTATTGGTCTAGCTCGAGAAATGTTGAATTCTTCCTAAGCTATGCAACAATACATTATGCACTTCCAGAAATCCTGCAGATCCTTTGAAGTCTTAAAATGCATTAAATGAATTCATCTAAAAATAAAACCTTCGTTTTAAAGTGTCCTTATCTTTCGAGGGTCCTAAAAGTCCTACGAAATGAATAAGTAGGATTTAATCATTGTTTATTCATTGTAGTGCCCACAGAGCCTCTTACTCACTCACAGAGGAGCTTCACATTATTTGTCTCATTTTCTTGTGTCCTCATTGGACATAATGTTATGTTCTATTTTTTTCCTCTGTGGTATCAAAAATAGTCTTGAATAAATATATTTTTCTAATATTTTCAAGTTTATGGCAGCACTATAACAAACACCAGATATTTACCTGTTCTAATCTACCTCTGTCTCCATCACTTGACTAACAGGTCTTGTTTTGTTGTGATGGAGATTTGGAAAAATTGTCAAAGCTAATTTATTAACACTCTGTTACCCCGTGTGCCAGAGGCTCCTTTTGTGTTGGAAATGGTCCGTTTCATTATCAAACTAAGGATCATAGTAGGGCGTTTATATGGGTTCCTTTTTACCTACAGATGCTACCAGGTTGTTGTTGGTTATGGCTGTTAAATTGAAATGCAGCTGATGTGAAGTGACTTCCTGTCTGTGATACCACTGACATGCAGCATTACTGATTATTTTGGAGCAAACTTGTTAAATAAAACCTGCAGCCATTGTAAAAAAGCATTCTTGTGCACTTCCCTACTTCCCTTGTTCATGCATTTTCTTGTTATGAAACATGAGTGAATCAGCTTTTATTGATACGTTACATTCTTTTCTCTCTAATAGGTGGGTATTCTGAACCGGCTGAGCGCAGAGAACGCAGATGAGTACAACTTTGTGCGTTCATATGAATGCTTCCAACACAAGGGTCACACCTGCCTGGTGTTTGAGATGCTGGAGCAGAACCTGTATGACTTCCTCAAGCACAGCAAGTTCAGCCCACTCCCCCTACGGCACATCAGACCCATCCTGCAGCAGGTTGGTGAACGTCTTAGCAGACATTCATAAAACATTTGTTTTTCTTTTCTTTTTGTTGTTGTTGTTGCTGTAAACGTTTTATTCTAAGTATTGCGGCCAAATTAATACTTGTGTGTTTGTATCTTTAGGTGGCTACAGCGCTGATGAAACTGAAAAGCCTCGGTCTGATTCATGCAGACCTGAAGCCAGAGAACATCATGCTGGTCGACCCCCTCAGACAGCCCTACAGGGTGAAGGTCATTGACTTTGGCTCAGCAAGTCACGTGTCCAAAGCCGTCTGCTCAACGTACTTACAGTCTCGCTACTACAGGTTAGTAGAAGAAAACCAGCTGCGTTCTGTTCACCTAACTACAGCTTCACTTGTGACACTTTGTAGCTCAGCTCTGTTTACCTGATGCTAGTCATTTAACCATCTTTCTGTTTTCCAGGGCTCCTGAGATCATTTTGGGTTTGCCATTCTGTGAGGCTATCGACATGTGGTCTTTAGGCTGTGTGATTGCTGAGCTGTTTCTGGGTTGGCCTCTCTACCCGGGAGCCTCCGAGTATGACCAGGTCAGTACCAAATGCCTGGAAAAGGCTACCATGTTGATAGCTGCTAGTTTTGCTTAAAGCCAAGAGATTCAAGAGATAAGCGCTGCAGACGAAGAACTGGTACAGACTGTCACACTGTACAATAACAGATAATAGCCTGGTTCATTACATACTGTCTATGCACTTTATGTGTTTTTTATGCACACTGTTCATTGCACCTTATTTGTTTCATAGCACCTACATTTTTATTCTGTATATTCATATTTATTCTGCACTGGAATTCTATTCTACTCCTTAATACATACTCCTTCTTTAGACACTTTATTTTTTATTGTATTTTTATATTTTATTGCTTGAAGTATGCCTAGGTTGTTCTTTTTATTTAATTGTGTTGTCATTGTCTATGTGTGTAATGCTGCTGCTACACTGTAATTTCCCAGCTTGGGATAAATAAAGTATATCTATCTATCTATCTAGTATTGCATGCAATCAGAATGTTGTCATGTCTATGTTACTGTTCTGTCTCACTGTGATTCTTAAACTTGAATCCCCGTTTCGTCTCCAGATCCGTTACATTTCTCAAACTCAAGGTCTGCCTGCCGAGTACTTGCTGAGCGCCGGCACTAAAACTGGTCGCTTCTTCAATCGAGGACCTGACTCAAGCTACCCACTCTGGAGGCTTAAGGTAAATAAATAACCTTATATGAAAATTCTGAAAATGAATGAAAATTAAATAGTGAATGGGATTTTTAAAAATTAGATTTTTCTGCACAAAAAATAAAAATGCAACTGATCTGAATCAATGTTTTTTTGCTAATCATTGATATACTGTATCATACTGTGGGGAAAATGGATGAAATCATTTTTGTGTTGTTGTTTTTTTTTTCCATAGAAAACTGGCATGATGTTAAACTGTCACTTAAAAGGTTAAAATTGAGGAAATGACTAACTAATGTAGTTATGATCAGGAATGATGTTTGTTAATAGATTTAACTTGGTGAAAGTGAAAAATAATATCAACACATAGTTTTGAGGCACAAGGCGTAATATAAAGACATTTTGCTGCTAGATTAGATTATTTGTTTGGAAACCGCATCTATATCACTTCACTTCTTATCTTAATAGTTTTGGCACATAATGATAAACAGAAATGATTTTCATTTTGCAGACTCCATCGGAGCATGAAATGGAGATGGGTATCAAGTCCAAAGAGGCCAGGAAGTATATCTTCAACTGTCTGGATGACATGATGCAGGTAGATGACTTTCTCACAAAGCATCTAATTAAGTTTTTGTGCTTCACACCCAGGAAATCACATTACCCATCCCTGATATTGTTTGTTTGACTCAATTTGTGTATTATTCTTTTTGTATTCCAGGTGAACCTGTCTTCTCATTTGGAGGGGACAGACATGTTGGCTGAGAAAGCAGACAGACGAGAGTTTATAGACCTCCTGAAGCGGATGCTCCGTCTGGATGCCGACAAAAGGATCACGCCTACAAAAACTCTGGGTCACCCCTTTGTCACAATGAGCCACCTCATGGATTATCCCCACAGCTCACAGTAAGTATGATGGGAAGACCGTCTTTTAAGCACTGCTGCATGTACAGTACAGGCCAAAAGTTTGGACACACCTTCTCATTCAATGTTTTTCCTTTATTTTCATGACTATTGACATTGTAAATTCATCGAAACTATTAATGAACACATGTGGAATTATGTACTTAACAAAAAAGTGTGAAGTAACTGAAAACATGTCTTATATTCTAGTAAGCAAAGGGTGGCTACTTTGAGGAATCTAAAATACAAGACATGTTTTCAGTTATTTCACACTTTTTTTGTTAAGTACATAATTCCATATGTGTTTATTCATAGTTTTGATGCCTTCAGTGAGAATCTACAATGTAAATAGTCATGAAAATAAAGAAAAACGCATTGAATGAGATGGGTGTGTCCAAACTTTTGGCCTGTACTGTATATGTTGATTACCATGTACTCACTGAAACATTTTATGCCACCCTCTCCAGTGTGAAGTCCTGCTTCCAGAACATGGAGATCTGTAAGCGCCGGAGCTCCTACGATAGCAGCAAATCGCTGTACTCCACCAACGCAGTGCCCAGCGCTGCAGCGGGGAACCTCACTGTTACCTTCAGTAGCCAACTCAACCAGCATAACCAGGTATGATCCATATCTTCGTCACTGATTCTTACACCTGTTTCGGGACCTGTTACTCCTCGAGTAGTAATCAGCTGTGTTTGTGTTTTCTCTAACAGGTGCCTTCTGCGGGGGGAGCGGTGCCTTTGCTGAACTACCAGCCAGCTCTGTACCAGCAGGCGACTATCAACATTCCCGGGCTCACTCAACAGAGTGTCCCGATTCCCACGCGTCCTGCTGGGCTGTGTAGCCAGACAGAACCCTTCCAGCAGACTCTCATCGTCTGCCCACCCTCCACTATTCAAGGTAAAACAATAAGTTGCGATCAGACAGAAAAAGGGGGAAAACAACACAAGGGTTTGCGGTGGTGTGGAGGGCTTATCAAACGTCAAGTAATTCAACTATGTTTTTTTGGGGTTTTTTTACCTCATTTTATCACAGAAAAAAAGCAGATGGCAATCAGAAACCTCAATAAGATGCCTGTGTATCCCACTTAAAGTTTCTGGAGTAAGGCATAGTAACCCCCTGAACCACAAGGGCATTGTTTTAGTCCTGACACATCGTACTCGCTGTGGCCTTGTTGAAGTCCTGCATCTCTACGGAGAATTCACAATTATGGTTAGAAGTAGGAAGAATTGAAAATGTCTTTTTTTGCAGTATATCACAGTTATAATAAATAAATCATGAACATTTTCAATCATTTTCAATAATGAATTTTGAAGAAGTTTGTTTTTACAAAAATGTTCCATACAGCATGCTGTTAAGTTAACTTTCCCTGAATTCATCGCTTCCCAGTTGCCCTGAGGAGCACAAAATTGGATGTTTTCTTGCAAGATGGCAAATGGTTTATTTTGATGAAAACTTAAAACAGACATGTAGACACTTTCAAGAAATGTCACTATTTTAAATTTAGATTTGGCTATTTTTCCTGACAGACTGGAGTGTTGGCAAATTTAAAAGCAAACAACGATTTCTATTTTTACAGTTTCTGGCTATGGTAAATGGTGTAATTTTGGCATTTTGTTTGTTTTCCAGGGCTTCAGCCATCCAGTAAGAGTTCCAGTTTCCCTGTGAGGATGGAGAACTCTGTACCCATAGTACCTCAGAACCAGTCTGCTCAGTCCTTGCAGATCCAGCCAAGTATGCTCACACAGGTAAGAGTTTGTAATGTGTGTGGGTGTCAAATTACAGAGGTCTGTGAGTCGGCTAATTAAAAAAATTATGTATTCATGATGACTTCGACTGAGACACCATGCTTGTATTGTCTTTGGCACACTCGCTTTGACAAATTTGCACAAAGAAATTGGCCTGTATAAAAGAGAGAGAGAGATATGGGCAGATTGAAGAAAAGCAACAGATACTTAAAAGAGTTATTTGATAATCTTTCAGTGTTATGCCGTGTATTTCTCTGGCTCAGTGTAGTGTATTGATGAATGGATCCAGAGTGGGTCCCATGTACACCAAGTACCCTGGTGTCATACACACATCTCCTGTAGGAGGGGGGTATTGTAGGGGAGGTGCATGTGGGATGAGGTATGTATTAGCAGCAGTATGCAGTCTGAGACTGGCTAAGAGGGAAATATTCACCTTTTGTACATTATGACTTCAAGTTCAGCAACTTTAAAGATTTCCTTGACACAGTGCACATGAGCACATGTTTTTGTCATCTTTCATTTAAAAAAAACCCTCAACTCAGGGTTGCAGAAAAAAATCTGGCATCAACCATGAATGATACCATATCATTAGCGCCAAGCTGAGCGAAATGATGCCCAGTTTTGCTCATTCATGGAGGCACCGAGTGCATCCGAGTCTTCCTATTGGCGTTCTCTTTTCATGCCCACTCCTTCTCCATTTGCTGCCAGCAGAGCAAGTTTAGTGGATATCAGGTGAAGACATTTCCTTCAATAAAAAGGTTTGCTTTCAGTGGAAAATGCTGTTTCATTTAGATGCATTTATACCACTCACTTTTGAAATAACAAAAAATTAACGCAGTCCAGTGCTGTTTCTCTTTGTTTCTGCTGTCGCCTTGGATTTGCTTTCAGGACTGATTGGGCTGCCAGTCAGGGCCGAGCCTCTCTTATTCCCAGTCTCTTATCTGGGATGGAGGCCAGATGTTTAATGCGGAAGACTCATCTGGCTCAAAAGTCTACTTAATTGCTGTTTGCTAAAAGTAGGAATAATTGGTGCTCACTGCAGAGGTCAGGTGTCCAGATGGCCAGTGGTACCAGTGTGCATCTCTTCACATACAGCCGTTTGAAGGACTTTTTACTTTTCACCGTGCCTAACGCTACCCTCCCCTATCCTCCCTCCCTCCCTCCTCCAGGGTTCCTGCACACCCCTGATGGTGGCCACCCTGCACCCACCCTCAGCAGGCATAGGCCCCCAGTATTCACTGCCCCTGGGGCTGGGCACCGGGGTGGGTCGGCCCACCCTCCTGGAGCACACAGCCACAGTGCTGGTAAAGCAACAAGGACATCCCAGAAGAAATACATGCACACGTGCACTCTTTATACCACTAACAATGCCATCTTTCTCCCGCCCCACTCCAGCTTTTCTTTTCATTTGTTTGCAATTTTTCCTCTCCCTCTGTGCCACGCTCTGTATAAGGCTGTCTTTATTTTTTCATGCATCATATTCCTTCATTTCAAATGCAGACTTGTGAGAGTCATGTTTGCTCTGTGCTCATTTTTGTAGGAAAATTAATCTTTTTGGGGGCCTGGATTTCCTTCTCAGTATTCTTTTTCAAATCTTTTTTTTTATTCCCCCTTGACATTAAATTAGAATTGACAAAACTGTACAAACTTTTTTCCACTCCAAAGGACTCCCCCTCCCCACGCCTTTCACACACTCTTTCATTCGCTCCCCCACAGTCTTTCCCCATAGGTGTGCTGAGGGCATGGAGCGCATGTGTTGCTGAATTGGTCTGCGCTTTGCTTGCAGCTTCTCTTGTCCTGTCCTTCCTTGGTTTCAGCAAAGGAGGTCGCAGCTACAAAGCCCACTAAAATCCCTCCTCAACAGCCCGACTCTCTGACACACCACTTTTGTTTTCAGCCCCAGAACATGTGGCATGCCTTTTCCCAAGACAGCTTATCAGCAGACTGTTTGGCATCAGTGAACTAAACTAATCTCTTTCTTCAGTATTTCTTCTTTAACAGGAACCATGGTCCTGTGTATCTATAAACCTGATCTCACTATTTACAGTGCTTCATTGTTCGTGCTTTGCATGATATCATCTTGTGCATTTGTTGCAGGGCAATGCTAAAATAAAAGAATGGCTTGGGAAAGGTTGCTCGCTTATCTATCTTTGTGCTTTTGGCCAGTTGGTTTTTCTTTTTGTCTTTTTGGTCTTTGGATTTATTTCTCAGCATGGCTCAGTTTGTCTGGCCCATTTCAGCAATCATATAACTTGTGTTGACTCATTAATATCTGATTGATGATATTACATGTACTGAACTGTTGGTTGTCTGTTGTTTTTATTCAGCAGGCCTGGCCCACCGGCACTCAACAGATCCTCATACCATCATCATGGCAGCAGGTCCCCGGTGTGGCCATCCACAGCTCTGCCCACCAGTCGAGTGTTGCTGAATCACCTCTGGAAACGCTTCACCCCGATGCTTCCACGCAGCAGGGACACAGCTGGAGGTGGGTCATCCAACCACTGTCAAGTCCAAAATGTCTAATTGTTATAGCTTCACATTTATTATAGAGATTCCTGCCATTCCTTTTCAAAATATCACAAAGACTTCAAAATACAGACTTTTTTTTTTTTTTTAAAAGATGCCTTTTTGCTGAGAATCTTTGGTTAAAAAAACTCCTCTTTACATCACTTAATACCTATTATCCTTTTGGCTAATATGACTTACCTTGCATTGTTGTAGATCATCTCAATCATATCTAACCAATTTGATCAATATATTGACCCATTAGTCCATAAAGTGGCTGGACAAGTATGTGAACCCTTTTGAAATGTTTAATTGATGTGTGCAATAAAGACAAGAAATGCTAGGTAACACTTTCTATGAAGACTACATCTATAGTGCATTATGAGCGCATTCATAGTGAATTATAATGCTCATTATAATCAATCATAATGCATTATGACTGCATTCATAAACACATATAAAGCTTCATGATGCACTATGTATGTATGAGTAGTTGTAATGTATTATAAGCCTCATCAGTCAGCCTGTAGTTTATAACCAGTCAAGAGCACTCATAAGACACTTGGATTTATAAGTCATTATAAGCTATATTTATAACTGTTGATATAGTGCATCATGAAGCTTTATATGTGTTTATGAGTGCAGTCATAATGCATTATGATTGATTATAATGAGCATTATAATTCACTATGAATGCACTCATAATGCACTATAGATGTAGTCTTCATAGAAAGTGTTACCAAATGTTATTATTGTTTGTGTGGTATTAGGTTAGGCACATTGTATTTGTCTATACTTGGGACTTGGATGCAGACCAGGTCACATTCTATGATAAATTAGTGCAGAAAACAAGGTAATTTCAAAGGGTCCACATAGTTTTTCTTGCTACTGTAAGGCAATGGAAATATATGCTTGAATAACAGCAAAGTGAGGGATGCAATGCAGGGGATAGACAGTGAAGTAAACACTGACATGCTGTGGTTTTGTGATCAAAGTAAGCTTTCTTTGTGTTTCTGTTTCATGTCCTGATTTTACCTGTGGTGTCCACCTCTGACTTGTTTGATCTTTGGCCCTCTACAGGAGCACAACTCAAGCTAGGAACCAGCAGGAGAGGAAGAAGGTGAAAGCCAGGCGTGCAGAGAACAGAAACAGGTTGGTAGAGCCCTGCAGGTTTATATCTCCAATTTATGATTTGATTTTTGAGTGGTCATCATCGAGGATTAGGCTTTCAAACCAAATGATACAAACTTAGCAAGTGTTTATCCCAGTTTATCATGTTTTTACACTTTGTGACTGAGATGTTAGGGGTGTTAAGATACCAGTATTGACATATTAAACAATGAAATATTGATATCATGTCAAGAACACGCATGTGATAATATCATGTTAATAATCCAGCGCCTCTTAAATATGTTTGCTTTTGTACAGTTATGGTTACAAACACTGAATTTGACTGATAGCATATTTATTTATTTATTTAAATGTTCTATAGATATTGCAATAATATCATTCTGGCCATTATCATTGTGTAATATAAATCTGGTATTTTGACAGCTGTAATAGATGTAAATGAAGATAAACAGTCAAGTCATTTTTTGTGCAGTTAATGTAATATTTTATGTTGTAGAGATGTAGTTTTTCTAAAGGACACTTTTTTTTTTTCCAGTCCGATAGATTGAAACAAAAGATTTGCCTTTATATTTTTTCCAATCACAGCTAAAATCATGTTTAGGTAGGAAAACTCAACATTTACTTTTGTTTCCTTGTGTAGGGGTATATCTGCTGCATCATTATTCAGCACCAGCGGTGTGTCTCCACCCAGCGCCACCTTGTCCCAGCCAATCGTCATCTCCGATACCCCCAGCCCGGCGGTCAGCATCATCACTATCCACAGTGACACCGACACGGAGGACGAGCGCAAATTCCATCCCGCCAGGTGAGGACAAGATACTGCTCTTAATATTTAGTGGGGGGGTTTCTGAGCCTATTCAACTGAGAACTGCTATAGCTAAAGGGCCCATTGGCATCTTTTCTCTTCCATCTTGGCTGCAACAGGTCAGTATTTATAGTTCAGAAACTATCCTACATCCTGGCACTTTTCTAAAATGCTATGACGAGTATTGATGAAAAAGAGTACCGTAATTTTTGGACTATAAGCCGTGCCTTTTTCCCCATTTTTCGATTCTGCGGCTTATATAACGGTGCGGCTAATCTATGGATTTTTACAGCTAACGGCCACTAGGTTACCTCCTAAATCTGGATTTTACAGGTTACAGTCCACCAACTTTAACTCTATGGGCTCTATGACCGGTCCGCGAGGAGCGGCGGGCTCCAGCAGGAAAAGCTGGAGGCAGGTGTACGTACCAGATCGCCTCGGGGTCCTTCATATACTTTTAAGCTATTTTTCACTTGTCTGTGTGTATTTGTGTCGAAAGCTACTTAGTTTGTCGGAGTCGCCGTGCCGTAATCAGCAGCAGACGAAGGACCCCGAGCCAATCTGGCAGCGCGCCGGAAAAGAGTGAAACAGGTAGCGCGTAAAAGTAAAAGTGAAACCGAGAGTGGTACGAGAGACAGAACGAGAGCAAGACCGACATTACGAGAGCGAGATAGTTTGTGCAAAGGAAGTTTTCATGCACAAACCGTCATTATGGAAAACAAATGTAGAAATGCACATGATGCAGCTTTTGAGTTAAAGACAGTCAATCTGGCTGTAAAAGAAGCTTCCTCAAGCAGCCAACTCTTTCCCCACAATCCCCTCTGTGCACGAACCCTTACATATGGTAATTTAACATTAAAACACCTGCGGCTTATAGTCCAGTGCGGCTTATATATGTACACATCATTCAAATTAGCTGCTGCGGCTTATACTCCGGTGCGCCTTATAGTGCGGAAAGTACGGTACTTGTTGAACACAGATCAAAACAGGACTTTTCAAGACTTTGATATAACTTTTTTTAAATTTTCTTGTGCAATAACCCTGTTTTGTTCCATTTCCATAGTGTCAGCATGAGTCAACGCACAAACGTTATCAGCTGTGTGACGGTGCACGACTCGGACTCCTCCACAGCCAGCCCCCTGACTCCTCTGCCCCGCACACTTCACCCTGCTAGCAGCATTTCAACCCGCCAGGCGAAGTCTCTGGCTGTGGTGGCACCCTCAGTCAAAACCCAGGGCTCTGAGCGAGGAGCAGTTTCACGTGGACGCCTGGAGACTGGTGAGAGTCACTCATCTACCGTTGCCTGTGTGTTATTAGGAACCAGTTTTATTTTCGGTAAGAAAACAGTTTAATTTAATAATACTTTGTATCTTTTTACCTCACAGTGAGTTACATGAAACCTAAAAGATCATCAAACCGTCAGCCCTGCAGCTCCGGGGAGAGCATGGAGCGCCACGGACTGGTGCCGAGCCAGTCACACCCCTTAAACCTCAGCCAGGTGAGGCTTCTTTTGTGGTTGTGGTTTTTCAACCGTCGATGTTAATAAAGCTTTGTTGTCGAATTCCATGGAACTGTTTTGTAATATTTTGCTTAACCAATATTAAGATAATTAAAGAGGGAAAGAAAGAAAGAAAGAAAGAAGTTGGCAACCCCATAAAGGATTAAAGATGAGGTTAACAATACCATGCTGTTTCTGAAAGGAAACTTATGTTTTTTAGGAGTTAGATGACAATGTAAGCACTTGATGGAAAATGCTGTGAACCGTGACTGACTTGTCAGGCATTCAATGAACTAAAGCAGGCATGTCCAAACTATTCCACAAAGGGCCATGTGGCTGCAGGTTTTCGTTCCAACCAAGCAGCAGCACACCAGACTTGACTCAGTTAATCAACTGATCTCAGTCTTCACACAGTTGATTGGTCGAACTATGTGCTTTTGCTTGGTTGAAATGAAAATATGCAGCCACACGGCCCTTTCTGGAATAGTTTGGACATCCCTGAACTAAAGTGAGCAACACGAGACAGATTTATGTTGACCTGTAGAAGAGGTCATAGAGGAGTCATAAGTTGCAAAAGACATCTCCCAGAGATGTCGAAGTCATGTGTTTGTTATCTGTAGGACACGCATTTTTTTTAAAACTGATTTTTAAAAACAACAACAACAACCATGCATTTCTCCTTTTAATATATATTGCAAGTATTCTGAGAGTTTGGGTACTAGAGAGTTATACAAACAATCCAAAGTCCAAAGTGCTCTCTGCTGGACAAACAAAGTAATGGCAAATGAGAAACAAGTTTTGTTTTTTTCACATCTGTCAACTTGTGTGCCATTTTTCTGATAGGACACAAGGGCTTGTCTTAAATGAGTCCTGCGTTATTAGCAGGATAGGAAATTTCCCTCTTGCAATCTCTTCTTTATTTTTCTTGTGAAATAGTGGAATGTACCACTTCAGGACTGTGGCAATCGGCCAAGAAAACAAACGTTATTTTGATTTTTAACCGCTTGCACTTCAGAAACAGATCAACATGTTTTTTCATTTCAGGTTCAGCCGGTTGTTTCTTCATCTCAGGAGCGTTCTCACAGTGACTCATCTTTGCGCCGCCAGCCCACGTTCCCTCCGGCTGTCTCCTCTCACTACAACTTCCCCGAGGTGTCGGCCCTGGCCTCGGCCTCGGCCCCCGGCCCCAGCCTGTACGCCTTCCCAGCCTCCACTGCCCTCTCCTCAGCTTCTCAGGCCATGGAGCAGCTGCTAGGCCGCGGTCACGCCAGCCACGGACACTCCCCCTCCGCCTATGCAGCAACATACACCTCATCGTCTTCCTCCAGGAGGGACTCGGCCAGTCGTAAGGATTCTGTCAGCAGCCTGCTACACGGCCTCCCCGCGGCCTACCAGCACCCGTTTGCCGCTTCTCCCTACGTTAGCGTGACGCCCCGGGCCGAGGCTTACAGTGCCTACCAGCTGAGCCCCAGGCGCCTCACACAGTACCCGTACCTATAGGGAGCCACACACACTTTGAACAAAGAAAGAAATCTATTTCCCCTCATACTATGACAAAGGGACATTCAAGCTGTGTTTTGAGTAGATAAATGTTCGTCACTTATTTGTTTGCTGCTTTTGACTCCAAGGCGGCATTTCACCTCACAACTCATTCACATGCTCTTTTGGGTCATTTTTAGTGTTTTTAAAATGTTCTTAGGTATTATTTGATATCATATCAGTTTATTTTCCCTTAACAATATTGTTTATAGCCTGTATTTTATCCCCATTTATCCAGAAGTATGATTAAGGCATTGTGGTAAATGTATTTTACTCCTGTTATCTTGAGGTTTTGTGTGAAGAGAGATTATGCTCCTGTCACAAGCTGCGACGACACTTTAGGCGAGCGTTTAGACGCCTGACTCACGAGAGTTTCTCACGACCCTTGTTATAAAGTTTTCACACTAATCCAGTGAGGCCCTGTGTTTTTAGCTAACATAATAATGACTGTACCTTACCCATGTTCGTTTGCTCACGTCTTTTACTATGTTTTTAAATTATGTTATCCGTGTGAGAAAGGAAGAGGAAGGTCCATGAAGATGTCGAATAAGAGAAATAAGAGATGTGGTGAAAACTGTGATGGATTCATGTTAATTTAAGTGCACATGTGGTAGTCTGTTAATGTAGTGTTTAGGCAGGATTAATCATGTCCTTATGCAATAGAAACCTTTTTTTTTTTAACTGAGTGCTGAATGTATTTATGAAGTACAGAGGAGTTGGAGCACCATCCTGAGGAATGACGTGAAAATTTAAATTGTTTAAAAAGAAAAAAAACAAGATTAACCTTCTCTCCTACTTTTCTCTCCTTGAAATCTAAAAAAAATCTGAAAAATATTCTATATCTGTGAATCCTGACTATGTAGGACTTGCTCATTTATAAATATGGATTTATGGCCAGTTTTACTGGTTTATATAGGAAAAAAAAGCTGATTTATTCCCCATTTTCTCTCCATGACACTTTGGAAAGTTGTAACAAACTACCCACACTGCTGTACAATGACTGATAAGTAGATCACAAATCTGTTAAGAAATAGGCCTTCTGCTCAGATAAGTGTCTGATGAGAAGCCAGTTTAGCAGTTATGTCTTTTAGAGTAAGTCAGTCACCAAACATACACAGTGTATTCCCCCAGAAAATGTGTTAAAGTGGCCACTCTGGCATCATTCTTGTGTGAATATAATACGTTGATATCCACTGTTTTTCACACCTGGATTACTGCAGTGTGCACACAACCGTCACACTGTTGGTCTCGTCTGAATACAGCTGATCTTTGGCTTCTCCTGCCACCATCTTTTAGTTAAAGGAGGTGAGTCTCGGGATGACTTCTGTGGGTTATGAAAGCTTTTTAGTAAATCCTTCCCTGTTGTGTTTGCATTAGTTTTGTGTTGTAATGTCTGAATATTTAACTGTATTTCATCTTAACATAGTATAGTTAAGAGGCTATTTGGTAGAACTAATTCAGGGAAAAGGTTTCAGCTCAAATAATCCACTGTCACTGTTTTCAATAAAAAAAAATAACCACACATTCAGAACAGTTTGTTTTGGTTTTAGTTTCTGACTTTTTCTGCTTGTTAACTCAGTGTCACATCCACAGACAAGAAATGTGTGTTTATCTCTTAAACTTTGAACTGTTAAACATTCCAGCAAAATATTTTGAGCACTAAAACATTTCAACACAATATTTCTACAGCTGCAAAACACTTTGCATAACTCGATAACTCGTTCACAAACCGCGGATAAGCTCAAAATATTACTGACCCTTATTGGATCCCACTTTTTTTCTTTACCTTTCACTGGCATAAACAAACTCACACCTGCCTTGTAGTCACTATACAGTACATAGATTGGAATAACAATAAGGTCCCTCAGAGTTACTAAGCATTTTCTGTCTTACCTGTGGCAGCTCACAGGGTTAATGAGTTTAACTTTGACAGTGTGGTGATAAGTGGCGGAAGAAATATTCAGAGCCTTTACTTAAGTCGGAGTACTAAAATGACACTGTAAAATGAATCCAGTACAAGTAAAAGTCCTGCATTCAAAACTTGAGTAAAAGTACAATAGTATCAGCATCTAAATGTACTTAAAGTATCAAAAATAAAAGTACTCAATATGCACAATGGCCCACTCAGATTGTTATATGTATTCCATTTTTTTATTATTATTGATGCATTAATGTAAGCAGTGTTTTAATTTTGTAAAGATATGGCTCCTTTTTTTTTTTTTTGAACTTCTTTTTATTTCCTTTTTTCCAGGTGCAGTCATACATTCACAAATTCAAAGAAACAGCACAGGTGTACATGGGGTAGAGGTCGTCCATGGAGTTTGGCATCCCAACAATATCCAGACAGAGTCCGTATTTAAAAGTGGGCAGTGGTGCTCATTAAGCGATAAAATTACTATACAGTGTACAAACATTCATTATTCATATTTGAATGGCGAGGGAGGAAAAAATAAAATAGTTAAAGAATAATAAATAAATCAAACAAAAGCAAAACACACACATATAGAACACATCAATCAGATCAAAAGTCATATCAGTTAACAAAATGTGAAGTAATTGGGGACCATTTAGTCAGGAATACATCAGTTTCAAGTGTAACCTTGCGGTTATATTTTCCATATAGTAAACATCCTTAACTTTCTCTCTCCATTGTGCTACTGTGGGGGGCTGCGGTCTCAGCCAGGATATTGTAATCATCTTCTTAGCAATTAGAAGAAGGATTCTCAGCAATACCCTCTGATTATTGTTATCTAGATCTTCTGGCAATATTCCTAACACAAAACAGGATGGTTCTAAGGGAAGATCTACATTTAAACACTTTTTAATTTCATTTTGTATGTTTAGCCAATATCTTAACAATTTTGGGCGATATGGCTCCTTTTAACCACTAATAACACTGTTATGAGGTTTACGTAAAAAAAAAAAAGTCCTATCAATTTAAATGTATCATGTTTTTTTTTATGTTAAATCTTGACCTGAAAAGTAACCAAAGCTGGTAGCTAAATGTAGTGGACTAAAAGTACAATATTTGCCTCTAGCATGTAGTGGAGTAGGAGTACAAAGTTGCATAAAGTGGAAATACTCAAGTAAAGTACAAGTACCTCAAGTTTCGTACAGTACTTGAGTAAATGTACTTAGTTACATTCCACCACTAGTAGTGATCCTTCTGGGCATTCACTTCACATTTTAAACACTCAAGTGAGTCTTTTCACTTTGAACTAAAGTTCGTTTATTGGTCTTTTGGTTGCTGAAAGCTGGATCTCAAGTAACTTGAAGGCTTTTGGCATGTTATACATGAAAATGTGAAATAAATAAATTGCCTGTGAATATATAGCACATATGAACCTCAGTTTATATAAATGCAGGATTTATCTAAGGGTGTATTAATGATTGTTGGAAATATTTGGGATGATCTAAGTACGCAAAATTTAGAATATTGGTGTAGTAAGTGTGACCCACTATCTCAGATATTACATAGTTAACAAACTAGATCAGCAGGAATTCACTTTTAAACATATATTTATGGCAGTCTTAACCCTCTATGGTAAGCATCATGATGCCAGTTAGGAAATAAATGTTGTTGTTTTTGTCTCAAAATAGACTAAATAAACATAATCTGAAGAAATTATTTTTTTGTTGTTTGTTGTTTGTGTAGTTTTTGGGGTTAATTGCCCGTAGGCAACATTGTACCATAATATGCACAAGTGAAAAAGAAAAGTTTTTTAAATTTTTATTTACATTTTAACATCATTTATTTAATAAACATATATAAACGATTCAGTAGCTTCAACAGGGTACAATACATAACATTTTACATTATAAAAGGAACTTTTTAAACCTGTTTCTTGTCTGATGATGCCTGAAGGCATTGAACCAACCACCCATTGAAATGATTGTCTTGAACAGTCTAAGTGTATGAAACTATCAAAAATGAAGGTTTTGAAAAAGAATTTTTTTCCCCAGATGGAATAGGGCCAGAAAATGACATTTTGAGTGTTTTTTTTGTGGCGCAAAATGGCAAAGCTGTTTCCTTTGGAAAAGTCTGCAAAATACGGTTTCAATAAGGCCTCCTGGAGGTCATGCAGGCCCTCTTTTTTAAAGTATTGCGTTACTCAAAAACATGGATTGTAGAAATTTAACAGGCCAAAAATGGGTATGTTGCCTTAGGGCAACACCGTACCATAGAGGGTTAACCTGTGTAGCCACAGTCTGCTGTTGGGAAATGGTAAAGGAAGTACCAGGTACCTTTCCTGCTGCTGCATTAAATTACGTTACCGTAAACTTCAACAGGGTGAACAATTATTAATGCTACATAAGTATGTAGCATGCATGCATCCATATCAGAATTCTGTTACAAGGTTATAAGCAGCTAATTTAATCACTAAACTTCATGCATTGACTAAGGAAAACATTATTTACGGACTGCAGCCTAAAGGGTAGATAAGGAAATGATGCCAGATGTGTAGACTGTATTTGCAATAATTAATTGGAATATTTAAGAAAAAAAGTAAGAGTCTAGTTTCTTGTTGAAGGAAACATTCAGAATGTCACTGTTAGAAATTAGAATTTATCTTGTAAGGTATTCTGAAATTCGCACATTTCTTTTCATAATTTATTCAACATATTTATGGTTGAAAATAGACTATAGAAAGATGGACTAATTATCTGATGTTAGGAAACCTTAAAGGTTCTCTATGTTATAGATGTTAATGGTTGTTTAAGTTGATTTTTTTAAACATGTCTTGCCAAAAAATATTGTATTTTATGTTTGTTTATTTATTCTTGTGAAGCAGTTGTGGGACACATTTTAAAGTAATAAATAAAACAACAAGATAATCAATAATTATGGCTTTATTTATGTTAAATAAATAGATCTAGAGTCAGAGAGGTGGGAAAGGAAGGATAAGATATTAAATGCTTAACTAATCATTATCAACAGGTTGGAGGTTTTAGAGCCTACTTAACTCATGTTGAGACAGGTAATTCTTTGCCAACTGAGTACAGCATAGAAATCCTATATTTTGTTGTTTTAGGTAGTCAAACTATGCACTACATGTTGCAATCATATTTGTGTTTTTTGTGTGTCCCTTAGAGCTCTATGCTGCTCTTATTTTTCCCTCACTCATTGCCCTTTTCTCTGCTGTTTTATTAGTGGTTTCAACTCAGTGCTGAGTTCAGTAGAATCGTCACCAAAGACCTGCTGGAGTCATTCCTGGATGGACTTGATGCCTTGGTGCAAGGTGTTCTACAGATGTACGGAGAAGCTGCTGCATCAGGCAGGAGGTTGCGCCTGAGCAGTGTTCTCAGTTGTCTTCAAAAGGAGATATGTACTGCACAGAAATAATTTCTTGTTAATGTACTAAAATTAGTATTCTGGCTTGGGTATCTTATTCACAAACTCTTGTCTTGTTCTTGTAGGACAAGAACCAAAACAAAAGAACAGCTGTCCTACTTGGTCTTCCATGCTACCTTGCAGAAGATTCCTCTGACATAATCAGGATGTGTGATGTAAGACACCGTATTTACACATTTTATATTACATTGTTTTGTTTTAACATTTTTTATTTTCGTAAGGGGTCATTTTTTACAAAGAAAATAGTAAATGAGTGAAAAATTTATGAAATGTGCCCTTAATTTAAATTGAAAATGTAATGAAACCTAGAATGCAGTAACTTAACCAATATGTAATAAAATATCCAGACTCATATTATAGATTGTTTTTAAATAATGTAATGTTAACTTATCACATTAGGCTACTTTTTAAAATAGCTTAGTATGTAGTATAGTATATCAGAGAAGGGTTTGCTGGGATGATAAAGTAGTAGGCTACATCCTAGATTTATTATTTTTGACCACATGTTATATGCTAGTTCAGAGGTGTGTCCCGGAGTTTCTGTCCATGTGCATCTAGCTGTATGATGCATAGTCTATTATAATCATTCTTTCATTTCAAATGCAATGTATATAACATTGAATTCTTATTCATACTTAAAATCAGAATATACTACATTTTTGAGAAATAGAGAACATTCAGTACATTTTCTCTCAGTTTAGCTCCTCCTAGTGGCCAAAATTACTGTTTTGTTTTATTATTTGGGCTTAACAATGATCATTCAGAAAGGCAATGACAACACTCACTCAATTAATGTCAAAGACATCTGTAGCCTTTCTCTATTAGCCTAGCAGTGATGTTTAAGTCAGTCAGTTAAGATGTGTGTTTTTGTCTTTCAGGCTCATGGTGAAACCCTTGACGTGCTAATGAGCGGGATGCAAGTTGGACTGTTGATTGGACACGAAGGCCCTCTGCATGATGCATTTCCCTTGGATGTTTTCAACGTGGCTCTGGTAGTAGAGGAGAAGATCATCATACATGACCTCCGAGATGTGCCCACAGGCTTTGCCATGTTACTGGATGCAATCTACTGCCTAAACCTCAAGTACCCACGTAATATGAAGTATTCTTTTGAGTTCCTTCAGAGGGTTGTCATGAAAATTAAACCGGACCAATGTTCAGCCAGAATCCATGGACTCAGAAATAAACTGCTTAGATATCGCATGTAAACAAAGAAATGCACTTGTCAAGCAACTACTAGGAGGCAGCAGTTATTTGGGAAGCTTGCCTTGTCAGACTTGACATACCTGTGACACATTTGTCACGCATACCTGACTTATGCTTGACAAATGTGTCACTTGTGAAGTTGAAAAATCTGAAATCGTTGAAAAATCTAAAATAGTTTAAATGTGCAAAACATTTTGAGGTATAATGAAAACAAACTTTTGTTTCAAATTGTGGTTAAAGAATCTTTTAGACGTGGATGTTGATGTTTTGTAAAGCTCTGCGTATACCAGATTTTTCCTCTGTACAACTTCGCCATACTTATTCTCTCATTCACAGTTTTAAAATGTTGTCAACCTAAGTGAGGTCTGTTTTGATGCCAAGACATGTTTAAGATGTATCAATGTTCCACATTGTTCATATTCATGTCGAGATTTTATGATTATTTGTTTACTATCTCACATTCCTCATTGTTCAACCCCACCTCACCTTCTTTCTTTCTACGAGTCCACCCTCTCTCGCTGTCCTGTCTTTCTGCAAGTCCACCCTCTGTCTGTCTGTCCTGTCTGTCTGTCTGTCTGTCTGTCTGTCTGTCCTGTCTGTCTGTCTGTCTGTCTGTCTGTCTGTCCTGTCTTTCTGCAAGTCCACCCTCTGTCTGTCTGTCCTGTCTGTCTGTCTGTCTGTCTGTCTGTCCTGTCTGTCTGTCTGTCTGTCTGTCTGTCTGTCTGTCTGTCTGTCTGTCTGTCTGTCTGTCTGTCCTGTCTGTCTGCAAGTCCACCCTCTGTACATTACAGAGACATACATTGGGTTTGGCATGTTAAAACCTTTAACTTCTGTTAAAGTTTATACAAATGTATTTATAAAATAAATGTTCTTGGAAAAATGCAAGAATTCAGTGTGAAGCTCTGTCATTTACCATGCAAGTTGAAACAAATTTAGAATTTTAATCCTTAACTTTAAATGGGGGTCATTTAAAAAAAAAAAAAGTTGTTTTAACTCACAGTAACAAGTTTAAACAAGATGTGATTAAAAGTTTTCATGTATCAATGATGTATAATTATATTTTGTTTCAACTAATGGTATCAAGTTAAGATTACAAGTGATTAAAAGTTAAGTCAACTTTGACAACTTAAGAAAAAACATTGTGACAACTAGAGCAGTAGTATAATCAACCTTTTGAACTTTATTTTCAGAGTTGAAACAAAGGTAATCTTAAGTTAACTTGCAGTTTTAAGGCAGCAGGTCAACCTTCATTTGCAAGTTGACCTGAAATGTCTTACAGTGTGTAAATACAAATAAATATAAACAACTGAAGAACAACTTAGAATACATAAAGAATATGCAGCAAAACTCAAAATCCCTTATTGCATTGTGTCCTTAAAACAAAAATGAGCATTTCATACTTAAAATATATTTTCAGACGGTCATTAAGATCACCTTTAGAAAACAAATTAGGACTGATCGAAAGTGTAATATTTCACAGTTACTCGTATTAACATATGTACACAGATTTCATTACAAATTCACAGTTTAAAACTTGTTGACTTACAACCCTTAAAACTAAGTAGAAAGGCATAGGAAAAGTCACACAAAGCCGTTCAGGTCCTTTGCAGGTCCATTACAACTGGGGTGCTTCCAAATTAGTGCAGTTCTGCGCTATAATGCACATTTATCAAGTCTGTCTGGTGATGAGGCTGCAGATTTCTTCTGCTGTTCAGCTGTCAGTAAGCGTCCGTTTCTCACTGTTCATGCAGAACACAGCTGAATACTTTTTGGAGAACGGAAGTCAAACCAGAGTGCCTTGAAACAGGACTAAAGGGGGGCAGAGAGAAAGACATATGTTAAGATATGAAGCTTGCATAAAAGAACACAACAGCCATAAATTGCTCTTATTTAAGTCCTAGGGCTGACATGGATCTGTATCGATATATCAATTCAATGATCAAAAATTCAATATCATCAATGCAAAGTGACAATATCTACATAGCTTTAAGATGCACCTTTATTTTGAAATTCACACTTTATATTTATAATTTTTTCATTTAAATGTCAGAAAAGGCGTCTAATCATATTTAATTTGCTGTTTGTGTGTTGATTCAAATTAATATGACTTTGTATCATATTGCAAATATTGTATAATTGTCCAAATAATCGATAAAATAGCCTATCGTATCATGATGATGTAATTTACACCCCTAGTAAGTATTAGGAAAAAACTGAGGGTCACTCACAGTGTTGACTGGATGAGTTTGCTCTTTGTGTCGTTTATATCCTCCCGGATTTGTCGGTTTCTCGCCTGCTCCTCCTCCACAATCTGGTCCCAGATCTCCGTGTTGACCCACAGGGATCCGGATAAGGTGAGGCTGGCTCGGGTGCAGGTGACCCAGCGGCACATGGGGCAAGACACGCTGCGGATGAACCCTTCCTGCTTGCACAGTTTCTCCAGGCAGGGGGCGCAGAAGGTGTGTCCGCAGTGCAGGACCCGCGGGACCCGGTCGCTACGGGAGTACTCGTAGCAGCACACACAGCACTCGAGCTCTTCGTTGATAAACATGATGGATGAGTGGTGGAGAGGGTGAAGCTGAGACTGGAAGCTGTTTGTTCTGCAAAGAACCAGAAAAAAAGAAGGATTTAACATCAAAGCGTTGCACTATTATGCACTACAATAGAAAAGCATCTAGCAGCCTTTTTTAGATCTATACTTACTGTCAGGACTGAGAGGGTAGACTTCTCTACTGACGGTTAAGTCTCTGCTGGAGTGACTCTCTGCTCTCTCTCTGCTCGGGCTGAGCGCTTTTAAATCATACAGGACAGGTATTGTTACACGCCCATTACAGATTTCCAAGGAAGCCATCAGGTAAACACGGTTCAGAGGAACCACATGACATTCAGGTAAAGTGGAAACACGCGATCAAGACTTGCACAACCCGTTTTGCTTTGTATTGTTATCTATCTTTGACCTGATTATAGTTCAGTTTATTTATCTCTCTATAGCATGAATTAGGATACATTCCTTCTAATGGCCAGTGGTGGAATTATATCATCCAGATTATACGGTGGAGATGCAAAACGTCTGAAATGACATCTAAATAATAACATCAATTAACTTCCATATTTGCATATAGTTATTACGGCAACATTATATATATGAATATACCTGTATTTACCTTCTCCATTTAAACACCTGTCTCAACCCTTTCATGCATAGAGGTCACTACAGTGTACAGCTGTTAAAAAGTGCTTTTTCTCTATATATGCCTGTAATTTTGGGCACTGCTGCATATAGTCCACACTAGTGGAAGCTAATGCATCATCCCATACAAAAAATCCTATTGGCTGATCATTGCAAAGGGATAAAGTAGTCAGTGAAACCAAGGTGGCCGACAGACAGGGAGAAAGACCAAACACCTCGGCTATTTCGGTGTCTAGCTTCAATAAAAAGATACCACTGCAGGTAAAAAAAATATAATTACATCAAGTAACATCTAAGGTGACATATTATGTAAAGATTTTCCAAGTTTTGATTTTATATTTGGAGGAAATACGGATTAATCGTCTGTCCACTCAATTGTACATCATGCATCACTAGCTATGTTTCAACTTCAATGCAATGTCAATTACTAACAATGTTGTTCTTGAAAATAATTCATATCCTATAATGTTTTGACTGTGGTCAACTTCTTTATGTTTTTTATCATGTAATTTGAGATTTTTTTTATATATCCTTATATTTTGTAGAGCTCAAAAGTAGTAGTAGAGCTCGTGCTCTCATCAATGCAGGATCCATGAAGATACACACCAGAGGCAGGCCTAGTGCCACTCCACCACTGGCAAAATAGAGAGCAGTGTCTAAGGCCCCCCTTAGATCTGGTTTGCCCCCAGAAACCACTGGCCCCAGCTCAAGGAAGCAAAAAATGCCAGTAGATGCCTAGATGCTGCATGCACACGAAGAACCAAGTAGATCTGTGTGCAGTGTCTTGCAGCTTTGTGCCCCGGATGCTTTGGCAACTATCATAGAAAATAGTCTCTCAAAAATGAGCAACAAGTATGATTTAACAGGAAATATGATACATGCTATAAGACACTATGAGAGGATATGCTCAGTTCAGAGACTTAACAAGAATACAGTATGACATCCCTAAAGATAAATAAAAACGCCTAGTGAAAAAAATAAGTTTTATGTTTATGTTAACTTTTATATTTATCAATAAAGCTCAAATAGAGAGGCCTACAGAGTAGTGGAGGAGCCACCATTCCAACAGAATACCATATTACAACTGTATAACGAGATTACAACTATTTCTATATAACTACCATGTTATTACATTGATGTGTTTTTACAGTACAAACCGCATGAAGTACACTTGAGTGGACAAAAAAATATTTCTTTATAGAATAAAGATAGAATTTTTTTTTTAAACCTTGTTTTACGTCCCTAATGATGTATAAAAATACTTGTTAAAAAATCCTGATTGAGTTTATCATAATTCATGCATGAGAGGGTTAAGCCCCCTCACAAAAAAGCCCAGTCTGTGTCTGCATCATCATTGTCATTGCAGCTGGGATATGACTGTATATAGGCTGTAAATATATATATATATATATATATATATATTTATATATATATATTTAACCATTTTACAGAAAACATCACATCTAAATTTGTTTTATAGATGTAAAAGTTAAAATACTGCAGATATTTAAAAAAAAATAAAAAAAATCTTGCCCAAAGGAATTTTGCCCAAATATGAAACAATTTGTCAAGTTAATCAGAACCGTCTCAGTGTCATGTCCATGGAAAATGGCAGCACACACTGTATGTGATCAATTAATTTTCATATAAAAGTAGAAGTCCCCCTTTTCACAACAAGGTAGCAAACCGGGATTTTATATTACCGTCTTTTAGAAAAAATCTTGATAAGATAACCGTTGCTCATATTGCAGCACCATGCAATAGAGGGCTTAATGTTTGACAGTTTAAAGTCAGAGAAGAACAAGAAGTTTTCTAAAATGCCCTGCCAAGCAGGGTAATTTATTTGCATTTACTATGAAAACATACAATGTCACACAAGATTAACTGAAGCATGGAAATATGGGCATTTGCTGTATAATCACACAAACGCACTTCCATCATCATCATCATCAGTTTGTCTTTTTTTATTTTTAAAGATGGTGCCAAGAAAAGAGCAATAGAAAGGCAAATCTTCTGCTTTCAGACTATTTTTCTGTTGAAACATTAGATACACAGTAGAACCATCTTTACTAAATGCAATGCACAACAGTAAATTATCAGCAATTATGTGAGCCTGCCCCAGGTCCTGTGTGTGTGTGTGTGTGCCTGCACTGCCCTGCTTAGCAAAAGATAAACGTTTCTTTACAACCATGACAGACAAGCTGAGGCCGTTTCTATAAATAAGAGAACAAAAAACACAAAGAAAAAAAAGATCAAAAATAAAATATACAGAAACAAAAATGTTGGTTCTCTTCATGTGTCTTTACTTGGACCTATATAGAGTGGCGCTATACTGGTCAGCTAAGCCAATTTAAAAAGGTTCTGGTCTCTATTTACGGCTGTGTGACACTGGGTTCAGTACTTGGCTCATGGGTTGACAGGAGAGAACGTCTGGACTCGCATCAGACTTTGACCACGCATCAGAAGCTCTTTCACACACTGACATGCCAAGTTTTCTGCTTTTTATCTTTATATAAAGAGAAAAATAGATATAAATACACCTGTCAATACTGTTGCAGGACGACTACTTTCTGCACTGCTTGCTCAGCCTGTGATGCTTCATCAGATGAAAGCTTTGGTGCAGAAAATAAACCCTACCGATGAGATGCAAAGTACTGAGAAGAGTATGAGGTTCAACTTGTATCACATTGTCATGCACTGTTTTGGGACTTTGATTTAATCTTTGCCTACATGTACTGGTAGTTTTGCAGTTCTACATTGTCTCTTCGTCACTAACTGCTGCAGCTTACTGAGCCTACTGACCTTACACGTCATAAAACAGTTGATAAATCTTTCTGTTCCCTTCCTTGTTTGACCTCAAGGTCGTTCCTTTGAGGTTCATTATATATGTGGCATATTTTTGTCATATATAAAACCTCAAACATTACAGGCCTATCAATCCTTTATTACTCTGCATGCCAGCAAGGAAGCGAAACCAGTTCTTGCGCTGCGCTGGATTAAACCCAATGCCGTAGGGTTATTTCATGGAAAGGCATCAATCAGAACGCTGAGTGGAAAAACAGACTGCAATGCCAACATTATTTAGCTATATAATTCTTGTGGCACTCCTTTCTTTTGAATTGTAAAAAAGGTTCAGCGCAGCAACATCTTCATGTCACAGTCTGCAGAGTCTCTATGACCTGTTGAACGACCAGGAAACACTGCAGAGGGAAATATTTCTTGTTGAAGTGATGGTCAGGGGGAAATCTGCTTCAAGAATTATCTACTTACCATTTTAAGAGACAAGCTTTTATTAGTAATGTTCATGATGCAGGAGAACAAAGGTGCATTTTAGCATCTTTCTGTTGTGACCTGCCTCCAGCACAGTGCAACAAACCATGTCCTTAGTGCTACACTTTTCCACAACCCATGAGCCAAGTTTGTTCCTACTGCTGAACATAAACCACTAGAGCACAGAGTGGATCACAACCGTTTTAATAAGCCCCTCCAATCCCCCGGCCCTACTGCCACTCCCCCACCTCCTCCTCCTCCTCTTCCTCTCAATCCTTCTGAGGTGGGTTGGCTTTGAGATTCTGTCTTCCAAAGTCCATGGTGGTGGTGGTGGTTGTGGTGGTCGTGGAGGGGTTTAACCCAGGACTGATCATCCCTCCCCCACGTAGTGTGTTTGTAGAAGTCCACTAGAGGGGGGAGCGTCGCCCTTCAACACCGGCTCCTCTCACTCCTGGGCTATGCTCCTCAGCACGTACTTGACTGTGTAGGCGAACGCCGCAAAGCCTACAATCACAAACAGGTTGGCTAAAGCCCCACCTAGAAGTCCATGGTTGCGATTGGCCTGCTGCAGGCCGGGGGCGGGGTTGGCGCCCCCAAGGGGGACGGGCCCTCCGTTGAGGGCAGGGAGGCCGTAGTGGGCGTGCTGAGGGTCACCGTCAGGCACCACATCGGGTAAGGGGAGGGGCTGAGTGCGCGCGCTTAATTCTTCCTGGGCTTTCTGTTTCTGCTTCATCTCCTGGTGGAGCCAAGGAAAGAAATGGGAAAATATTAGGCCAACAAAAAGAGAGAGGAGAGAAAATGGACAAGAAGTCAGAGATCAGCTAATACGTACATCGACTACATCAGGAAACAGCTCACAGAACACTTTATCCTTGAGGTTGAAGGCCAGGCTTTGGGCTGACAGCTGTCTTTTCTGGAAAAATAATAAAAGAGCCCATCAAATATTTAAGACAACACAGGTGGTTTATCACGATGAGCTGCATTTATGGTCATTTGTTTGCACTCACTGTGTAGTCAGAGGTCTCAATGCTGCCAAGAGTGGGGCCTTTCTCCACCATGAAGCTGAGCAGACCTGTGAGGATGGTGGAGACGGACCACGCTGGGTTCCACGTGTCTGGATGGAAGTCTGTGATTGACAAACATAACCTGTGGAGGAAACGGGAAAAGTTACAACAGAAGAGCAAAGTGGCAAACAAGTTCTAAAACAATGACCAAAGATATTTTCAAAAACTCTTTAAACACAGTATGTAATCTCGGCCTCAAGGGGTCTCTCAATGAAATGAGAAGAAAACAGACTTCAATGACGTCAATGACTCAGGCACAAATACTGTGTATGTATTTTATCCTAACGTAGGAAACCTAATTATCTAGCGTATTGTAAACTTGCTCACTTACCATCACACGAGTCCACTAGCCTACAGCAACTGTAGTTAACAATATGTGGCAAATTGAGTCATAAGTTAACCCAGAGATGTTATCTCTAGTCAAAACAATCATATTAAGAATAACTTTCTGAGCACCTTGAACGTTGTAACATTATGACATCACTGTACACATTAGCATGATGGCTGGCATGGTCCACTTTTAATAGCAGATTAGTGAAAAATTGGTGGGGAAAAAATGACGTAGTGGTGTAGCAGAAAAAGTGCTGTATTACTGTTATGGAGTGTAATTCTGTGACGTGTTATTTACAATTACACTCCGACATATCACCTGGAAGTTCGAGCAACTAGGAGGTTTATAGGTCATATGACATCATTGACAGGCAACCAAATGAAACCGTTACCTTGAACAAAATTAAAGATTTCTGGGTTTGCACAGTGTTGAAGACATTTGGTATTATGTAAGCACAATTAAAAAAACCAAGAATATAGGTCCAGAAATTATTTGACATTTTAATGTGAAATGGTACAGATTAAAACCTGAATTCTTATTAAATTAATCGATAATAAAACTACATTCTTACCTTGTATTACACTTAAATCTCCCATTTGGTGTTATCATGTAGATACTTGGAGGTTTAAAAGGGAATTCTCGAGGAAATATGAGTTTTCCGTGATAATATCCCCCTAAGAAAACAAACGGATTATGACACAACATCACACAGTAAAGTCTAGACAAAACATCTGACTCAGATAGCACATAGTTCACAGACTGAGATCAGCGAGAATCAACTTGTCTTCATCAATCCTGCACAATTACAAAAGCTACTTGCAGAAGTGTGATTAACGCTCTCTAGGTTTTACCTTCATATGGAGTTTTCTCAGGACCTCTGACGACATAGTGCCTAAAGAAAAACAGAGATATTTCTGTTAGTGACGAATATGTTTTCCAGATTACTACAGACACCTATCTAGGGTACATTGATTCCAGAGAAACCCTGAACACACGTTCCAGAGAAATTACTTGATAAAAAATATATAGATAGCAAATATAGATTATGGTTGATACTGAAGATGTTATATTAATATTTTTTATTCATATGTAATGTTCATATTTTCAACCCTGAAAACCAATGACCAATGACTTAGCTGTGTCACCATCTGATAAAAAAATATACCTTAAACACTAATGTAGTGTTCAAGTAATCATTTGCATATTCAGTAAAGAAATCCACAAGTTGTCAAGCTAGAAGTTCAGGTACATTTAAGGTGAAGCTGGCTTCTGGCCAAATACGATAAAAACAGTGTTTGTGACATACAACAACTTTTATTGTGGCTGTTTTATTGTTAACCTTCAGCACTGCAGGAGGCAATAAATACATTTTTGCAGGAATTTCCATCCAAATATATGTGTTTATTTCCTGGTTAAATATCGACCTTTTCCTCATCTTTATTACGCGTTCAGGATTTTGCCATTAATGTCATCTAGTCTTCCTAGAACCAGAAGAAACAGCTTTTTATTTTCTCAGGTTTTATTTCTTGAATTTATCTGGCATTACAATATATTGTATGTATAATGTATTATAATGTTAAATATTGTTTAATAAAGTTATTTGCTTATGGTAGCAGCCCTCTGAGTACCATTCCATAGTCATATTGGTGCAAAATGGGTGCACAACAGTCCACAAGATTTTCATTTAAAAATTCATGAGATCATCATAATGAATAATCCGTGAATTTTTTCTCTCAAAAATCAGTATCCTCATCTGTCCCAAAAAACCCATGTCCCCATTATATATTTAATGTTTAATTTAATTTTTTAAGAAATGGAAAATAAGAAGGCATTATTCATGTGTTTTAACTGGTTTCAGAGTACAATACATATTGTCAACTGTTTGACTCTTCAATAACTTTCAACAAAATATTTTCTGCCTCACTCAGCACTACGTTTTCTCGAAGCATGGAAGATTTTTAAAAATGAGAAGAAGCAAGTCCAGCTGTCCCCTTGAAAGGGCACGGGTCAAAATATGTATTTTTAAAGGCTTGAAATTACCATACACTTCTATAGGCTTAATATAGCATAGTTATACATGTGTGTTACAGCCCATGATGTGCTTTTCACATTACATTAGGACTCAAACAGACTAGATGCATGGTCTTCTGAATATAGGCCATGGTGTCATGTCCCCCACTGAGGACAATTATGAATTCCCAGTTATAAGGAGGATAGATCTTCTCATAGCGTACTGCCTCTAGTGGTAAATGGTCATGCAGGGTTGGTTTGAGTCATCCTAAGTGGTGACGACAGCCACTAAAGGTTTATTTTCTAACGAACATCAGCTTCGATTTTAACTTCATTCTACTGAAGAAATAATAATAGAATCGAGTTGACAGTGTGCTCAGTAAAGCGGTAAAGTGAGCGGTAAATTAAAATCAATGATTTTATTCACAAGCACAACCTTGATTTTATGTTTTTAACTGAAACTTGGTTAAGTCAGGATAATAGTGCAGCAGTTCTTATTGAGTCAACCCCCCCAAATTTTAGTTTTTTCAGTGAAGCAAGAATACATAAGAGAGGAGGTGGAGTTGCCACCCTCTTCAAGGACAGCTTCCAATGCAAAACATGTCTTATGGTCAGTTTGACTCCTTTGAATATGTTGCCATTCAGTTAAAATCACCCTATAGAGCAATCTATTTGACCATCTACAGACCCCCCAAATATGATGCAAGGTTTTTTGATGACTTTGCCAAACTACTGTCTGTTTCAAAGCCCACAACCTGCTGCCTTGATATTCTGCCTTCAAACTTTTTTAAAACTGTTTTCAACTGCATAGCTCCGGATGTACTGCAGATAATAAATTCTTCTCTCCAAGCAGGACAGTTTCCACAGGCTTTGAAAACTGCAGTAATAAAACCTCTCCTAAAAAAATCTAATCTGGATTCCACAACAATTAGTAACTATAGGCCAATATCAAATCTGCCATTTCTGGGGGAAATCATTGAAAAGGTTGTTTTTGAGCAAATTCATGCTTTTATGATGCAAAATAATCTTTTTAACACATTTCAGTCTGGATTTCGGCAACACCACAGCACTGAGACTGTACTTGTCAAAGTCTTAAATTATATTAATCTGAACACTGATGCAGGCAAATCCTCTGTCCTGGTTTTACTGGATCTCAGTGCTGCATTTGACACAGTTGATCATAACATACTAGTCAGCAGACTGGAACAGTGGGTGGGGCTCACTGGCACTGTGCTACAATGGTTCAAATCTTACTTACAAGATAGGGACTTTTTTGTGTCAATTGGAAACCATGAGTCTGAGCGAACTAAGATCACATGTGGGGTTCCTCAAGGGTCCATTCTCGGGCCGCTTCTATTCAACATCTATATGCTACCGCTAGCTCAGATTATGGAACATCACAACATCTCCTACCATACTTATGCCGATGACACACAACTCTACATTTCAGTGTCCTCACACGACTACAGTCCCTTACTCTCATTGAGTAACTGTATTCATCAAATCAATGAGTGGATGTGCCAGAACTTTCTCCAGCTAAATGCAGAGAACACAGAGGTGATCATTTTCGGCCCTAAAAATGAAAGATCTAAGACTTTACTTTACTTTTACTTTACTTTTTAATTACACAATGTTTGACTTGTGCTTTTTATTATTTTATCTCTTTTTTTTATCCTGCTGTAACTTCCCTGTTTTAATTGACTGTTTTTACTGTTTTCAATTGTGTCTTGCTGTTTTTAATGTGTATGTAAAGCACTTTGAATTACCTTGTGTTGAATTGTGCTATATAAACAAACTTGCCTTGCCTAAATCTGAAAAGGCATTTTACAGTGGAATTATGTTATTTAACTGTTTACCGAGGTGTCTGCAGGTTTCAACAAGTTAAATTTAAGATTTACCATAATGACCATAATGAATAGAATTTAAGACCCATTTAACATCGATACTGGCAAAAAAGTACAAAAAGACATAAAGGAAAGTAGCAATTTAGAAAGTATAAAAAAATGACACTGAACTGTAAAACAAGCTTTAGAACCAGGGTTTCCCAGAGGAGACTTTTGAGACTATGATGGCAGGACCCAAACAAAGCAGGGGGGTCTGAGGGCATGCTCTCCCAGAGATTTTTTTTCCCCCTGAAAGCCTAAAGCCACTATTCCATCTTAATTATTGCATATTATAATTAATTATTGTAAAGGAGAATAATGGTTCTTCTGTTTTCATAAGAAATTAAACCTGTTTTAACAAATTAGAACAATAAAATAAAATAAATAATATAAGACAGATGATTTATAGATTCCTCTTTTTTTTTTTAAAAAGAAAAAAGAGCCTAAGCATTTTAGTGACAAAATGTCAGAACTACTGAGTGATTTAACTTTGATAATAGCATAAAATGGTCCAAGCTGAAATGCAACAGATTGCGCTGGTGATGATGATTCAAGGATGAAGACCTTACCATTCTAGGATGTTGGAGGGGAGAGGTTCTGCACAGATGTAAGGCACAGGGTCTTTCTTTATCCTGAGGTAATCCTGCTTAAGTCGCTGAGTGGCTGTGGTTGGAGCTCTCTTATTCCCGTTGTTGTTCATCTGAGGATTTCGAGAACATGCAAGAAGGATTTAATGAAATTTATCTTAAATTGGTCTCTTTGAATCTGTTACTGGTACACAGAGGCACACTATCAGGTTATGTTCCTTTGAAACAGTAGGTCAAAGTGTAGCCTCCCTTTCATGTAGAAATATTTAGACTTTGGAACTGTTCTGCTTTCTGGTACTTCAGCCTTTTGGCAGTTCATGGCAGTTTGGGTTTTGACTGATGACAAAGCATTCATTATGATAATGTTGTTGTTGTTGTTGTTGTTGTTGTTGTTGATGATGATGATGATGACGATGAGTGTGTATTTAATAGACTCAGACTCTGAACACTGTTTCATCTGAATCATTTAAGTTGTTGATGAATACAGGTGAAACTTTAATAAGCATAGAATAAAAAGCCTACAGCATCGAGTATAAAAAATTACAATATTAGAGAAAATATTCTCATACTAATTACCAGCAATCACCATGTACAGCATATTGTGAAAATTCGTATAGGCTAGTAAAAAAAAAGCTGCAACTGAAGTTTGTAAAACATCACTACAGCTTTGAGTAGAGCAGGTGAGAGAACTTTAGCTTATTTCTGATGGAAATTGACAATTGCTTGTTGAAGAATGAAATTTAAAAAAACATTGTACAACCCTATTTCCAAAAAAAATGTTGAACACTGAACACTGGATACTGCATTTAAATTACAAATGATGTAACTCTGAAGATGTGTCCCTTTAGGAGCGAAATTTTCATTCAACCTGGACTGCAACTACTAGACTTATATGGCAGTACATATACAGTCATCACCACTGCAGGCAGAGAGGAGGGACAGATAGGCCCATACAGATGTACTGTGATAGCGGTAGCCATTCCCCAGACCAAAAGGTGACAGCCAGATATGTCCCGACCACAGCAAAATAAAATAAAAGACAAAATACCGGCAGAGTGCAAGATCTCTGCAGATCCAAACATTGCCGCACATTTCTAGTGGCTCATAAATGAGGATTGAGAGATTATTTTTCTAAACAACTTCTGTCTAAACATTGTTTTTGAAAATCTGACCTTTACATGCATCAATTTCCTTTCATGAGCTCATCCTGGGTTATCCTCAGAATTTGTTAAATAAATACAGCTAGCAAGAAGACACAGAACTGTGATTTTGCACCACTTTATTCCATTTGAACTATTTCCTATGTTATATAATCCAGTATAGATATAAAATCTTTCCTTGTGTTTCTTTTTTCATTTTTTTCGCCAGTTCGAATCCCAGTACTGACAGGTCTAGGACTGAAGTGCCCTTGAGCAAGGCACCTACCCCCCTGCACAGCTCCCCGGGCGCAGAAATGTGCTGCCCACTGCTCCTTGCATGGTGTGTTAAATGCAGAGGTTGAATTTCCCCATTGTGGGATTAATAAAGTAATAAAGCAATTCATCTTAATCTAACTAACTAATATGTTCGACTGGGGTGGATACACGATTTGGAATAAAATGTAGTTTAAAGTGTCCTTCCATCTCAGCCCATTGAACTCCAGATAACTCCTCTATCAGCCGCTGTCTGCTGACCCAGTGTCATGTGGCTAACAGCTGATAATGTAACGCAAATGAACTGTAACGTTACTTATGCTGTAACTGTGTTCAAACTATGTCAGCGTCACTTCCCAATTAATAACAGGCTACTTATCGTTAACGCAATTTGTGTTAGCCGAGGCTAATCCGCTATTTTACAAGCTACGCTACTGTTAAATCTCTGACGAGCAGTACAGTATCCATTACTCAACATCCGACTGTAAACAAACCGAGAAGACCAACCTTAAACTGGAGAATGACATATATGGCCGGCACCTTTTTTTAAATTAAACACAGTGTATCGACACTGTGCGCCCACGATACAGGGACATAAAGCTCGCAGGTAGAGCTGCTGAGAAGTCCTGTCTATATGCACTGTGTTGGTCACCAGTGGTCAGCTAACGTTAGCTTGCGGAGGCCGGAGCTATGTTTAGCTACCTAGCGTTAGCAGCGGCTAGCACCAACACTTCTGTTACAAACGGGGGCTGACCCCCCACATCTCTCACATTTAGACACTAGAAGGCGTGTAGTGCAGACATACCTCTCCAGAGACTCCAGTGAAACAAGGTATTCGTGGCTGGACACGAAATAAGGCGGTTGTTTCTCTTGTTAAACTGATAAGACGATGACACCGACGTAGCTTTAGCTATCGCCAGCAGGAGGAAAAACGACGCTTCCGGTTTCCTTCTTCATTTGTGGTAGAAAAATGAGACAGGAAGCGCGTTACTGTCACCGGCGGACCTGGAAAATTATGAGGCCAACTGTAAGCCTACATTATATTCTTATTTTTTGAGCGCTTTGCTTGACAAAGTTTTTTAAAAGAAAACAGACAGGAATACACATTTGATGTTTTAGGCCAATAGGCTTTTCATTTTATTTCTGCCACCATTTTCAAAACATTTCATTTGAGATTTGCAGTTGACAAAATAAAACTATACAAAACATTAAAGGGAACATCAAGTTTAGTTTACTCATCATAGAGAGTACCATTAAGCTTATGAAAACAAGTTGCTGTGGAGATCCTTTTCTTAATGTAAAATAAAATAACCCAGGTGATGTTATCATGGTCATTTTTGGCTTGGGCCTGGAGATAATACATCTTTTAATAAAGTTTGAAAGATTGCATACTGTGCACAGTAGTATACTTTTTGTGAATAAACAGTAACTTTTTGGAAGCACTGAGTTAGCTACCTCCCTGATAGCACTGTTTCCACTTGGAGATGCATTACCGTGGCACCCGGTGCCAACTTGAGCTCCATCAGCATCTGTAAGACTTACAAGAGCTTTACGAAACTCTCAGTTTTTAGATTTTCTTCACATCTGCAGGAGTAGTTTATGCAACTTTAGTTTCCAGTGTTCACATACTGCAATATTTTAATAATTAAATAAATGGTTATACTAAGATTTCAGACATAAAAAGTCTCATATATTGTCTGTTAAAATTTGGCAAATGTAGGACCTAGGGCGACATACTTGAGAGTAATTCTTTATCTTTAATTTTGAAAGATTCCTTTTAAAGATATTGCCTGTGATTCCCCCAAATTTAATGAAGTGCAATACTAACAACTCTGCTGCTAATCAATTCTCTTTACTAAAACTGGTGTCAGTTCAATTGATATTACACCTGTACAAGGAATTGTTGAACTATATAACATTTTCACATGATCAAGGTTTATTATCTTGACCTTCACTAAACATATTTACAAGAACCTGAACGGTTTCGTCCCACTCCCCCACATCAAAATATTGTTTTTCATGGCACGTGGCTGCCCCCCTCTTGATTCCGAAGTGGTTGAAGAGTGGTCAGAACAAGTGGTGTTCAGTGGTCACTGTGACTTCTTGCTGCGGCCGAACTGTATGCTCCTTCTCCTTAACTTCTCGGGCTGGAGAGACGCGAGGAGAGAAAACTCGCGAAAGACATCAACACAGGAGATGTAACCTGCAACAAGGGATACTACAGTCAAGGAGGGGGTCGTCCCACTGCAGGGCACCATGGAGACTGCAGTGATCGACCTATTATGCTTACCTTTAACATCAGTGAGCAACACACCAAGCCTTTTTAATGACATTACACAAAGGCAATAAGCCTGCGATATACTGCAATCTCCAATTAGCCACATTTCACCGTTTACAAAGAAAGACGGAGCAGATGAACCCCTGCATGAAAGAGCAAAGCATCCAAAGCAGGACCTCAAGATGGAGCACCTCAGTCTATCTTGGTGGTACATAGACACCTATTATTCCTTCATACTATGAATGACTCATTAATCAATAAAGCATCTTCAGTAAATGCTTCATAGATATCAGAAACTTTTTTCAGTTTCAGTGTGTAGGATTTAGTGGCATGTAGCGGTGAGGTTACAGATTGTAATCAACTGAATACCCTTCACCTAACCCCTCCCTTTCCATGCATGTAATACTTACAGTGACTGTCAGGTTACATAAAATTGCAAAAGGCATTCTCTAGAGTTGGTGTTTGTTGTCCATCTGGGCTAATGCCGGCCCCTGTGGAACAGGACCGGCTCTCCACGTATACATAAATGGCTCATTCTAATATGACGAAACACAGTGTTTCTGAGTTTCAGGCATTCTTTCTAATAACCAGCAAGGGTCGACTAAACTGGCTGCAAAAATAAGACTGATTGTATGGGAGTCTATGAGAAAATGATCCTACTTCTCCCTGAATGTATTACCTCAGTAAAAACATTTTTCTAATAAGTTTTTGGCCTCAGTCGTTAGTTTCATTTTTTGCTTGTTGTTAATTTAATAAATTATGGTCCAATTTAGAGTAAAGTAGAAGATAAAGCAGGCTATGCTAGTGCATGGATATCTTGTAATTAACAGGTTGCTACATGTCCTGGTACAGTTTTGGTGTAATCTATGTTTTTGTCTGACTCACACATTTCTTTTGAAATATTAAATGGGATTCTTGGTTAGTTTGCAGAAGAGAAAATCCAAAATTTGCAGGAAAAGAGTGGTTGGCATCCTGTCCATTATTTCCTCTTTTCAAGTCACTACCAAGTGATACCTGTGTTGACGCACTTACTAATTCACATTTCATAAAATTAAGTGTACTGCTGCACAGAAGATTTCAGAATGGCTCACAGCTCCCCAGGAGGCAAGAAAATATTCCCAACATCAAGACAGATCCAGTTATTTCCCCAGAGAGTGTGTGTGCAACAGAACCCCGAAGCCACCAGAGCAGAGAGAATCACAGTATCACACTAGTCCCCTAATAAGACGGCCCAGGATGCTTCACTCACTCTATCCCGAACATCCTTGGCTTTATTTCTCCTGCTGCCTGTGGCAACCCCTGTGGTAACAGAAGCAATGATATGTCAGTCAGTCAGTGTTTATTTCCTCAAGTGGACATATGGTGTTTGCCTGAAGTGTAAAGGAAGATAGAAATGGTGTAACAATGCTTGTGAGGTCATATAAATGTTTTGCACATTGGATACACTGAATTATTCAAGGCATGGTGTTGCTGCTGCAGGCTGGAAACTGAGACACTATTTGAAACACCCTAAGCACTCAAACGATCTTTAAATAGTGTGTTGACATTGATTGGGCAGTCTGAAGATGTGCAAGTGTTTTCATTGATGAAACCATTTTATTGCTTTGAATAAGCCAAGTGCTACCCAAAGGTTTGTTATAGACCAAAAGACACACCAGACCAGACTGTAAAAAATAGCATTCTCCCAACATCTGACAATGTTTCTACAAAGCTGTATTTCTTCAAATTAAGGATTCTATCAATTGATCATTAGTGCTTTTCAAATGTATTGCTGCAATGTTGAGAGAATGTTATGCACAAGAGACGAGACAGGAAACAGAAATGAGAGCAAGAAGCAGGAAGCAGGGTTAGTTCATCAAGAGTTTCTCAGTTTTATTGTATGCATTTTGTTTTCTTTTTTTCCCCTCAGTGCTTCTAAAGACAAGGAAGAAAGTATTCCAAAGATATCCAAACGTCAGTGAACAGAAGAAACGCCTCCATGTAGCGCAGAACCGTGGTACAGTTCTGCCTGACAGGTTTTTTTTTTGGAAGAGAATAAAAAGACAAACAAAAACCAGATCAGACAGTCAGGATCCATGATTGAATGCTGAGAGGCAGGAAGTTGGCGTTGAGTTAAAATACACAAGTGTACTATTTACAGCATGTTTGCTTTGAACAGCACCTTTAACCACTCCTATGTCAATACACACAATGGACACAACATTTAATACTTCCGCTATAGAGCGAGGGCCCTTAACAGTTTGGTCACAGTAGCTTCACATCGACCCCTAGACTGGTTCTACTTGCAGTACATTGAACTATTGCAGAATATCAACCTGCCATATCAAAATCTCTCAGGACTGTCACATTTCTGTGACCTCTTTTCAACATGTGAGTACACTAACAGTGTTTCTACCACTCTGTCACTTCACAAAGCATGGTAAGACTATGCTGTATCTACTCTGAACAGTTTCAGTTTAAAGGGACAGTTCACCCCAAAATCTAAAATACCATTTTTTCTTTCACTTGTAGTGTTTTTTTCAATCTAGATTGTTTTGGTGTGAGTTGTTGTTACGAGCAGTGTGATGTAGGAACTAGTTTCTACTATAGCCAACCAATATTGATAACTCACCTAGCATGCCTGATTAGCTACTGTTACAGCTCAGCTGAGAAGGACGCCTTTAATGTTTTCATCTTGCAGTGTCAAAACCAAGAGCCTCTCATCCATAAGTAAGGAGACAAATGGGTATGACACATGCACATTAAAATCTGATCTGGACACCAAACCTTTATTTCTAGTGCCATCTGTTGTAACCCTCTAGTTACACTGTGCATCAAAGAGTGTGTCCTGGCCTTTATTTAATAGTCTTGTCCATGAGTAGAAGCATACTTCCTTCTGTGCAGTGACACAGAAAAAAAATAGTTCCTCCATGAAACTGCGGAAGGTCTGTGGATTACCTTGTGTAACCGGGTCCTGATTTAGTCTGTTCTATTATATTCAGGAGAAGAAAGACACCTCAACTGTCTCTATCTTCAACACTCCTCACCTCACACCAAAACAGATTGAAACTAGATTGATAAATAGAACTACAGATCAGAAGAAAATTAGTATTTTTGATTTTGGGGTGAACTGTTCCTTTAAAAAAACAAACAAATCAAACAAAGGTGATATTATACAACAATGTCAGACACTTTCCCTTTAAAAAGTCTTTGGCAGAGGAAAATAATCCACTACATAAAAAAAAATAAAATCACTGTTTGAAAGCTTATGTGGGAACAAAAAAAGAAGACAGGAATGAGGATGTCACCACAGATTTAGTCTGTGGATGGAAGAATGGCACAGAGGTGCAAAAAGTAAGACATTTCTGACACCAGAGGGGTCATGGTGGTACATGCTTATTCCACAGGACTGCACTGCACGACGTGATCAAACCATAGGAAAATATTTTATCATGCTCAGAATGCAAACGATGTTAAACTTCCCAAAAACAAAGTCTGGCAAAGCATGCAGGGAACACTGCAAGCATTGACCAGCGAGGGAAGCCAGGTCTAAAAGTCCTATGACCCCACAAATGTCTAAACTGCTCTAAAGAAATGTGCTCCTTTATCTCACCACAGATACTGTAACATGGATGAGTATTTACAAAAAAATGGAGGTATCATGGGCACCTTTGTTTTGTATAAGGAAGTGAACAGAAGAGTTGTTTATGGATGAGAAATATATCCAGTTTTATACACTACCTCACTTGTTGCTGCTCTGGTTTGTCTACATATCACATTTACAACAGCATGTTCTCATCCTAAACCAGTTAAAGGGCTGGGTACCGAACTGTGATACTGGATCGCCTCCATAACATTGAGTATGGGCGACCTAAAGAGTAAATCTCATCAGTATCAGTGAGCCAAAAATCATGCAGCACTCTTGTGCCACGATGTATTATAGCTTGTGATTAGCTGGAAGGTAAACCCTACATCTTGCACAGAGAAGAGACTCGTGCATGTGTTGTTGTATTTTAAGAGTCTTTACTACAGTGTGTGTCACAAAAAAGTGTAAAGGAGCTGCAACGTTTTAAAAAAGGACTCTTACTATAATGACGTATTTTATTTTCAGTAAAATATATATTATAAAATTGGAATCTGAAAAAAAGTAGTGTTCCGATATTAGTTTTTTAAAGCAATACCCAGCCCTACATAGTAAACAATGAATGACTGCAATTAATTAAAAAAAGGTATATTGTAACTAGAATAGATATAGAATAGATACGCTAGTAAAATCTCTTTCAGTGGTGTGTTTGCATGCCAATAATCATAGCAATGTAAGGCCGTTCCAAAGGGAAAATGAAAGCAAATGTCTGTTATGAGTGCTATTACACGATGTAATCTAAAGACTTCCTGTCATAAATTCCAAGTAATGCTTTCAGATTAAAATGACAATCATTAACAGGCATGCAGACGAAAACTGCACCCAAGAATGCATTGCACTGGTCCTCTGGGGAGATAAACATAAATAAAAAGACAGAAATAAAATAGACAATAGATATATAGACAATAACTTGACAAGACAAGAACAATGTAAAAACTAACTGAATGAAAAATTTAAAAATGATAATACTGTAGATGGAAAAAGTGCACAGTTTCTTTTTTTTCCCCTTTACATAATGTATCATAATATCATATTATTTAACTCTGTCTCTCAGTATTCTTTGACACATGCACTCATTTACTCTCCTGTCCACTCACTCACTCACTCACTCACTCACACTCACTCACTCACTCACTCACACTCACTCACTCACTCACACTCACTCACTCACTCCACAAATTATCTTACAAAGCAGGCAAGGGTCTTGTCCCCACATGCCTTTCAGTATTTTTGTCACAGTTTTACATTAAATTTCCCTTCCTGACCCCTTTTTATACAGAGTAAACTACCCTGCCAACCTCTACTGCAGCTTGCCGGTTAATCTTTTTCTTTAAGTAATGGAACAAATACCATTTTTCACCTCATGCCACAGCACATAGTTTAAAGATTACCCATATAACTTCTAAATATGCTTATTTACATCTCTGATTGAGAAGAGATGGGTAAGTTGGATGTCACACAGATGGTCTGGATAGATATAAAGTGTAGGGTGGGGGGTTAATGCTGGGAAAGTCTTCACAGGTAAGAGCTGTTAGGCAACAGTAAACCCACTTCCCCACACAAGTTATGTTGAAGTTAGAGGATAAATCAGATGTCATTTTACTGTGTGTCTCATGAAGCTAGCGTAGCGTGGATGTCGCCGAATAATGGCAAGCAGAATCATGGTGATGCAGAAAAATGGAGGTGGTGACTGTATTGTCAGTAGAGTTAAAAAGGTCCATCAGGGGTCTCCCTATGACACAACACACCCCGTAATGCTCAAGTGGTACGCTCCACTCTCCTCAGACAGAAGTTGCCTGTAAGCCTAGATCTACGTAAGTAACAGACCAGTAAGATCAGTGTCTAGAGGCAACTTCATCTAGCAATTATTTTTAATTCCCAACCAGGAGGATAATAAACTGTAAATATATGTTGAGAGAGAGAGAGAGAGAGGGAGCGTGAGCTTTCCTCCTGGATACAGAAGTGACCACTAGCACTCTTCTATGGTGAGACAGATGAATTCCTGGATGCACTTCCTATACTGCTGCTCAGTGGGGCTGCTGCTGGGGTATTGACCTGGTTGACCCAAGGGAGCCTCCGCCTCTCGCATCTCCTCATTCATCCGCGCTAGACGCAATCTGGAGAAAGAAAAAGACAGAGGCAGAGGGAGACAGGGTTGATAGAACAGAGGGGACAACATGTGGATGCAGAAATGGGATAATGAAAGAAGGAAAGGCAAGTGAAAAAAGCATAGGGAGTAAACCACAGTGGAGAAAAGAGGACAGGAGGAGGGAAAGAGAGAGTGAAGACAACAGTGAGAATTCAATTCATATAATCAACAACCGGCTTTCTTAAGTATATTCTTCTCATTGTGCCTTTAAATTGATTACATAAAATTTAATAGCATCTAGTTGAAGAAAAGGATCAGCTACGTTTGAGACAATTTCAACCAACAATTCTAAAGCATGAATATGTAGTAAATGTACAAATGTTTATTATGACTTATTTATTATTACTTGCTCATAAGGGCTACAAAAAAGTATGTAAGAAGAATTAGGATCACTCACAGGGTGACGATGTCTGCGTTGGCAGCCTGAACAGCGATGCTCAGGGGGTCGTGACCCTGCTCATCCACCTCCGTCTGCGACGCTCCTCTCTTCAGGAACAGACACACTTGACTGTACAAAACAAGATGCAGAAACAGAGAAAAGAGGGAAACACTATCAGATAAACTGTGAGAAGTTAAATGCGATCGATTACTATCGTTATCTGGAGACGCTGTGAACATCATTTGGTGACACCAAGTCAAGTCAAGACAAGAATGTAGATAATAATGACTTGCGTAATATTTGGCAGCGAGTAGTTTCAGTTTGTGTTGCAGAGAAAAATGCTTACGCCATACACGTCAATCTCACTGAATACTTTGAAAAGTCATGTTAATGCCAGCATTCCAGGTTGGGTCAGGAGTCGGGCAGAAGTGAAACAATACCACTTATAATAACTTCTTCCACTTTAAAGGCATTCCTTACCCTGTGTGACCCAGGTAGGTGGCGTGGTGCAGTGGGCCTCTGCCTCTCATGTCCCTCTGATTCACATCAGCTCCATTCTGTAGCAGGAACTCACAAGCTATCAGGGAGCCCTGATAGAGAGATAAACAGACAGAGAGAGTTGTTGATATTTATTCATTTGCTCTCAGAAATCTAGTTATTGGTATTTTAACATTAAGGAGGCCAGTTTTAGTGGCTATTTCTATGGTAAGCAACAAAACAGTTTATAGTCATGCAGCTGATATTATGTTCAGGTAGCAGTTGTTTGTTTATGCCTACGTAAAACCTGGGCCCAGCACCATCAGCAGATTATCTGTTATTAATTTTTAACCCAGACAGTCACCACTTTTATTGGACTTCAGTGCCACTGAAATCCGATAAAAGTTTCAGTAATTTCATCTGAACCATAAAATGTTCACACCCTTTCAATTAATGATTCAATGGGATAAACAAACAATCTCTCACCCCGACCACGGCCTGAATGAGTGGTGTTTTGCCCTCCTGCTCTTCACTTGCAGCGTGCACGTCCGCACCGTGTGCCAACGCCTCCGCCATGAGTGGCAGGTTGTGTAGACGAGAAGACCGGTGGAGGAGCGCCCCTGGGTGGAGCTCCCTCGGGTCTTCGGGGTCTGAAGACACTTCCTGTTCAATCTCCACCTCACCGCTGGAGGACTCCTCTGACTCCTCTTCTGAGTGGAGGTAACATGACAATGGTGGATAATGATGAGGTTGGAAATAAAGAGGAATGATGTAAAAACAAATGTAGCATGGTTTCCAATTCCACTAATTCAAAGCAGAATCTATCAGTTTTTTACGGCCAGTTGCTTTTTTAGGTTTCATACTGCCACCTATTTTACTGGAGGCCTTATTGAGTCTATGGGTCATGTTCTAGCTGTGCAATAGACGCCGTTATTCTCCTTTATCATATAACACAACACACATACAAACCTTCTTCTGTGACACTGTCAACCACCGAGCCAAACACCAGGATGTCTGTGCTGCCGTCAGTACTTCCTCCCAAGCCGCTGTCACTGCTAAGACCTGCAGGGCCAAGCATCGCCAAGCCACGGACACGTTAATCATTACACAGCACATGCTGTTGAACACATTCACACATGATCATCACAAGTAGGACAGAAAACACGTCAATGGCATTAAGAACTTTTTCTGTTTTATTTTTTTTGTCACAGTAAGAAACTCTTTCCTGCATCTTACTGAAAATCTACTACTTACTAAGTGCATTGTGCCTGGATGTGCTGACTATGTAGTGGACTTACTGCGAGGACCAGAGCCAGTGTCAAAGTAGGAGAATAGTGAATCCAGCTCATCTGGACAGAACAGGGAGTCCCGGCGAAACTTCGCTGCAGCTGCTACAAAAACACAAAACATCACAACATTATTTCAGTCCAGGCTTCAGAGGATGTTAGCAGCCTTTATGTATGGATTTAATGAGCCTTGTGCTACTAGAGAGAAGTGAATTCTCTTGACTGACCTGCTGAGAGGTTTGCAGGTGAAGCGCTGCCCGGCTCATATCGATGGTATTTCCTGCGGGCCTTGTTGGGGGCCCGAACAGAGCTGTTGTGTCGCTGGCACTTCTTCACTGTCCAGGGTCGGGACTTTCTTTCACCCTCCACCAACGCCTCGCTCCCACTCATCTTCTTCAGGAAGCGTTTCTCCACATACTTAGACTTGATCCAGGCCTCTTTCTCTTGTCTGGAGGCAGATAACCATAAACTGACAAGTTTAGATCACTGGGGAAAGGACATACTGGTGAATCCGAACTGACTTTTTAAAACATCAAACTCACATAAAAAGACAAACAAACTATCTGATTGATGTAGTGGCAGATTCCTGCGTTCTGCATGGTAAAATGATTTAATTTTTTCATAGGAGTCTGGTGGCTTTGATCTACTTTATAGATACACATCTCATACAACCCCACATCAAAAAAGACAACAATGATATGTACAGTATAAGATTATTATTTTCTGTTTGCTATATGGAAGTAAAAGACTGACCTTGAACTGGACGGGCCAGGTTTTTTCGCTCCCAGCTCCTCGCAGACTCCCTCATAAATATGGTTGATGACAGTGTTCCCCAATTCACACATCAGCTAAACGTGAGAGGAAAACCATTTTCAAAAATGACTAGATTAAATTGTTTTGAAACGAAGGAATAATAAATGAAACTGTGTAGAGAGAAGAAGCTGTATGCAAATGTGTCGTGGAGACGTACCTTGAGTAATTCCGGCTCCCATGAGTCTAATGTCAGGGAACGCACTTTAGAGCAATGGACGCCTAAACTCCTGAAAGAAATGAGAGGAGAGTATGTAAAGAAAGTGAAGTGTTAGGAGAATTCATATCCAACCACAGGATTTTAGCACATTTTCACAACTGCCTGAGGTGGCAACTCTTTCTGTGTCTCTACTGCAAGTCTCAGGAGCTCAGCTAAAAAAAGACTTCTCTTATTACTTAAACATCCACACTGGTGACTATAGTTTTCACATGCCCATGTTTAACTACATCTATAATATCTGTAAATATACTGTCACAATAATATCTTCATAACTGTCAGTGCATTTTCTACCAAAATTAGAGCTTTTATTGATGGGTTGATGAAATGGAAAAGTGGAATGTGTTGGACAGCAGATCATAGGATACACTGGAAGATTGCCCATAAATACCATGTGAAGCTTTAATGCAGCTGTTATGTGAGTTATGCAAATTATACACAGGCAGACCATGATGACAGATTGACAGGAAATATTTAGAGTCATTTCTTGTATCAACTTGCTTTTGTTTTGTTATTTTCACACTGACAAAAACCCTCTCACACAGGTACCTATGGATCCCCGAGCACTCGATGCAGAGCAGCACTCCCAGGTTGATGGAGGCCCAGCAGGGAGCTGCTTGTCCGCAGTCACAGCACAGCTCGTTGCCCGGCAGGCTCTGTACCCTCTGGAGGAGGCTTTCCCCGCCTCCCCGAACTCCCTTCTCTGCCCTGTCCCCCCTCTCTCTGGGCTCGCTGGCAGAGTCGATGCTGCTGGTGGAGGGCGAGGCTGTCCGGTCCAAACGCTGCAGAGACAGGTGCACAGGTCAGGGGTTCTTAAGTTATTAAGTTATAAAAAGAAACTGTGTGCTATCATGTTACTGCTTGTGTTCTTTATGTGTTCGTACCTCAATGTAATAATTGTCGGCGATGTCTTTGTAAGCAGAGGCGATGCTTGCCTGGACCGCCTGGATCCAAGCCTGCCGCAGCTTCTCGGACTCAGCCTGCAGCATGCAGCTCCTACAAGTTTGTAGAGGGCAGTTTTATAACACCTGCTCTCAACACTCTGATGCTCTAAAGCTACATGTTATTTGACCTATTAGTCCAAATTATATAGTCAATAATGTGATAACTAATTAGCACACTGGAACATGCAACAAAACGTTTTAAGAGTGGTTTAGTTCAGATGAAGAGTAATAATGTTCAGACAAAATCCCACACAGACACTTACTTTGTGGGCGAAACAACCTCAAAGCAGAACCTCCTCTCATTATCTTCACATGGTTTGACAGAGCACAGCCTCAGGTCTTCCACCACCACAGTCAGGGAGTCCTGTCATCGACAGAGAAGAGTGTTACAACAACTCATCATCATATTTTTCCCTTGAAGCTACAAAAGCAGGTTATCTTCCTAACAGCTGGTAAGAAAATAAATGTTGGCACATAACCCCAAGGTTATTCACGTATATGCAAATTAAGTAAATCATAGGTCAACAACTCTATGAGCTGTCAAACATTGCTTTGTGCTTGTGTGTGGTGATATAATTAAACCAACTGCTAACTTTACCTTGAGCTTCTTTTGATAGACCAGCTGGCTGTTCTGTATAGAAAACCACCGCCTTGAACAGGAGAGAAAAGGTTAGACTGTTAGTGAGAAATAGATGTGCTCAATCAACTGTCTGCCTGCTGAAATAGGTCCTGCAAGGGAAACGCACTGTTCATGTCAATGGTAGTAAATCTTTAGATGAGTATTGACTGACGTGAAGGGCAATTGAGTGTATTCTTATTTCTTTTTAAGGTACAAGTGATCCAACACAAAGAAGGACTCAGAGAGTTAAACTGTCCAAAGTTCAGAAAATGAATCAAGACTTTAGGCCCTTAGAATTTAGTGAAATATTAAATTAAACTAACAGACTTTTCCTTATAAAACATGCATGTTATTGTTATGTTACAGCTTTTTCACTGTTTGTTGTTTATCATGTGTACAGGTACTTAGGGATGTACCGATCTGATACTAACATTGGATATTAGGCGCTTTATATACTATACTACTATACCACATCATATCCTGGAATTTTAATTCTTGATTAGATTTTGACCAATATCTTGCTGCATTGAACAGGTTTACACTCAAACGGTAGTTCCTGTTCATTTTGAGGTCAAATTTGTTTGAGTATAAGTATTTGCTGCAAGAGTTATCATTTCAAGAAGAGATAACAACTCAGTAAATGCATATATATGTATTTATTTGTTAGATTTTGTTTAATAAAGCAAGTAAGCCAACAGATCTGAGTCACTTTCACACAGTAAGGCTTATTAAAACAACACTAGCCGATATCCAAAGATCAGATATCAGGTATTGGGACTGATTGGTGCATTAATACTGGCTAACTTATTAGCTCTAATCAGATTGGATTTTGAACTCTACATTGACTCTCTCTCTCTTAAGCTCTCTCTCTTCACTTCTTGTTTACCTGTTCCAGGTCTTGAACGCGTTGCTGGCCCTCTTGAAGAGGTAGCCCTCCATGACCACACCATTGGGCGCATCTACATTGAATTCCAACTTGGGGTCATCGTAAGAAAAGTCCTGTAGGAAACACATAGGTGCACAAGATGAGTGTTAGGGCCTGGCCCTCTATTCTGCTTGATTTTGTTCCCAAAAAACTGCCTAAAACCAGCATACTAAGGAAATCTTTTTTAGGCTTAAATTGCTCCTTCTCTGCAAGAACAACACTAATGATGATGATGATGATGATGATGATGATGATGGATGAACATTTATTGTCGCTGAGCACAAGTACCAGCAAAATTAGCCATCAGCCATAAACAACAGACACTGTCCATTCAACTCTAGAGGTTTAATGAGGCTCACTTTGTTTTCAAGTCGTACTTAAAACATTGATAACAGATGTACTTTGAAAGGGTTTGTGTAGGCCGTGATCATTGATCCTGTTCACACTGTCCATAAAGAGTTTCCTTTCCTATAGAGATAAAGGGCAAGATCCAAAGTCCTCCTTCTGTGGAAAAATGCATGTTAAAGTTCAGCAGAAAGTATTATGAGGCTGAACCCACTGCACGAATACTCAGTCAGGTGACATAGTGAGCAACAAGTGTAAAATTCCACCTTATCATCACAAAAGGAAACAGAGGTAAACTGGAACTGGCTTATCGGCTCCACATACAGTAGCTGCGCAGACACACCTCTTCTGCTGAACAATAACCTTTTCGTCTGTCTGTGTCTCTCCTCCACATGAACAAATCTTCTTCCCCATCGGTTCATTACCTTTAACAGAGTATGTCAATCTGAACCTCTCTACCTGTCTGACAAGATATTCTCAGATTTCTTATCTGTTTTGTCTATGCAGAGTTGGATTTCCCAAGAAAGACATCTACAGCCAAATGCCACCTGCTCAGTGAGGTGAAAAACATGAGAGCTAAGATTTAAATGAGAGTCGACGCTGAGGTTGGGTTTCACTATTGTTAAGGAGGCCTTTGATTTGGGGCAAGGTAATACTGGGCATATGGCACGCTGTGCACATAGGCAGATGACCACACACACACACACACACACACACACACACACACACACACACACACACACACATACACACGCACACACACACACATAAATCTTCACAGATGCTAAAACAATAACAAATAGGTTCCCCTAAAGTTAATATTGCTCGAAATATCAACTCAAATTGATCATTGTGGCTTTGTCACACACACACACACACACACACACACACACACACACACACACACACACACACACACACAAACTGGATTCAAAAGGAGCATGTACACATACACACAAAGATACATACATGCATCTACACTATATTGAAAATGAAACAAATCACCAGATGTAAACTAGAAACCTAGAAACAGTCCTTGGGTTAAGAAGTTCTTAGTCGACTATTAATGAGTTGAATGATTCAACAGATTTGCTGACAGTTTGTCCACAAAGAATCATGTAGAAGCACTACTTTAAATACTGTGTTTACCAGGGATGTGCGCAGGCTTCTTGTTAATAAGTCATTCAGCATTTAAAAAGACAAATCCACTAAAGAAATCTTAGTGGACTAAGACAAAATTACCAGTTACTCTAGCTATTAATTCAAATAGCTAGTTACTCTAGCTATTTGAGTGAGGTGATGCAGTCGAGATCATTTTTTTCTCAACTTTGAGGAAAAGAAGACAAAATGACAAAAAGAGTGTAGTGGAATTACTACTGCTCTTGAGTGAGAAAATGAATCAAAAATCACGTCAAAGTTCCTTTTAGTTTTCTTTATTATCAGACCTCAAATTACACTAGGCATACCTACAGCAGGGAAAATCACTTTGTCATTCTTAAGGGTTGCTGAAAAAAAGGTGTCCCTCTCCAATAAAAGCCCTTAGTTCTCTCCCCTTTTTCTGTCGGTGTCATGGCATTTAAACAATTTTGTAAACCACAATTGCATCCCATAAATCCGACGTATTCTGTGAACGCGCATGCTGCTATGTCTACTTTTAACCTTAAAAGGATACAAGTTATACTGTTTATATTCTGCCCCCAAACGCCTGACAAATCCCAGATTCAATACTGGGGGCCTTTTAGTAAAGCAGAGGACTTCTGATTAAAAGTAACAGAAAATATACCACAAGAGCATAATTGTCATTGTCAACTTTTTCCCTATTGCGACTTGTGAAAAAAAAAAACAATGTTAAAAGAAGCATTCACAAAAACTGACGCTAAAGAAAACTATAAAACAAAACGAATAAAAATGAGTTTCCTCACCAGCGCAAAGTCCAGTCTGCCAAATATCTTCATCTTAACCACACTGACGTCCAATAACATGTCAAACTCTGTAATAACAGATATAAAAACGCAATAATAAATAAATAAATAAATATGTCTACGTACAGATGCTCATCAGAGGGAACAGAGCATCTCTAAAAACACCACGCGGGTTATTACGTTGTAGCCTACGCAGCGGACGAACCGGGAGAACACGCGTATCTGAAAGAGCTCGTGCAGTTCCTTCACTCACTGTTCTGGCGCGAGCGCTCATTATCATACAGCTGTCACAGAGCCCTCGTGCCCCACTGACCCCGCCGCGGCTGCCGGAGATCAAACATTTCATTTTCTTTATACTGCGGCCGGGGGCCACCTTCCCGCCCCACACCGCGATTTAGGGCGCCCCTCAGGCTCTCCTGCAGCCCGGGGCTCCAGCCACCTTTTTGGAGGAGTCAGCTTTCCATCTGTCTGCGGCTCTGAACACTGTTCCTGCTTAATCAAGCTGACATTATTGATCCCCAAACACCAGCCCGGAGCCCCCTCTTCCCACCTTAAATCAACCAGCAGCACCTCGGAGGATTGCAGCACACAAGTGTCCGACAGCACAGGAGGCCTGTACCCACACTAGGGACCCGAGATACTATGCAGAACTGGTCTTAAATATCCTAAAACACTGAAACTGTGTGATATTTTGTGATATTTTATCCATTGTTTAATCGTTTTATGTGTTATAAGATGGATCATATCTGTTAGTTATTCTACTGGGTGAACAACATGTACCAGACACATTCATTAATGCAGTCCAACACAACACTGGCACAATACAGCCTCATAAATATCACCACCACAGTGTTGAATGTGCTGCATGTCATTACACACATTATGTGTGTGTGTGTGTGTGTGTGTTCATGTTATCTTATATAACTTTCTCTTTGAGGTGATTTTAAAGTTATTTTACTTGTTTGTGAATCTTTAAATGATCTTGATCCTCCTGTTTGAACCAGATTATCATGTTCCTCCACTACTTTTCTTTTAAATATTCCTAATGTCTCGCATTAAACTGTGGAACTTTCTGCCTCTGGCTATCAAAATGGCAAGCTCTCTCTTTATTTTAAAAAGGAAATCAAATATCAATGTCATAGCCTTAGTTTTGAAGATTGAACAATTGCTTTCAACATTATATTTTATTTTGTTTTTCTATGTGCTCTGTTGGTTCAGTTTTCAGCTATCTGAAGCACTTTAAGCTGCATGTTTGGGCACAAAGTGATGCAATGTAGTCTGCACTGTAATGTAAAACACATTTGTAACTCATTTATAAAATGTTTACTCACTACAGTTTTCTTACAATACTTGCATAGTTTTCTCCATGTTTGTGTCTCGCTCTGTCTGTTAACCCCTCTCTGACTGAAAAAGCTGTACAGAAAAATGCTGTAACAATAGAGGAGGAGAGAGCTGAGGCGACAATCCCCCTGGGAGCCACAATGAAGTCCTGCACACATAAAAGAGTGCTGTGAGAGAGAAGAGAGGAGAAAGAGGGAGCATGTGATATAAAGCATGAGATATAAAGAAGGGGAGGGGGTAGTCGAGACAATTGCAGATTTACTGAAAACAGTCAAAGACGAGGCGAAGTGAAACAAAAAGGAGAGGAAGAGATGACGTGAAAGATTGCGAAAGAACAGCAGCGATCATGAGAGTCATCTCTCACTGCCAAGTGATGACAAGGCTTCATGTCAAGTTTTGTTACAGTGGAATTCCACTTCATTGTGTGTTTCCATATAATGTGTTTCTTAATTTAGTTAGTTAATAAACTTAGTTTCTTAAAGTACACTCCCAATGAATCTGAAGAGTATGACTATTGCAGCTACCTAATGGTGTATTAATAAAGAATGTGTACCATCTATAATTCACAAACTCTGCTGTCTTGTGGCTTTGCTTCCTGCACCACTACTTTGCATATGAACCGGGCAGTTTTAAAATAAAAAAAAGAAGGGGAGAAAATTAGAAATGGATCATGGCAACGTTTTCTCTTGAATCATATTTTTCTTCTTTCTCTTTCTTCAGGGATTTTTTTCCTCCACAAAAGGAGGTTATGTTGGGTCAGAATAACTTGAAAAAAAGTTCCAGATCATATTGTAGAGTTCACCTGATCAGTTTAATTTGCTCTGTGGTGTTATGAATATACTGAACAGCATTCAAAGTGTCAAAAAGAATAAATAATAAAATACAACACCTGAATGTTTTTTCCACATTTCAACTTAAAGCTCACGACCACACAAAAGTCGGAAGGACTTCTCAGTGTCTACATGTCTGCGCTTGCCAATTGTCATTCTAGTTGTGAAATGTTTTTCCTACAAATGCAATAAGAAGCTTAGATGATATGAGACAGAAGAATATTTTTCTATTTCACTTTCTGTTGCATTATAACTGATTGCTTTAACTGTTGGTTTCACATGCTAATGACTCTGTGGAAAAAGCTTTTCCTCATAGGATCAGTGTTTAGTCAGTGTACATTTTTAAATTTTAATAGACAAAAGAGAAAGACTAGGTTTAAACTGTCATATTGTAACAACAACTATTTGTAAAATTCTTGACAATCATTTTTTTGATTTGGGATATAGTGTTTTCATTGAAGAAAGTTGCTATTAATAATAATAACACTAAAAATTGTTTTTATTCTGCTTGTGTCATTTTGGAAAATCACAAATATTAAACTGAACAAACAAACAACAAAGTTTAATCCTTTGCATCGAGGACATTTACTTTATGATTTAGAAGTGACAAATGAGAAACTCTCTCTTCTTTTATAGTTTCATTGTCTTTCATACTGAGTCCCTGTTTGGATCATAAACTGATCTCCTTTTTTTTTAAAATCTGTCCTCTGCTCTGTCTTTCATTCAACCCGCTACTGTGCATCGTAATGCCATCTGTTGACTTTGGCAGGAGCTGGCAGTGTTCGCAGGAGGAAGTGGGTTGAAACTGGCATCGTGCACAACATCGGTGAACAGAGCCAGCTGTGTTCAGATCATTTTACTACTCCTCCTGTTGGCCTATTTCATGAGATTAAGAGAATATTTCTCTGTTTATACTGACTGAAACAAGGACTGTCAGGATTTGACGATTAAAAATATGATGCCATGGACATGTAAATTGCTTTTTACTGCAAAATGAAAATGTGAAAATCCAACAGGTGATGTTAATGCACCCTCCTGAGGGCCACCAGTAGCTAATGTTAGCTTAGAAATAGAGTCTGCTAATGTAAACAAATGGCTGGCACAAAAAGACCCTTTTATGTAGTTACTGTCACATTTTTTAAATGTGAACAACGTCAGTTGCAAGGCATAGTCAGCCAACTAGCTAACTGTAAACTAAGCTAGGCTAAGGTTAGCCTGCTAGCTGTAACTTAGCTACACTGCATGTATCTGGTGTTGGCTGCTTCGTTACGTTAGCTGATGAAGTAATGAAGGTTAGTTGGCAATCATGGATAAACATATGATGCTCAGCAATCACGTTTAGTCTCCTGTATGTCATGTCACTGTTTTGGCCGAAAGACAGGACGCATGCTTGCTCATGCTGGAGTGTGAGCACGTGTGTAAGCATTAACAGCAAAATGCTGACCACATTTTGCCACCGGTGTCATTAAAAACAGCGATATTCTGAAAATTCCACATAGTACTTGAAATAATTCAACATCTAATACAATAAGTATTAACCTTTTAGATCTACTTACTTCTGGAAGTGCAGAGAAATGTGAAATTTCACACTGAAACATCTCCAAACAAAGTTTAAATCACCATACTTACCCATAGAAGCACCACCCCCCAATACCTGATATCTGGCCCCCCATTATTCCTTACTATACTAGGAGTCATACTGTATGTTACACAATGAAAATTAAACACCCCACATGCCAGAGTGACATATTGATTAGCTCATCAGCATTAGGATTAATAAGATTTGGGAAGAAAGAACAAGGCAGATGTGTTTCTTATAGACAGAATTAGATTTAAAAGTCTAGACAGAAAGAAGGAGAGAGAGGAAAATCACACAATCACAAGAACTACTGCAATTTAAAAGATGATTAAGAAAATCTATAATGGATTCAGTTTCAAAAAGAAGAAAACAAGACAATAACATCATAGCTGGGGACTATTTTTAAGCTTTTACTTTGACTATTTTATCTTCTTCACTGGCTCACTGACATGTTGACAAATCCTCAGGGTTCAATTTTCAGATGAAACAAATTGGAACAGCGCAAAATAGCAGGAGGATATTTGGGAGAGCTGGATTCTTCAAAGAGAGGCACAGGCAGCAGAGACAGAGGGTGAGGAGCTGTGTGTGTGTTTGTGTGTGTTCGTATATGTGTGTTTATGGGAAACAAAGGAATGTGTGTTTGCCTTCATGCATGTAAGCAATGGAGAAAAACAGGAAAATGAGCGAGCTACAACAAGAGAACAAAGACAACATTAAGAGAGGGACAAAAATAAGCTTGCAGGGTTTGTACAATGAAAGTTTATCAGTTGGATAGTACAGGCAGGGTGGAGAAGAGTATCAGAGGGTCTTTATGATGAGGTGGGACTTGATGGACACAAAGTCATGATGAGTAATGACACGCACAAGCTCAAATTAGGGGGAAAACAAGTGCACATCCCCAATAGTTGCACACACACACACACACACACACACACACACACACACACACACACACACACACACACACACACACACACACACACACACACACACACTTGACCTCCATGCCAAATTTCAGGCAAAAACTGTGGCTGCTAGAGGGGTAATTTTGTAGATTGCAGGTAAAGCGACCTATTGAGCTGCTGGATGTAGCTAAAAATAAAAGTATAAACCCAAACAAAAGCATTGAACTAGCATGCACAAAAAAAGTGGATGCTGGCTCGCCCACACGAGCATGAACATACCACCCACAGACACACAGAAGCTCATGTAGACACACAAAAGCACTGAGCAGCATTAATAGGCAATGTTTTGTCTGCAGGCATCCACATTCATACCTTCAAAAGATAAAGGAATTTCAAGGGCTTCAAGCAGCCTATTGACTCAGCCAGCATGCAATGACCACAAAATTATCACACAGACACAAATCTGTCTGTCACATCAGCTGATCCACATTTTTACGAGACACAGGAGTCTGATGTAAACACAGGAGAGGTCAGATGAGGAAATGTGAGTATACACATATGAAGTGAGCAAGCGGCAACCTCCAGGACTGGAAAGTGAAGCCAATGCCCATGTGCCGTAAGCCTGTATTCTACCTATGTCCAGCAGGGGGCAACTCCACTGGTTGCAAAAATAAATCTCAAAGTCTATAAGAAAATGACCCTACTTCTCACTAATACGTTTATGGTCTCAACCACTAGTTTCAAGACTTATTTCATACTTCAGACTTCATGAAGAAGTAAAAAATAAATAAATAAACTCACCTGCATCAGAGTCTGGAGGAAGAACATGGTGAGGAGAAAAAAAGAAAGGAAAAAGTGTTAAATCAAAATCAACACTACTTAAATTTCACCACATGAAAGCAGATATGTTGAGACATCATGTCCAAGTCAGTGTCAAGAACGTGTTTTACTTCTACTCCATGCATTTTGGAGGCAAATATTTTACTTTAAATTTACCTGACAGCTTTAATTAGTTACAATCAATTTACAAATTAAGATTTTTGCAAACAAAAACGTGCAAAGAGCATATAAAATATGAAGATATGGTATCAATTGAATGACTTTGTCAATTAGATACAACTGATAGACAGAAAACTAATTATTTTGATTATTTAAATAATAGGAATAAAAAAAGAAGTAGATGGCAGCTCAAGTCACAAAAACAGATTATGTAAAAATACTTCCTTTCCACAGAAAGCCTTTCTTTAAACATTGCCATTTTAGATTCCAGACAGAGCGTGTCAGTGAGCTTCTTCCACTGAATTAAGAGAAAGCTGTCAGGTCTAGTGAGCTTGAAAAATGTTGACATGATGTTTGTTCCGGGTAAAAAAAATAGTTCAACAACCTTTTAGGAGTCTCATAAAATGTCCCTCCAAGACGGAAAATATTATGTAGAAAATACTCAGTATAAAAATAGACAAGATTTTTGCAAACAAAAACATGCAAAGAGCATATAAAATAAGAAGCTATGGTATCAATTAAACTACTTTGTCAAATTAGATACAATGGATAGACAAATAAACATCATTTTGATGATTTAAATCATTTTTCATTTAAATCACTTCATGTTTCCAGCATCACTAATATGAAGGTTTTTCTGCTTTTTGTTATAATAATTCTAACATTGTTGTTTTTGATAATAATTTAGAGGAGCTTTCTACTGTTGGATGGACAAAACACACTTTTACTTAAGTAATATTTTCAATGCAGGACTTTTAATTGTAACAGAGTATTTTTAACCCTTTATCAGGCAAATAACCATATTTGGTAACTTGAGCGGACATCTATAACCGGTCTCCTCGATCTCAGTGAGCTCATAGAACCACATGGATTTCTACATCACAGATAGTGACACTGTGGCATCTGACCAATCAGTAAATCACACAAGATTCAAGCTTTCCTTTATTGTCATTGTATTAAAAATGTATATAACTAAATTTACGTGTGCTTCTCATATATAAGGTGCTTTTAAAAAAGACATTCAGACATTACGCATATGTAATAAGTAGTCTAAAAAGATAATAAATAGTTTAAAGGTAAAAGAAAAACTGGTGATGGAAGCAAATTATGTGTTATTGTCTATTTAAGGTTGTTGTGGGAAAGAGACTATAATAAATATAATAATAATGATGACTCAATTGACCTCAATTTACAATATAAAAATGAAACATTTTGTAAAAAGTCTTGTAATATCCTCCAATAACACTTCAGGGTTGACATTTTCAATTTCCAGGAGTGCCCTATAAAGGGTTAAGTAAAAGATCTGAATACTTTCTGCACACCTGATTGTTTCACATCAGTAGTAATTAGTTAGTTCAGAGTGCTTGTGAAGCACACAAGGCCTCTGGTTAATAGTTGTTCCTTATCCCATTAGTGTCGCTTGGACATTTTAGAGAGAGTACCTTAGACATGAAGCGTGTTCACCTTGTTGTTTAAAATCAAATCAAATCAAAAATAGAGTCCAGTAGCATCACTCAGTTCTAGGGTTTTTGATTAAAGAGGAAGTGTTGCTGAAAGGCCATTAGGTCAGGCATAGAGCTGAGTGCTGTGTCTGGCAGGTTGCCTCCACTTGGCAACTGATTCAAGCAGAAGAAAGGGCCAAGTCAGGCTGAAAAAAAGACATGTTTTTGGCATCTCTTCAGGTAACAGATGGAAGAATTTTGTGCATCTGTGCATGAGCATGACTTTTGAGCAAGGCGAGGGTTTGAAAGAATTGTTTTTGTTCAGCTAAGGGACCCATAAAATAAATATATCAAGCACGTCTTTGTGGGAACTGCTTTCCCAAATTAAACTCTGACTTTGAGTCTGAAGGAAAAAACAAAACAAAATTCCCTCAGAAAATTGTTCTAATTAAAGCTATTTTTGTTCGTCTTTGTGAGTCAATAAAAGGAATAGATGGCAGTTCAAGTCACAAAGACGATGATGTAAAAATAATTCCTTTCCACGGAAAGCCTTTATTTTAACTTTCAAGGCATTTGATGATAACATAAGATGCGCTTTTTGTTTGTGGCAAGACCCGTTTTGGATTCCCAACAGAGTGTCTCATTGAGCTTCTTCCACTGAATTAAGAGAAAGCCATCAGGTCTAGTGAGCTTGAAAAATGACATGACGTTTGTTTTGGGGAAAAAATATAGTTCAACAGCCTTTTAGGTGTCTTATATAATTTCTCTCCGAGATGGAAAATATTATATAAAGAAAATACTGAATATGCAAATAGAGTAGGAGTAAAGGAGTAGAAGAAACAACAGTGGCTATACAAATAATAATAATAAAAAGAATACTGTGTAAGCGTTAATCATGGCCACAGTCTTAAAGAGCTCTAACCAGATTTTCAGTAGAATAAATGCAGCAGAAAAACTGTCATATTTTAAAAGATTGCTGTCTAAAGTTTGCACAAACTAAATACTGGGAGAAGTTGTATTGTTGTCTCACTCTCTGCTGGATGAGGGCGTGTTTGTGCTCCAGCTCTCTCTTCTCCATGGCCGAGTCGATGACCAGCTGATCCAGCTGCACAGAGACAAACGACAGCAGAGTCAATCAAACAGGTTCAATAAAGTGTGAGCGGAAAAGAAGAAACACAAAGACAGAAAACTGTGCACACATACATTTACACAATGGAATATGTGCTTATCCTTGCTGTGTGTGTTTGGACCAGTACAGCCACTGGCACATTTCTTTTGAGTCATCTTATAACTATTTATATTATGCAATCAACAAATAGTGTATATTGATATAATTATAACTATTTCATTTCAGTACACAAAAGGCCTAAATGCCTCTATATGCCTAGAAAGTTAGGTAAAGTTTGTAGGATTAAGACATTTTGTCATATCTCAGAGGTGATATTATTTTTAATATATTGGTGAATAATTATTTTTTAAGGACAAGCTCTTTGGCTTATTAGTGTATTTTCCTAAACAAACCTCTATAAACTGCCTAGTGTAGAATATAACTTCAATATAAGTTTATTGTTTTATTTGTAAGACATTTTGTATGTCATTAAAGTATGAGGGCCATTGTAGGTTAAAAACAAAAAAAAAGGGAGGAGGAAATAAAAAAAAGGAAAATAATATTCTAAGAACAACATCAGACTTTGTGAGATAAAAGTATGTATAAGAACACCACCTCCAATATTCCCCAATTTGCGAGAAAAATCTCAAAGCTTTTTGAGATTTAAAATGTAAAACTTGAGAAAACAACGCCACACGTTGTGTATTATTCATGCAGTTGAAATCATAATTTACAAATAAATTGAGCAATAAGGAATTTTAGCCCACAATCACCATATCATTATCAGCATTCAGACTTTGCAGAGACATTGCTGTTGTATATCAGGAACTACAACACAGTGGAAAGAATATGTGTGTTTTTTCCCCAGTAAATTTACCACTTCAATTTCAGAGAATATCAAAATTTTTCTTCTCTCAAAAATATATGACTTTAATCTTGGAATTCTGATTTTTTTCTCTGAATATTACCAACACCTTCCAAAAAGTATTGGTACTGTGCACATGTATTCCCACTTTGTGTGTGTTTTCAGTTTATTAGTCTCACCTGTGCAGCCAGTTTCTTCATATAGGGGTCAATCTCATCCAAGATGTTAAATCCTTGTTGGAACAGAGTGTATTGGGCGCGCATGAAGGACAGCATCTGCAGGAGACATGCGGAGACAATGATGTTTTAATCCTCACACCACAGGGACTCCACTTGCGTACATGACATGCACATACAAAGTTGAGATGTAAATCAGAAATTAGAAGATGTACTGTTTGTCTGGGGTACTCACTGCATCCAGGATTTCAAACTTCTTCTTAGCTTGAAGCACATTAATCTGAAAGGGGGGTGGGGGGAGAACATTTTTAGGCTGAATGCTTGAGTTTATGAATGATGTAGTCCCTTTTTTAACATCTTAAAATCCACCTGCCTACAAACTAAAACCTCCCTAGCTCCAATAAGGTTAGGCCTGGATATCTGGAAGGTAAGTGGTTATTTGCAAAGTTCTGGCATCAAGCACATGTTTATTATTGATATTGAATTAAGACTTATTAAAGACGAGGACAAAAAAACTGTTTTGAGCCCTGTGGAACTGACGTTTATCTTATGTTTTAGCCACATGGTAAATGGCTAATTTACCATGTGGCTAAATTTAAGCCTCATAGATGCCTTTTTGCTATTCAGTTCTTCTGTTACATAAGCTTTTCCATTTAGGTATTGAGAGTTTGTTTGTCTGGGGTAAACAACTTTTGATTGTGAGCACCACCTGCTGGACAACACTGGTAATATGGTCTGGAGTGTGTTTTTACCTGTAGTACATAGTCTAGAGCCAGGTGCCTGAAAGCTTTACGGCTGAGGATGAGTGCCTGTGTGGCCTCTTCAGCCTCGTGCACCTTGTTCCTGGGAGCCTGGGCGTTCTTCACCTGGGCCAGCTCCATGTCCTCACGCACCCGGTCAAACTGCTTCTTGGTGTCCTTGAATTTACGCACATCCCTGAAGGAGGCGCAGTAAAACAGAGACAAGGAGTTCAACATGTGTATGTGCATGTCTACGCCAAATCACAAGAACATGCAGCTTGTTTAATTTGAAGTGCATGATCCATGTTATAATTGTGCATTTGGAGGGGATCAAAACTGTCACTTTCTCCCTTAATATGTCAATTTTTTGTCACAATACTTGTTACGTATATTGTAATGAGATACTCACTCTTTAATGAAGGTGTGAAGCTGTTGCTTAATCGACCTCTGAGCCTGGTCAAACAGTATCTGTGCAAAGAGAAGGTAAATAGGTTGGAAACATGAATATTTAATTTCATAACATGAGCTACTCACTGCAATGAAATGACTGTTATGGCTGTAATGACTGGATTTAGTCTGTAAACATGTAGTTGCTACATCTAACCACAAGATGGGAGTATGAAGCCTTCCATATTTTTGCTGTAGCAGATTGTGCCACAGGCAGAGGAAGGGAAAGGAAAGAGAGATGAGCACAAACACACATGTGCGCTCACTCAGCTGCTGCCTCAACAGATTTTGAGCCTTAAAGGATGCTAGATTATTCTTCCTGTGAACGGTTGGACTTTTTCTTCCATTTCTATATTTCTGACCACTCTTCAAATGAAATGCACACAATGGTTGCTGTTGAGCAGAACGTCCATTTTTATGTAGGAGATATGTATGTGGAGGCCTCAACGCCTGCACAAACATACACACGCACACACATAATGCACTTGGATTAGAATGTTGTTTCATAGTCACATACACAAACAATGTATACAACAATCACTGTCGGATTAAACTTCCTATAGAAATCCCTAGTTAATAAACGTACACATGAAGGATTACAGGCTTAGTCTGTGTGTGTGTGTGTGTGTGTGTGCCTCCATCCATATGACTTTCCTGCAGTCTGATGACTTCACAGGAAGGTTCTGACTTCTTGCTTTAGATGGCAGTGCACATATTTTCACAAATGTACACTGACCACAATGTGGGATTATAAATCACCTGCTGCTCCTCTGTTAATGGGTTTTTAAATGGCTGCCTTTTGAAGCTCCTCCAGTTTGGAGGAGCTTCAAAAGGTCAGTTAGGCAATTGCGGTGCAATATATTATCAACGTAAGGAGGCAAAAGTTATAATGTAGATCAAATGTAACAGTTCACAACTCATTCCACCCCGTGGTTATATCAACAAACATCTTCTATTGTCTATCTTTGGCTCCTTGGACTGGATATCAGTTCTCAATAACTTATAATATAATAAGTACCAAGTAGTATTGAAACTTCTCAAGTAAAACAATACCTGCAGTGATGATGGCATTTAATGCAACTGCTTCCATTCATGTGATGGGTATGTATGTGTTTGTATCACTTTAAGGATGCTGGTATCAAAATGTTTTAAATGATACCCAGCCATCTTGACTAGCCATGTTAACCTTTTGACAAAAATATCCCCTTTTATTGGCAACTCTCTCGTACAGGTTTGTATGAGAGTGTTTCCTGTAATGATACATGGCATCCATCAAAAGACAGTGTCCAATTGGTACACCAGCAATTAATTACTTACAATTAAATGCAAAACAGCATGTCGTAAATTATCTTTGTAGTTAGCTGAACATCCAAAAATAATTATATGCCTCTGTGCAATTCTACACAAATGAAGAACAGACTTTCTATAAATATAATTACAAATCAAGATGAATAAATATTTACTTGGGTTTAAAAGGAGCATTATTTTCAAGACACTGTTACTCTTTCTGTAATCATATTAAAGATGGCCAACAGTGATGGACACCTCCTCCTCTTTAAGAAATTAAAGACTGTGTCTGTAACCAAATGTGTCTAAATGTGCAAAATGAAATGCTGGTACTTTCCAGGGTGGTATAACTAGTTCCATGTAAGTGAATCCAAATGGTCCACCCAAACCTGGACTGGATTATGGTGCCCCAACCCAACCTACAGCATGACTACACTGAATTTTCCAGCCCTGTTGTCCCCAAAAGATCTCAGCCTCTAAGATCATCAGTGTCTGCTCCTGTAGAAGTCCCATCAGCCATCTCTCCTGTATCTATTCTTCACGAGAACTGCACAAACCAGTGTGTTGATTTTGCAGAAAAAAATTCCACCACAGCAGAGAAAGTTGCACCCAAGTAAACTGAGCAAACTACAACCTCACATAAATCTGTTGAAATCCACTGTGATAACATTCTCTATCTGTTAAGATTAGGAGTAGGAATTATGTATGTTTGAATGTAAACACATTTTGCTTATGGTGTGATTTACTGGGAGATTTGTTTTTCTGTTTGAATGGCTTCTTTTGTGTCTGACGAGAGCAGAGAAGGTGCAGAAATAGGCATCAGTGGGTGGTCGAACAAAGACAGATTTCCTTTCACTGTGTCTTTCCCTCCCCTCGCTCCATCCCTTCATTCATTCTGTCTGCCAGACAAGCTATTAGTGTAATTCCTGGGTGTTAGAGTGGAGGAGTGGGACGCCTGTGGTGAAGGGTAAGTGAGTGGGGGGGGGGGCAGGAGAAGAGGGTGCATGGATGGATGAATGTAGAGGTGGTGGAGGGGCAGAGGAAAAGAAACAGGTGGTGACAAACACAACAACACTGTAAGTAGCCTATCAGAACGGCTAAAGCTGCATTTCCTGGAATGTTTAATGGTAGTAGAGGATAAACAGGCCTGACCTTCATGGGCTGAAACAGACTCAGTGAAGACAGAGGATGAATGTAAAATGTGGGAAACACAACAGTTTGATAAGGAATATTGAAGGATCAACATTTTTATGCATTGAATGCTTGTTACTTCTTGCTCTATTTAGCCACTGGTGTCTCTTTACCTTGACAGCAGCGTTTCAATGGTCTTCAGTTACTTAATCACACTACAAGGAGTTTCTAACTGGTTATAAAACAGTTGCAATTCAATACCTAGAGCCTTTGTTTATTTTTTTCCCCCAGTACATTAGCCGGAAGCAGGAAAAGGATTTCTTTAGAGAATTTTATTTTTGACATTATATGTTGTGGTTGTGGCTGATACTGGGGCAGGATCGGCAAAGAGAAAAAGAAAAGAACTGAGCACAGGCAGAGACACAAATTAACCTTGGTTGGTCTTTCAACAAATGGAAAGAATAGCGTGATTTGATTTGGATTCAAAACCAATTCTGGATTATTTAGAAATACACAGACGTGGTTTTACATCAATATATTAAATTACTTTGGTGGCTAAGACAATGTTACTTTGTTTCACCATCATCATATTACAGTTATTAATCTTAAATAGCCACAGATAAATTACTTCATCACTTGCATCCTGCAAACAGCTGTGTTTAAAAGAGAAAAAAAATGTATTAAGATAGAGTTGCATCTTTCTTTCTCTCAAAGGCGGTGGTGCTCATGGAAACAGTACCGCTGTCGTCCACAGGAGCCACCAAAACAACACAAAATGAAAGTTCTTATAGTTGCTTTAAATCAAGTTCATTTGTCCTGTATAGGAAAGTACGGCATATTTGTTTAGAAAAAAAGCTCTTAAAAAAATAAACATAGGAAGGAACTGCAAAAACTGGAGCCCCCATCACATGCTTAGAGTTTAATGAGCAGTATGACAAAGTATTAATGGCACATTAGTGCATTTAGATAATGTAGCGGAAGCAGGGCAGTAGCTTTGTAGTTGTGTAAAGGGGAAGATAAGAGTCTCTGACAAGGTCAAAGAACAATGTTGAGGTGAAAGGGGAAGTTAAGAGTTGCTGATAAGTGTCTCTTTTATACACAACACACTAGAGTCTGCAGCAGTCCGGCAGAAAGATGTGACTTCCACTTTCACTAATAAAAATAAAGGTTCCCAAGCGTCTCTGTCAGGGGTGTTTCTAGGACCTGAGGACATTCAGGCCTAGCCCAGATCTGTCGGGGGGTCCGGGGTGGATCCCCTGAAAGCAACCATACAGTTCCGCATAATGATCACTTTTACTTTGTCTTTTTTATACAGTCTATTAGACCAACATGTATTAGTCTATAAGACCAACATGTATTTTCCTGTAAACCCTCTCTGACTGGTTTCGTCTTGCCTCTGTTGCATTCACTGAAGATATAAAATTACATCATTGCTTAAAGTGGGGAATTATTTGAGGCTAAATGAATATCTCTGGGGTTAAAGCCCCGAATGCCCAGACCAGGGTACGTCATGGTCTCTGTTATAATAAAGACTGAAATAATACAAGTCTGAGTATTGAAGACCACTGTAAGAGATGTAGGTCTTGTAAGTCTTCATGTCAAACAGACAAGCTATAAATTCAAAACCTTAGCAGGACTTTGAACTGTTAATTTGAGACCAAAATGATGCCATGCCACTAAAAAATATTCTGAATCATGAAAAATGTGTCTGAAAGGGAAAACTTGGATTTGCAACAACTGTTGATTGTTATGTCCTGCAACTGCCTCTTTTTCTCATCATTTCCTTTCATTCCTTTCTCCCCTTCTCTCCTCCAAGAGTCCTCTCTTTTCTCCAGCTCACTTCCCTTCTCTCCCTCATATTCCCCGTTTCACTTTTACAAATCTTGTTTTCACCTTTACTTTTCCAACGTCATATCTCTTTTAATGTAGAAATGCCGCTAGGCTTCCCAAATTATCAGAAGATTCCCAGAAAAGAAAATTTCTTAATCACACTTAGTCATGAGGAGAGTCATATGAATAAAAACAGGTATATGTGTGTGTGTGTGTGTGTGTGTGTGTGTGTGTTTTACATTTGCATTAGAGCTGCCATACACATATGCTGGAGCATGTGGTTTGAATCAGACACACGCACGTGGACAGATCCACCGTCACAGAGTGAGGTCACACTTAAATTGTATGGAAGTATGTGTGTTGCAACACTGGGCCCAGGAGGAACTGGATGTCTGAAATATGTTAACATGCCAAGAGGACCTGGGCGTGTCGGAACAACACTCTACCTCGACCTCTTGCCTGTGGCTAAAACTAGTGTGTGTGTGTGTGTGTGTGTGTGTGTGCGTGCGTCTTACCATGTGGTAGTTGACGATCTCCTGGAGGCTTTCTCCGCACTTTTCAAGGCATTCCTGCAATGTTGACGACACACACATGCACATATAATGTAAGCACAGAGGTTTTCTATAATTTTACAGAATAAATAACATCAACCCTGGTGCCTCACTTGTTGTTTTAAAATTTTTCGTTATTTGACTGTGCTAATGCACATTTTGGCAAGTGTATGAGATTTGTTTTTCTTTTGAATTTTGGAATCTCAACCTCAGCTGCTATAATAAGTCTGTGCAGCCAAAATAACGACTCTCATGCCATTAAGGACAAATATGTTTCTAATGAAACCCATTAAAACCACAATTTACAATCCCAATGGCCATTAGAGAATGAAATCCTGCATTATATTATATCAGGCTTTCAATCAGCCCTGGCTTCAAAATTGTAGTTTTTACTATTTTCCACCAGACTGAGCCATTTTCTCATGTTTGCCCTATGGGACAATTGCATGCTATTTTCCAGGTTTATTGCTGCTGTATTGTGGAGCACTGCAGTGTTTGAAACAATGCATCAAAATCAGAGTTGTTGCTGATCATTGACATATTCCAGACTGTAAAAATTGTACTTTATGCATGGAAAATAATTCAGTTTTTGTATTGTTGTTGTTTTTTTTTATAAAAAGCATTATTTTAAGGGTTACAATTCAAAAAGTTACGGAATATTTGGTAGTTATGATCAGGACTGAAGTTGGTTTAAAGATTTGACTTCATAACAATCGAAAACAATATTAATACAAGACTCTATTGCAGGTTTTTAAAGCAGATGTTGTTTTCTAAATACATCAGATAACTTTTTGAAGTGAGGCACAAGAGTTCAATCCCTAAAAAACACTCTTCTAAACTGTCTACAAAATGTGATCTTGACCTAAGCTTAACATTAAAAGGTTATTGACTGAGAAACAAATATGTCTTTACTGCTTCACCCCAAAGCGAGCAGGGCGACCCTCAAACTGACAGGAAATCTAGTCCAAATGTTTTCCTAGAAGAAAACCATAAAGCAGGTTTCAGATGTCTCTGCTTCCAGCCATGTAAACTATCAGCATAAACATCTCTTGTCTGCATGTGGTCACATCTGTCATGTTTAAAACAGCTGGATGACTCTGCGTCTGGACAATACTGTTTACACTGCTCTACTGTTATTATTCATGTGGGGATCACAGGAATGTCCTAGCAAAGATAGATGGCCAGTCATTCGTTGGGACGCTGATCCTCAAACATCCCTCAGTGAATTTGCAGATTTAAGGTCAGTTTTGAAGACAGTGTGACCATCTCCTCACCGATATCGTCTCCTCTTTCTTGCACTGCTGTGACAGGTCCTTGATGCCGTTGACAAAGAGCTTGTTGGCGCTGACGTAGGCCCTGCCAGCGTCAATCATCCCACTGCACAGCTTCACCAGCTAGTGGGGACAGAGACGCATAAAAATCATCACTTAAAATACACAACAAAAACCCTGTCTATTTAAAGAGTCACATGTTTTACTCTGTGAGGTGCGTGGATAATAATAGTTACGGTGATGGCATAAATCACAAGTATTGTTGGTCACTTGCAGAATACAGGAGGATGCTCAAATTTAGAATAATCCTTGTGTCTGAATCAAAACCAGTGCAGGCATTATTGAAGCTAATATCTGCTATCCAAATAAGAATTTAGTATTTATTAAGCGTTATGATAGAAGTGCCAATTTAAAAATGGCAAATTAATAAGATGATCAGGGGCACATAACTCCCTCCATAGTAAACTCTTATAAGTTTACTCTATAGTGAGCAGTAAATTGAGATGTCTAACACTTCAATCCTCACAATATTGCACCATCTCTCAGGCATATTGAAGAAATAAGCAATACATATTGAAATTAGTGTGTTAAAAACCCTGTTAAACATGACAGCATGCCTCATTTTCAGTCAATACTTTTAAAGTATAGAGTACTGATAACAGCCCTACTAAAAATGCCTATGAAGGCACGTCATTTGTGAAAAAGGTATGAGAGCCACTGATTTATAGAGTGCAAATTTTCGCCAGTTAAATAAAAGAAAATGATATAGTGTACATACTGTGTAGTAGGTAGCAAAATAAGTGATTTTAAAAGCAGCCATATAAAAGCAAAAGCCTAATTGTATACTAATATATAATAATATATTACCAGGTGCAGACAGTTCCCAGCGATGGTATTTACTCTTTTAAACACCACAAGAACTGGCAACCGCTGCACTTTCCCACTTTACGGGTTATATGATAAGCTACAGAGTGGAACACTGTCATTACCACCGCACTGATGCAGCTGTGTGTACTACAGGACCAGAACATGTGTGTGCTGCTGAGGGCTTATGCAGAAGAGAGAGTAGCAGTAAACCTTTAATTATCTCATTTAATGCAGTAGTTCCCAAGGTTGTCGCTATGCGAGTGTGGTTTTCTGGCTAGCTGAGAGGCCAGAGATGAGAAAGCAGAGAGTGAGGACTGACAACTGCACGACAGCATGACAAAAAAATAACAGTTACGATGTATATGTGAGCATTGCTGAAACAAGCTGCTGGCTCAAAATGTGTGATTTGCAGAACGTACAGCGTGCACACTGTATAGAGTTACGTCACATGTTACATGCTACATTCACATGTACGTAACTGATGTTGTTATGAATCCAAAAGACAAGGCAGCATGATTCCTGCTGCAGCTCCCGGGCTGGTCTGACAACATATCTGTCAACAAATTGGTCGATATGGTTGAATCTGATCTCATCATGTGCTGTACAGAGCCCAAAGGGTCTGAGCATTGCCATTAAAGGCACTGTATATGTGTCAGGATATGTTGATAAATGGGCTGGAAGAACCACAGGAGTCAAAATGGCACATCTGGTACCACATGACAGACCTCACCCCCTTAATTGACCGAAACAGTTACAGTGTAACAAAGAGGTCAATGAGGTGTGGAATAGGCATTTTGCATTATGGGGAGATTAAAAATGATGTATGGCAGTCATAGTTTTGCTAGTTTTTTAAGTACTTAATTGCAGTAAACCTGTAAGTAGGTTTACTGCAATTAAGTACTTACAGTACAACGATCAACATCACTGCAGGCTGGTTCAGCCGTCATAAATCTCATAAATGTTGCGGTCACTGCTGCCAGAATGCCCTCAGGCAGCTTCAGAGCATCCTAACAGAGCAGCATGAGGACCCCCGCTGAACAGAACAAATCACTCTGATGGAAACCCCCCCTCTGACACTAGCCATCTTTCAATGGTGTTCAAACGGAGCTCAAACTTCAATGAGGGTCCTGACCTGTTGGGGGAAGGAATAATCTGAGGTTGTGTGTGTGTGTGTGTGTGGGTGGGGGCTTGGACATTTGTTTGAAATGTCAAAGTGTCGCCTGTTGGTTCGCCAATTAAAGAGAGGGGGCTGTAACGATGTAGACCCATTTAATAAACCTGAGATAGACTGCTACAACAAGACAATGTCGCAGTCATCTTAGTATCCACTTCATCACTTTAAAATGGACATTAATCTGTTTTTGTTATCTACCGGCTGCACAAGATGTGAGCCTTAAATTGACCTCGATCTGAACATATTATTGATGCAAGAGAGAGCAAGAGTAAAAAAAAAAGAAAAAAACCTACAAAACAAAGTGAATCAAAGGGAGAGAAAAGAACAAAAAGAAGGTGCAGTCATCACTTAACTACATTAATACTATCTCATCCTCTAAAAGCTCTCTCAGTTACAAGTCTATTAGTTTATCTAAAGAGGCATTATCTCAGCTCATAGACTCCCTTGAGACAGTTAGCCATCAATTCTTCCTGGTCTTACATACTTGAAGCCATTGAAGTAATAACATTTGACAATGATGCAACTAAGAAATTAATTCCTATTGTCTTGTCTACCATTAACTAATTAGGCCCCAGCACAGAAGGGTTTACGAAGGTTATTGTTCTCTCAAAACATTTTTTAAAGGGGCTAACAGTGCTGGAAAACTCAAAACTTGCCACACAAAGCACAACTGGTTAAAATGTTGTTATCTTATGGGTCATGTGGCTCCATAGCACCACCAAACAGCTTTTGAAGTTGAAGCCCACACCTTTATTTGAGATAGATTACTGAAATTTAGTAGGGAGATGTATCATGTGGAGACTTAAAAAAACCCATTTGGACTCATACTCTAAACTGAACAGGAATTAGGACATTTTTAATTTATTGTGCAATTTTGTCTTCATTTCCAGGCTCTGTAACTTTTGGGAACTCTTCCATGAGATTAACCCCATAGACTTCCAATTTGGTCAGAGAAATCTTCAGACATTCACAACGCAAAGTTGTAACAATATCACCATCCATTTCACCATGGAACAAGTACCGTAGTTGGTGTAACTGCTGGATAAGAGTTCAGGTCCAGGCCTGAAGACATATACATGCCAATGTTGACTCATACTCATAGTGTCACCTACTGGCAACAGGAAGTAGGCTTTATGTGACAAACATTTATCAATTAACATGAAATTTACGTTGTTTGGTCTACACTTGATGTCGAGCAACATAATGCATGTTTTCTAACCCAACATTGTGGACACTGGAAGTGATCCAAAGTTTGCAAAAAATCCTCCCTTGTGCCTCATACCCAGCGCAGTATCCCATCCACGATGAAGGTGTAAAGGTCCATTCATTGCTGTTTGCAGCTAAAATTATAGTACAGCTAATCCATAAGGTATCTTTTTACTATTCATTGTTCCACTTATACTATTTCGAACTTTGACAGACTGCTTGCACTATGACAAGTTGTATGAAAATGAACATGTAATATATGTATAAAAAAAAGACACATTTTGTGAAAATAAAATTATCCATAACACACTTAAAAAAATATGGCGTCTCAACTGTGGGTGTTAAATGAGCTTACAGCTTTATTTAATATCTTATAAACACTGAGAGTTAATGATAAGCTGTTGTATTGTTTGCTGCATTTTCTCAGCATGTAAAGCAGAACACACAAAGGCATCACATGCTCAGATAACAGCGGGCTGTTCTCACACTACAGAATATAAACCTGCCTCTGTGACATTAATCAGTGTTTGCTCAGTGTGCTTTCCGTACACCAGCACCAACGAATGTGTATATCTGTGTGTGTGTGTGTGTGTGTGTGTGTGTTATCTAGCAGTGCATGAACCTATTAAATTTAATAACTCCAGTCTGCGGCGTTTCCTGGTTTAAATAGCCTTGACATTTAGATAAAAGAGACTGAGAGACAGACAGACAGATATACAAAATGTAAAGGGGAACACAATAACAGAGAGAACAACAGACAGAGAGAACAACAGACAGAGAGACAGACAGACAGACAGACAGACAGACAGACAGACAGACAGACTTCTAAATTCAGTTCCACACTGTCTAAAGAAAATACTTTTTATAGACAATGTCAGCATTTAATATCTGGTGGCTTTTTTCAATTAAACAATGTGAATTAAATCAAGAACGCCCCTTTTTTATTGTTCTAACAATGTGAAATATAATGTCCTTACGAGTGACGTTTACTTGAGACATGGTGGGAACACCAGTGAAAGCAACACACACTCACTATATCACTCAAATCTGACATTTTAATGAGCAGCACAGACTTTGAGTGGTTCGTACCTTGTCGAGCTTCGCCTCGATCTCCACCACGTCTGTCTCCACATCATCAATGCCAGCCCTGCAGAGAGAACACAAAGCCACACAGTTAATCAGATCTGCTCTTCAGTTCTGCCAGACTCTGTACAAACCAGACAGAGTGCCATTTCTGAGAAGAGGGACCGCATGTTAAGCTGAAAACCATTGCAGTCAGAATAAGATTCCAACTGTTGTTTGGGAGAAATTCTTGGATTAGTGGTACACCACAATGTCACAGCAACTACTTACAAATAAGCATGTCTGTGACATTTTAAAAAGCAGATAAAGGGGACAAAAGGGTGTGAGAGATGAAAAAAAGATTTGAAAGAAGAAAGAACAAAGTGACTGTGTAAAAGTATATTGTGCTGTACTGTATATTGTACTCCATTCAAGCACGCGATCTAAGCATTTACAGTATCTGTATTTTACCCCCACTGAAAATTAAGCTGCAATCAGTCAGCACACATCACAGTCTCACACACTCAAACATTAATCCTAATGACTGGATCGACAAAGGCATCACTCTGGAAGATTAGTGGCCATGGCTGAGCTGCAAGATCAATGAATGACATCATGCAGAGACACAGACTGCTACTTAGGTATCCATAAGGTGAGCGTCAACACAAAAGGTTTTATATTGAGAGTGAGCAGCTTTGATTTTTATAAACAACAAAGGCAATAAAACAACAAGATATTCCATACTTATGTGTTGTTTTACCTTTTTTTTTTCCTCCAGTCTACACTTGATATGCAGATAATGGCACTCGATGGCCATAAGCAGGGTGTGTGTGTGTGTGTGTGTGTGTGTGTGTGTGTGTGTGTGAGGTGGTTTAGGTTGGTGAGAAGCCTACCATCTTCCCCCTAGGGGTCTTCTTCCATTAGAGTGCAGGCCAACACACACACACACACACACACACACTAAAAAAGCACATCAGGCTTAAATTAATTAAATTTTTTACTTTGCTGACCATCAGTTACAACCATTTTTCAACATATGGAGAACAGGGATGGCAAATAGCAAAACATGCACCCCAAAATATATCCATTTTTAATATTATATATTTTAAAATATTTACTGGTATTCAAATATTGCTGTTACCGTCAGAACTGTACAGTTATTTTGTATCCCAGGCACAGAGAGTGGACATGTTAAATGATAATTGATAGATTATGACTCAAATTCTGTAGAGAATATCAAATTTTAATTGCTAAGCTGACGTATAACTGAATATCTTAATTAATTCATAATTTTACTAAAAATAGGCAACTGTATTTTCAGTTTCAGCAACCTCAAGTTCATGCCTGGTTGCCAGCCTCAAACATCAGTATTGAGCCATGCTAGAAAGTAATGGTTTAAAAGAAGATAACACAGAGCATCTCCTCAAATAAATACATATACACTTATTTCCCTTTTTGTATCCAGTCCTCGGGATCAGCTGGAGCTTATAAGTGATGATCTTGTCAAAGATCAGCGTCACACCCTGCATGTGTTGGAACATGTTGGCTGTAACCCCCAAACTCTGGGAGACGATGATCTCATCATACAATCTGAACCGCACCCTCGTCTCCAACTCTTTAACACTGTGAAAACATCCTGACAACTGATGCATATCATAGCAGAGATTCTGTGCAGAGTCAAAGGATGAACGTGTAAACAATTAAGCAACCTGCTCTGCTAGTTTATGTTATAAAGGTCGTGACTCGATCTGTTCCTGCTTTAGAGAGGAGCTGAGATGTCAGGCTGCAGCTTTAGCACCTGCTCCAGAGAACAACATTCCCAGAATTCCTTTCTGCTGCTGAGATTTTTTACAATGCTTGGAGATGCTCAGCTAATTCTTGACTTTTGTATGTCCTGCACTTGTCTTCTTCTTCTCCTCTCGTCCACACTGTTTATACAAACTGCACTTTTCTCCCCCACAACATGACACAGCAGGCGGGCGTGTGTGTGTGTGTGGTCTGCACAGAAGGCCGTTTTATATTGTTTCAAAGAGAAAAAGAGTTTGAGAGACCTTTCATTTAGCTGTCTGAGTTTTTTTTTTTTGCACTTGAGTGTTATTGTCGGGGCGTGCTGCGTAATCCATCAAACTGGCTTATACGAAGTTTCTGCTCTTTAGCTGCGTGTCAATTAAAAATACAACAGCTCCACTCCCAACAGCATCATGTTCTCCATTAAGTCACTGTGAAGCAAACACATCCAATGTCAAACAGCTGTTCAATCTGGAGGATAAGCTCATTAGAAGCGTGTCGTGTCTCGGGCAGCACACACCGCCAATAAACACTGACTGACATCTGATGACGAGGACGACATTTAATACAGAAGCAGCCGGTATTTATTGATCTGAGTCTTCAAGTTCAGCACAGGCTTCAGAAAAAAGGATGTCTGTAGTACTTGAGCTCTGTGCTGCAGGTTGGATGAGTGTTTTTTTAAAGTATGTTCAACACAAATGTTTGTATGTGCATTGGGAATTATGAAGGGCTTTGAAAATCAATACACAAAGAAGGTTGTCAGCTCTGGCAAGGTTAAATACCAAAGAAACAATACAACAGACGCAAATGTGTGTGTTTGAGAGTGTGTGTAAGTCAATGTATGTTTGTCCATTTTTGCCTCTGATAGTGTTCAGTATCTTAGCTATTAATGTGCATCCAAAACTAAAAGCACAAGAGAGTTATGAGATTAAAGTGAAATGGAGAACTCCCAAGGAGGATTATGGGTATTGCTGCAAGATACGATGGCTGCACGAAGACAGTAAGAAAAAGATATGTGTGTGTGTTTTAAAATCTGGTCTCAATGACACTTGCTTCCTGTGTGTTCAGCGTGTAAACGCTGGAGGAACATGATGATGATGATGATGATGATGATGATGATGATGATGATGGTGCAGCTCAGGAGGGAGGGGGGATGGGCTCATGCTTTGCTGCCAGTAGTAGCGTACTACTGTACACGGTCTGACATCATCAGTGAGGGCGGGGGAGGGGACCCTCACGTGCACAAGCTCCACGTGCACTCCCATCAGCCCCAACAACCATCCACGCTAGTGTACAGAGTCTATTCTTGTCCCCAACGCTGTGTGTGTACTCTAGCATGAAGCTTGCGTGGCTATCCTCTCGCATCTCCTCACGCGAGAGCGAAGTGGACACACACACAAACACACTGCACAGCTTCCAGCCCAGAGACATATCCAAGACCCCCATGTCTTCCAGACTCGATGTGTCACATGGCATCACATCCACATCACTTCAAGGACCAGAGGACAGCTGCAGAGGGAACAACAGCTCCTCTGATACCAGACAAACCGGGACCCCAATGGGTAAAATACTCACATGCAACTAGACATTAACAAAGATATTCACTGGCAACGACATGATACATGTCTGTTGGACATTAAGTGCCTTGAGTTAAACGAATGTGACTGTGAAGAGTGAGATACAAGATGTTTAACAAGGGGACAGAAGCAGCAGTGAACAAGCCATGGAAAACAGTGACTAGTATTATACAGTGACTTTATTGGCTGATTTTGGCATATTACAGATATAAAGGGATCTATAGTTATTAGATATTATGTAGTCCATGTGCAGATATCATGGGTGATTAGAAATGGTTTTAGCCAAAATGGCCATTTAATTTATTGACATGATTTATTTATTTTAATTGTGTTTTTTCGTATAATGTGAAATATTCTTCAAGAAAACACGCTCATTTAGGAAAGCAGCCTTCTCAATACCTTTGCAGATTCACATTGGTATAAAATCAGTGCACGATCCACATAGAAATGGTCTATTTTCATTCAAGCTAAAAAATTCACTATATTGGCAACAATATCTGTGATTGGTGAATTTTCCCCTCTTTATTCAGCATCCGTCTAAAATATCCCATATCAGTTGGCCTCTAGTACAAAACATGTAGAACTGAAACCTAAAATGCAGCATGTCATCACATGTAATGGACAATCTATGCCAAGTGTGCGTGCACATGTGTGCCCTGGATAAAACTTAATTTACCTCTTCTTCCTAATCTGAGCAACTGACCTAAAATGCATGTGTGTGTGTTTATGTATTTGTGTGTCACACATTTGTGTGCATTTTGCTTATTGGATATAAGCATACTGTACTTAACTCATTAATCACAAAGACATTTTATTGTAACAGTTTGTCATGAAATTCCTGCACATTTCATTTGACATCATTTGCGAGCTGACTCAGCAAATCAGGCTCTGATGGGCGACGACCTCATTTTCCACTGACATCAGGTGGATGGAAAGCAAATCCATTCTGTCTCATACCCCCACACACACAATGAATAAACAAATGAATGAGATGTGGGATATGACAGACTGCAAACACATATACACATATAAGCAGACAACAGAAATAAACAAATGAATCAGACACTGAATATGACAGACGACACACACACTGACCCAGAAACCTACTAAATACATGGGTTTCATCAGAGGACTCTGCTAGGACATGAGCCAAAACTTCATGTAAAACATTCAATCTGCCAAATGTAGTTCTATTCACACAAACAGGTACTTTAACTTTGTGCTAAACAAAGAGGATGAATAAGTCATGGCGCTCTTGCTGCTGTGTGAACAACTGTTTGCTGACAGCTGGAACATTTATCTAAAACAACATTTTCATGCCTCAAAGAAGATGAACGGCAGTGAGCAGGAAACCAGCAATAAAGTTTCTTTAAAGCATCATCATGCATGTTTTACTGTAGTAACTGTTATACACATGCATGCATGCCTAATGGCACCCAGCCCTCCGGCGCTTAAAAGACTCTATTATCCTCGACATCACTGAGAATAGACAAGTCAGACATGGCACTTACTGTGGTGGGTGATGGAAAGATAAATGCAAATTTGTCAACCATCTGATATGATGAAAAAAACAATAAGCAGGGCTTCTTTATGGAAACGTTGCATGATTATATGACAATAAAGTCTCTTGATTTGTGAGTTTTTTAACCAAAAAAGTAGAAATTCCAGATTTGCCAGAACATATTTAATATCATGATGTATCACAAAACATTTATTACAGAAAATAGATGCTGATAAAAATGATTTGTCTGCCAATATTGACCGATAAAATTGAAAAACTAAAATTGTATTAACTAAAAATGACCATGATGGGCAATTTTATCCATTTCACCCACCAAAAATTTCAAAAAATCACATGGATTTAATTCACATTGAAATTTTTATTCTAACCCATATTGCTCAGTCCCTAACTCCATAACTTCCAAAATATAAACCTTGTGGTTTCAAAGAGTAGCTGAAATGTTTAACAGTCTCCATCACACACAACAAATATATACTCAGTTCTGTTTCAATCCAATTCTGGGCAAAATCTTGAACTTTGGTGATAGGAACCTTTGTCATTATTTCCCCAATGATCTTAATATTATTTTGTATATGCAAGTCAGATATTAACTCTGAGATTTACTGCAGCATGCATTGTAACAGTACAGTATAAACAGGAGATGGTCCATGGTAAAAGTCTTGTTGTTGTTATTAAGCTGTCTGTACTGTAAGTTCACACATAGAGATTCAAACGGTCTCATTTATAATGCATACACACGCTTTCATCATCCTCCACCCACAACTTCAGACGACACACACACACCCACTCACATCGAAATATCCCCTTCCCAGAATTCCAAGAAGCGAGCTCCATGGCAACCGTTCATTGACCCCAATCACCATGGCAACAGGCATCAGCATTACTCACGCTTTTTTTACTGACCAATTTCCTCTTTGTCTGTCTGATGTGTCTGTACATCTCTTCTTTAATCTCACCAGCTCTGTCATTTCAAGAACGCTCATTTTTAAGAGTTCTTAAAGCTCTTTTCCCCCAAGAGAGAAAATCAGCCAAAACACAACAATCTGTTAATAGGATCTTTATCACGGACAGGCTAATGTGTTACAGAGGTGAATAAGTGGCTGTACTCTGGCTTGTGGTGCATCTGCAGTGCCCGCCGCCACAGGAAAAGTGCCCTTGAGTAGCATACTGATGCCCAAAAGCTACAAAGACGCTGTGGTCCGTCCTGCTCACTGCAAAATGATCAACATGTCAGTTGTTATCTAATTTAAGTGGGTTTACATCTTTTTACATGCATTGAAGAATACCGTTAATAATAATTCTTTCAGTCTAATGAAGTCATCTGCATTATTCTCCACTGACTTTGCATCATGTTGCAAGAAAAAAAGACATTTTTAAATATAAAATCAGCACACTTTTCAATTGGGGAGTTTCAGATTTCAAAATAAAAGCGTAGCCCACATGTCTTGTTGTCTTTGTCTGACAGTGAGCAGGCGCAGGTGGTTTTGGGGTGGGGACAGTAACTGCAGCCCATCCTTCATCTCTTTGTTCTTACATCCTAAACCACACTCACGCAACCCCTATATTAAAAACCAATTTTGGTCACCTCAAACAAACATTTGCAGCTGTTACATCAATCTATTGCATTGTGAAAAGGTTCTCTAAAACAGGATACAAGTCATGTCGCCTTCATGTTGTTAAATCGCTCTAATTTTCCTCCATAACAGCCTCCTGCCCCCAGAAATCATCTATTCCCTATTCTCTCTTTGTTTCAATTGTGCACGCCTCCGTCTGTCCATCCGACAGTCTCTGTGTGTGTCTGCCTGCTGTCTGTCTGCAACCCTCCTTCATTAGCTGCTGGCATGAAGCTGCGGAATGTGTGTTTTTGTGTGTGTGTTTGCAAAAGAGAGCGAGCCTGTATACAAGAATACAAAAGGACAAACAAAGAGAATTACAAATACATAGTAGGACATATATTCATATAAAATAATCAATTTCAAACATTTGAAGCTGTTCATTCATCCCTGAAACCAAATTAAACTTGATTCAAGTCTCGATAGCACTATTAGCACATGCACGTGTCTGGACTCTATCAAAAGAGCCTCCAGTGAATGATCCTCTCACAAAAAAACACACACACTTGCCTAAACAGACTGGCTTTTTTCACACCAGTAACAAGCCAAGCCAAACACTAGTATCTTATGTGTGGCTAACAAAGACGCCTTCACTGCTTCCCCTGAAACCCCCCCTCCCAACACACAACAAACATCACACTCATTCCCTGAAAAAACATTTGACTGCACTGATGGCTGATTGGACAAAGAGACCAAACATGATGCTCACAAAAAAGGACCATTACTTGTGTCCTGGAGCTTCAGTTTAATGGTATTAAACAAAACTGGGCCAACTGAGACAAAGTAATGTGCTGATCCGAAGCTTTCAGGCATATTTTGTTGAACTATTCCTTTGAGGTGAAATTACACTTAAAGGAATAGTTCCAAATTTTGGGAAATCGGCTTCCTGCCGATATTTACAAGGTACGTTTCTCATATTTGTACCATGAATATAAGTCTACGGTCAGTTAGCTTAGCTTAGCATAAAGACTTTAAACAAGAGGAAACTAGCCTGGCTAACACCTGTAAAGCTCACTAATTATCCAATGACCAGAGAGACTCATAAAACTACAAAGGGTACTTTTCATAATTGTGTTAAACGAACAAGATGTAATGTTTTAATTTGTGAGCTTTACAGGTGTTGGTAGTCGTGGTTTTTTTCAGGCTGGCTTTTCCACTTGTTTCCAGTCTTCCAGTCAGTGGCTCTTGCTCCATCCTATACCTAGATAAACTGATACATATCATACAATATCTCTCAGAAATAAAGTGGTGTGCAATTGAACTTTCTTTTCTTCACAGGGGCTGCCATCAACAGTTAAGCGATTATTTTGTCAGCTACATTTTTCAATTAGAAGGCTATTAGTTTTGTATATATATATATTAAAATTAATTTTGCTGCTGCCCCTGCTTCCTGTAATATATATACTGACTATTGATAAGTATAACATACAGACGCTCTTCAAAAAAGGTGAACTATCCCCTCAAGAGATTAATTGGAGATTAATTTTAATCTAGTGTGGATTATATTTAGAGTTTGCAATAGTACATTGTTCCTTCTCTGTGTTATAATAAAACAAGAAAGGAGACTTTCCCGTTAAAAGAGGACATTGTTGTATATGCTGGTGGATTCTTCCTTTAAACTATTGGGATATTTCACAGAGTTATAGTCTTACAGAGGACATGATGTCATGAGCAGCAGAGGATAACAGACAACTGTGGCTGCACATTTGTCTGTGCAGTATCTCTATAATTCAACAAACACACTATAAGTCAGTAGATACAGTTTCTCTGCTTCCCAACAGCTGTCAGACCACCTGCCTGCTGGCCTCACTAAAGCAGACCATCAGCTCAAAAGTGATGCATCTTTGTTATCATTACTCATAAGCAGAATTTTTCTCCACCACTCTCTATAAACACGATGCATTAATAAATGTTTCTGGTGGAGCAATCTGGGATGTGGGAACGTCATTATATCATTCCAGAGTACATTCCATCAACAGGCCAACAGGAAGTGTGTTGGAAGCAGACAGGAATTATTTCTCTCTAATGTATTGTAACCGCAGCTCAAGCCAGGTGGAACTGTTGGAAAATACAACATATTTCTCTCCTCTCCTGCCAAGAGAGACGGGCTGAGAGAAAAACAGGGAAAACTCAGTGACCGTTTTCCACAGGAAGCCACTTTGCTGACATAGAGAAAAGCAACGTGAGTTACATCATCATCAAGTGACCGTAATAGTACTGCTGCCAGAAAGTCTTGTGTGAACCTGTGTGAGTAAAAGTAACAGGGTTTTTGTGCTGTGTGTTAAAGTGGCAGAAAATTTCAGCACATTTTCAGCTTAAATCCTTTTGATTACCATAACAAAAAGCCCTCTTAATGTGGTTCATGGTGGAGCGTGTTGGCTCATTCCTGTTTCCACGCTTCATCCTCACAGCAGGAGGCAACAGCGCTGATCTGCAAAACCTCTGTTTGGTCGGCAGTAAAAATTGATCCAGATTTGGCCATTATTTACTGCTCTGATGTTGGCAGATCATTTCCAAAAGGGGCCTACTATGCTTTCCCTTATTTTATGTCACATATAAAATGTAACAGTGTTGGATGTTCATATTAAACAGGGCTACAGTCTCTAATAAAACAGTAAAATTATTCTAAAAGTAATCCCTGTGAGCTTTTGACCCTTCTTCCAACTGTTTTTTCTACTCTCAGCTAAGGCTGATGTCAATTCATGACAGATTCCTATATATGGTCGTCTGCTCCAGGCACGTTACTGCAGGTTTTTTTTGTGGATTACATACACTGCTTTATGTAACTACATGCTAATGTCAGGGAAACCTGTAATCTGTAAAAAGAAAATTTTCTCCAATTTCAGATCACATTCAAGCATTTCCGATTGTGTAGTTTGAGTTTTAGAAGCTACTGATTTTTCTCTGCAGAAAGTGCTGTCGCCGTACTTCTTAACAATCATTGCTCTAGCTGCAATGACGGACTTTGCAAATAGACTGAGAGCACAGATGCAGAAGACTCAGAAACACTGACCAGCTGGAGCAGATTGGGCTTCAATGGACTATTTTTGTATTTCTGAACATTAAAGGATGTAAACATGTTCGAGTTGAAACCCAAAACACAAGTAAGAACTTAAAAATGTGTCAGCCCTTTGACCTATCCAGGGTGTACCCCGCCTCTCACCCACTTTCAGCTAAGATTGGCTCCAGCCCCCTGCGACCTGCGTTTGGATAAGCAGTTAAGGAAAGGATGGACCTGACAATTAGCCTAGTAGGTCCCTTTTAAATATAGCAAAAGAAGGAATGACAAAGGGATACAAGTACAACTTGATGACAGGCAGCTCAAACTCCTGGTCTGTCATAACCTACTGTACGGAAACACACTTTGCCAACAGCAGGTTTTAAATTTGACGAAAGATGGCAGAAGTTTGGCCCAAACATCTTCGTACCCTCTGTCCCAGGGGAGGAGAGCTGTGGCCTGGGTGGAGCAGGGAGTTTTGGTGTTGAACCCTTTAAGGGCTCGAGGGCACGTTTGATCATGCTCCACTCACACTCTGAGGAATGTGCACTCAGACTCACTCCCCACATTGTGTAAATGACGGGCCTCATCTTCTCAAATTAGGGGGTTTGAGAAATAGTTTGAAGATGAACAGATGGACAGACTGTGCATCTACGCATCTGATCAAGCACAGGAATGTCAAGATCACTTGATGCAACCTGACAGCAACACTCTCTTCGTTTTAAGTGTTTCTTTTTTGTGATTTGAGAAACTGTGTGATGGCACAGCAGAGCTCCTACCACACACCGAAAGCAGCAGGAAGCCAAAAAGAACAGAATTAAAAAGGGGGCTACAGGCTCATCCCATACTTCAACCTCTTTAACCTCTGCTGACCTCCCACTGTGGGGTAAGAGCAGACGACATGCACGCACAGGCAGCTTGCATGAGAAACGCAGGGGAGGAGGAAGACCTCCTGTGGTGTATAAGCACTTTGTTCCCAGGACTCTTTTGCTTCCGTCCTCTTTATATCCATCCAGATAACAGCCAGCTGATTGTGAAGGATGACAGTGGGGGAGTGAAGGGATGGAGGACACATCCGCATTAATATGTTTTCAATTTCAAAGGAAAAATATCTTTGTCCACACAAGCACTGTAGAGCTGTACCAAAGATAATCTCCGGCCATATCAAGTGTCCTGAAAACACATATCACAGGACATTTGTGTACACTGGGCATGTCCATGCTGGGGTAAACAGGAAGCAGTTTGTCTTCTCTGTGGTTGAAAATACAAAAACTACTGTGGATGAAGATGAGCAATGGTGAAACGAATTTCCAATGAGTTGGAACCATTACTAAAACTAACACAGCAGTATAAGGTGGTCAAGGCGGTGGGAAACATATTTTTAGTGTTGTTGCAGAACACATATGGCGACACATTAGAGCAGTACCGGGAGCATTATGCATTATTCGAGGAGGCAATGGCAATGGGAGAGGAGTAACCACAAGAAGGATGAAACCATGAAAGATATGTAGAGCTAGCTACAATGTTCTGACATGTCGTGACTAATGGGACTCAATCAGGAAGCGAACACTGGTGTCTCCATCAGTTTTCAGAAGTCTCCATTTCCACCTGCAAGGTACAATTTTAATTTAATTTAGTTAAAGTCAGCAGGCTTTTTCGGGTTAGAGATGTCAGAGTAGATGTTTCAGGCGTAAACTGGGGCTAAGAGATAGTGTAACTCAGAATATGATACTATCACATGGTATCACGATACAACAAATCTGCCATATTTGATTCACCACATGACAATCATCTAGATAGTTCATGATATCAATGTAACTGAAGCGAAAAAAAAACCCTGTGGGAAAAAGTATATATATATATATATATATATATATATATATATATATATATATATATATATATATATATATATATATATATATATATATATATATATATATATATATATATATATATATGTATTCACTGCATTGTGGTGGCAATTTCACAGAATTTGACCACTGAGATGAAACAATGTGAAGAGAGTGAAGGAGGTGAAGAGTCTTGGCTTAGTTCCTCTTTAACCACCTTACACACACACACGCATACACACACACACACACACACACACACACACACACAGGCTGCAAATTGTCCATGTTCACATGTGTCATTATTCCAATGTAAAAAAGCCATACACTGCCAGAAACCAGAACAGTGCAGGGATTATAATGTTTAAAGGAAGGATAGAACTTTATCTCACTAAATTGTTTTCAATCTGTGTTTATTATGTTAACAGAAAACTATAAAAACTGAGCCTTTCTGATTTGCTTTCTCACGCTGTCAGTGCCGTTCTTCAACCGTTTCAGTGTCGCTGAGTCGCACTGGAAGATGATCCTCTCTCCACACAGCAATGAATTGTATAGTGTCTTGGGTTTTTTGTTAAGACCACATCTAAATATTTACATCACATCTGTGTATTAGTCTGGGAGGGAATGAAAGTATGTTTCAGTGATACTTTTTTTCCTCAGACAGACACAAGAGGCTATATGTAGTGGATACAGTAGCTCCCCACTGGCTATTGTACACACAGAAACAGAACAGTTCTGCTGGGCTGATGATCTACAAAGGACCAGTGTCAGTATACAGTTCACAGCATGTCTTTAAATTTTTTGTTGTTTGGTTATGAATTGAACTTATTGTGTCTTTTGAATTTGTATCCAGCTGCCTCGTCACATTGGAGGAATCAATCCTCCCAGGAACATGTACAAACAAATGCATCCAAATGCAAAAAGAATTATTTTTACAGTCATGGAGAAATCTTTTCAAAGCAGAGTTTTACTGTGTAAAACACTTGCTGTTCTCACCATACTCGGATGACTCTACATTGCAAAATCTACAGAGATATTATGATGCTGTGATGCCAATGACTAACCCAGCTCTGTATCACAACCCCCACACGCCTGCAGCTGAGAGCCACAGAGACAAACTAAAATCAGAATGAAAGTGCATGCAATCCTTAAGGATATTTCAGCCCTTTCCTTCCATCACCACAGCCTTTTGAGGACACAGTACATTAAGGTAGCAGAATGAGGTATTCTTTACTGTAAACAACAACAACAGTAATTCACTACATGACAAAAATAAGCAAGAATTTGGATTCTAGCCACCTCTGCATTGCACCTGTCAAAACTTGTGTTACCAAATATACAACAAGTAGAAACAGTCAAAGGAAAATCAGAGTCACCGCCAGTTGTTCCCCAATGGTTTGTAAAATGTTGATACATGACTAAACAGAGCATAAGATAGACATTAATGGACTGATAGAGACAGCTTTACAGGTAAAGTAAATCTGCATTCCCAAGGACAAGGAGACACTGTTCTACTAAGTCAGCCCGGAGCATGACTTCTTTCTTCAAGAATGTCTGGCACAGATAAGGCCTTTTGCCTTTTGTTTCAGCCCTGAAAAACACACCCACACATACTACTATATATACATAAGCTGAAAGAGAAAAGCATGTATACTGAGTGTGTACTGTATTAACAAATGTTAGACTTAAGCACATGCACACACACAAACACACACCTGGCTGATTGTAAGAAACATGATCACATGTGTGATGAAAATACATCTGATATGTTCAGAGGTATATTTAACTTTAAAAGGAATAATTTAGATTTATTAAAGTGGGGCTGTATGAGGTACTTATCCATAGTCAGGTTATTGTCTGCAGTAGATGGCAGTTGGTACGCCCCCAGTTTGGAAATGCAGACAGGAAACCAAGCAATGTACTGCTTTGGTCGAGGGCAGCAGCAAAACTTATTTTAGCCAATTAAAAAGAAGGCCAGCCAAAAAAAGCAATATCAGTTTTAGTTTGAGCTGTATTTAGAATATTTTCACCACTTTAAATTGCCGTTAGACAGCCCTTTCCAATGGGGGAACAGAAACCTTTACAAATGCTTCCTTCAAGGCCACCAGACTCCATTGACAAAAATGTAATTTTACCTCGCAGAAAACGGGAGTTGGTGGTCTACCTATGCCTTGATCAGTTAGTTTGTTTGTGTTTTTGTGCAATTTTGGTGCTTTAAAGGGTTAATTCAGATTCACCAAAGTCACAGGATAACATGATAATAAGCACACCATGCCTTATATGGATGATGAGATCATTGTTGATTGGATTTTATGATTTTGCTTGATTTTTTTCTGTTTTGGGACACAATTATCATCCATAAAGATTTCCAAGCAATATGTTTATGTTTTTTCTGACTGAACAGGTCATGGCTTAGTATAGAAACTCTATGTGTTAATATTTGATTATATCCCTCTTCCCACACTAACCTACAGTAGCAGAGCAGAAGACGTTCTAAGTTAAGGCGTCTATTTATGGCTCTGTGTGATGTGAGAGAGAAGAGATGCTGCTTTGAACCAGCTGCGTACCAAAAGAAAGAAGTGAGCTCTGCACAACAGCCAGCTTCCCTCCTGTTATCTTTGGCAGCACTGACCGAACATCAGCAGAATAATCCTCGTGCTGACACCACAGTCAGATGTGCCAAAGAGGAAACAACCGCAGATTTACACTTTTATGCATCTGAGAATGGTGCATCAGTGCCAGAAACTCAGGAAGAGGCACATTCTGGCTGTCTGGTTGGCATTAAGTAATCATCCGATTATGTACCTTTCACTCACGCAATATGATCAGATCTGCGCCAGAAAGTAACCTGAGGTCTGGTTTTGGTTTTCTGGGTTTAGCTGTGGTTCACTGATACACTGCACTTGCATAAACAGGAGTTTTTCTGATATTTAATTGTCAAGGAACGCAGCTACTCAAGGTAATTTTAGGTTCATGCAAATGAATGTCACAAAGTAAGAAAAACAAGCTAGAAAACACTATTAAGTTAGTTTAAAATATCTATGCTGTTGCATGTACAACTGTTACTCCTTTAACTTTATTACTATGTGACCATCACTCAGCTCCATATAACACATTTTATTCATCAAGAATGATATGCTGATGGCATATTAGAGTACTGAGCTACACGGTGGTGTAGTGGTTAGCACTCTCGCCTCACACCTCCCCGTGTCAGCGTGGGTTCTCACCGGGTACTCCGGCTTCCTCCCACAGTCAAAAGACATGCACTTATTGCCCATAGGTGTGAATGAGTGTGTGATTATCTGTATCTGTATCTATATGTCTATAGTCTCTCGACCTGTCCAGGGTGTACCCCGCCTCTTGCCCGAGTGCGGATAGCAGTTAAGGACAATGAATGTTAGAGTATAGAAAATGCATATATGCATGATAGTTTGGCCAATGTGAGCTATTTTTAAAGTTTAGTATAATCACCTTTATTGTACTAAAACTGGAATTTGACATGTTGTAGAGACTCCACACGTAAATGACTAGGCTGCATTGATATCTAATTATAAAAGTCAACGTTTAAACCAATTTGAATACTATGTCGGTTTGATTACATCTCAGAAATTGCTGATGACCTAAGTCCCAAAGTCTTCAGAGGTTGTTATCACAGGGGACACTTCCAAATGTCAATACACCAAAAATACTACACAATGCCGGACTCACAAACACACAAAGTGATGCACTGATTTTGTCAGCAAAATAAACATCGGCTGCAATCTCTAAAATCCTAAACCACCCATCAGCACATTTTTAGAAGTCACACTGACCTGAATGTTTTCAATGAATGGCTGTTCAATAAAGCACTCACTCATTCACTCACTCACACACACACACATGGTCCCTTATCTTCGGATCGTGAGTGTGTGTGTGATGCAAGAAAGGAAATGGAATTTGCTGAAGAGGCCATGTCGACGATCTGGGACACAGAGCTCACAGACAGATTTAGTTTGGGATAACAGTTATACAACTAATGAACTCTAGGACTATACAGTAAGTTCTATTAACCACCTGTATGTGTGAATGTCCAGTTTCTGCTGGCATGATTTGACAATTCATGCACTTGAAAGTACCAAATGCTGGATTAAGGATACAGATGGACCAGATGAATATTTTACAGTTGTGGACAATGACCAGCTTTTTATTTATTGATGTGTAAGTAATACCATTATGTATATATGTATTACCTAATGATCACATGAATGTATGATGGGATAAAAGAGAGACTGGATGGAAAGTGTAGAACAAGGTTCAGGGGTTGAGAAACAATGAAGAGACAGGTTTACATTAACACAAGGGGTGGTCTTTCGCAAGACCCCCGCACACTGAGACAGCTAGAGAAACAAAGCATGCAGGACAGAGAGCCAGGGTCTGGAACTTGTATGCAGTTACAGTCAAAGTGCGTGTGTGTGTGTGTGTGTGTGTGATACCCAAATACTCTACTGTGATTGTCCTCAGGTTATCTCTTAATGTTACACAACATTTTATTTTTGAGGTCCTTTATTTTATGTGTAATGGTTGTTACGAAGACTCCAGTTTACTTAGCTGCATTGAGTTTATAAGCAGGTTTCAATCTGCAAAAATATAATGACTGGAAAATTACGATCTGCTGTGCACTCAATAAACACTCTAGGTTGCATAAGAAACTGCATTGTCAGTAGGTAAGCGCAGACCTCCATCAAAGCCAGTGGTGCATTCACTTGCTCCTCATGAGGTCCCATTTCCAGTTGTGAAGTCATTCTTCGGACTTTGGTGTGTTTATGAGCTCTAAGTCATAATGTGGAAACATGGATGCTGTAAAGAAGATGTGTTGTATTTAATTGCTCAGAACAGTTAAACAGCATGTTGATAGCTGTTTTGATTTGACTAACGTTGGTGCAAATTTTTCTGATTACTCAGACACCACATAAATGCAGAACAGATGCCCTATCTGGCAATGTTATCAAAAGGTGAAACTTGTGAATCCGCCGCGTAATTCGGATCTACTCCAAAATGTTATGTGTTCTTCCGTGGGCCATGCTACATCCTTACACCAAGTTGCATCAAAATCAGGCCAGGAGCTTTTCCGTTATCCTGTTGACAACCAGACAACCTGAGCGGGAAAATAAACCTCCTCTTTATTAATGGAATGAATTACTTGGATGTGAATTGAACACCATCTCCACCAGTCTCTCAGTGATGGATTACATAATCCTTTCCAGGAACCCTTCTAGTAATGTGTTAGGAAACTAAAGTGACAATAGAGGCGTTATTGTTGTGCAAGAAATTTCAATTTTTACCCAGCGGTTTGCTGACTCAAGTTATGCATCACCAAAACATCAGTCCAATGCACAAGAACAGTTGTTACAGTCTTGTGCCATTCTTGAGCACTAACACTTGCATAACATTCAAGTTGAATGTGATACCTTTACTATTCAATGCAAATACCTTCACAACTGTGGAAAAATGTGTGAAAATGGAGCTTTAACTGCCCATACTCTGATATATTTTATTGTCCAAAGTAAACCGCAAGTTGCAGTCACCATGAAGCTTTTAGTTATGCTTGTTGCATATACAGTTGAGTCTTCCTTCTCTCCGGCCAAAATCTCTCTTACAGAACCCCCCTGTTGAGCTTGCTACATCTGTCTACTCTACAGCGACATATGCACACACACACACACACACACACACACACACACACACACACACACACAAACTTCCCACCATGATTCGATGACACCCACACACCAAAGCTATGGTATATTGAGCGTGGTCATCCTTCCTTCCTGCTGCAAGACATATTGTCCATTATCAACCGGCGACTTTGCTTCAGCTGTTCTGATTTTTTCCACTTGTATGCAATGGGCAATCCATCCAACAAATGGAAGGAGCCACTCCCCAAGCGAAAGAGTGCATGTGTGTGTGTGACTTTGTGGGGGCGGGAATGATGGATCCAAGAAAAGTGCGGGACTGCTGACACGGCAGATGGGAATGTTTTCATTTGGTTACAAGGAATTCCACAGAGATCTGAGGCGAGGATGCGGGCTGAATAATGTAACAACGGGGAATGTGAAGGGAATCCGCCAATTTTTAAGAAGAGCAATCAGTGTTCCTGTCTCTTCTTGTGTCTCTATACGAGATTGGCCTGTCAATCACACTTGTGGTTGCAGCATTGCAGGGGTGTTTGGATTCAGTGCTGGTGGGCTGCCAAGCACACAGCAAGCCTGTGTCAACAACCTGTGAGGGGACAATCAACAATGAACGTAGCGAAACACAGGAGCTGAGGTTACAAAGAAGCAACTAAGAAGATGATACAAAAATAAGCCTAAACAAACGGATGAGTATTGGTGTTCTATACAGACACTTGAAGTTAAATTCAGTGGTCCAAAATTCTGACGAAATCCAGTTTCGCTTCCTCCACACCGAGTCACATACTGCCTGGGGCGACAGGAACGTGGGCGGAGGGAGACAACGAGAGGAGTGAAATGGTTGAAAAAGAGTAAACAGGAAGAAGAAAAAACAAGCTGAATATTAATAGGATGTAAAGGAAAACTACAGTGCAGAAAACTAAGAGAGCAGAACTAAAACAAAGGCCTAGAAAGTCGGACCAAATCTGAACCAGCTGCTCGACTGGATCCCAGATGTGAGAGAGTGAGAGTACACACACACACACACACACACACACACACACACACACACAAGCTCTCATCTCCTTTTAGTTTGCATGAGACGGCAATGAGCCAGAGTGAACCGCATGACTATTTCATTTGTCACCTCGGGGAAGCTGTGTCGGTGCAGCGTTCGCCGTTTGACAGGACAGCTGTCCACTTCCTCCACTGGACCAATGCTCTGTCCTCTTTCTTTTACCAGCGATGTGTATTTTCATTCATGCTTTGCTGCCAGGATGTGTCCAGCCCACTACATGACGCATTCAGTACATTAATGTACGAAGTATCAGGCAGGTTACCAGGACTACAGTAACGATGGAGACCGTTAATCCTTCCCTGTCTTCCAGCATGTGTCCTCAGTCTACACCTCCTCTGACTCCATCAACCCAGTCAATTCATCCTTCTGTCTCTGTGCTTCTCCTCTCCATCAATTATCTCCACTACCCTGTCAGCCGTCTATCATCCCTTCGGCCATTCCGCCTTCTCTTCCTGCATACTTTAAGCTACATCCAGTTAGAAAACAGGCATGCAGACAGGCATGGGTCATCTACTGAAACCCAATCCGCCTTGCTGCAGCAGCTCTGACAATGATTCATATCCATCCCACATCTGCATCACCCATGACGGGCACAAGGAGAAAATATGCGAGGGAAAAAAAGTGAGAACAGGAAAAAATACCTGGACAGATGTCAAAAGGAAGACAAACGTGCAGACCTCTAGCTCTTTTCTCTTTTCTCTGCCTGTCAGTTGAACCAGTTGGGCTTTGTTTTGAAGGCTCAGAGACGCCACATAATACCCACATTGTGTGTGGATGACAAACGTCCGCTGTGGCTAAATGTTTGTTTTTACAGTAACATTGTAACATTAGTCATACCAACGTCAGAGGCTGGGATTTCTTTGACCAATATGATCTTGTATGATAAACAGATAAACAACTGAAGAATGTCTATGTGTGTGTGTGTGTGTGTGTGTGTGTGTGTGTGTGTGTTGAACAGACAGTCTGTTCTGGTGGAACTGGCTCGTCCGATACAGTTTTGACGTTAGCCATTTGAACAGGATGTAAACAACGAGGGCAGCAGTTGATATTTCATGGGTGAGTTTAGTTTCTAAATGGTTTACCCCGACCAAGAAACGCTTCAGGATGAGAAATGATTTACTGATCTGTCAACTCTACTGTATAAAGAAATGCAAAATTGTGTATGAAGAATCTAAAACAAACAGAAAGCCACCATGAAGTTGAAAGTTCTGCTTCTGCAGACAAAAACCTCACTGTTTTGTGACTTTTCTTATGCAGAGACCATGTTTTCCCCTTTTCTAAAGCGTGAGCACCCTTTGGCTGGTTGACCCTTTAACCCTACAGAAAACAACCATATAAATGGTTATATGACACTGTAGCACCACATGCTATATACCGACAGTCTTTAATGTGTGTGCTGTATGTGCAAACACACACATGCTGCTGCATGTTTAACAGTTTTATGCATGTGTGCATACATGTCCTAATGTCTTGAGAGGGTTTATCCATGCATGCCTAAATGTGTGGCAGTCGGCATAGAAGTCTGGCTCACCGCAGAGGCATTCCACATATTACACGCCGGCTGGTCCCGCTTGTTACCTCCAGTGTGATTTAACGACTTCCTGGGGAGCGAACTCTCCACGGCAAGTTTTTTGGGGTTCACACTTCAGAGAGCTTAAAGTCTGTCTGCTTGTTTGTCAGCCAGTCATTATAACAAAATCTATTATTTCAATAACATGGAAAACCGGCACAGAGGATTTTGAAACCGGAAAAAGCCTTGAAATCTGCAGTTTAGTGAAGACAAAAGAAGTGTTTAAACTGGGACGGACACCAGGGATAGACAGACATTTCCCACTGAGAAAATAATATGTAGTGCCAAGATGAAGAAAGCAGCCCAGGAACAAGATGCAGGCAATTTACTTAATAGTTTTGATTCAAGTTTCAACAGGCCTTGGCAGGATTTTAACAAACTCCCCACCGAATCCTGATCTCGGCAGGGACAAATGATTGCAGTGAGAGCCGTGAGAAGGTTCGATTTGTGCCACATTTTTTAGTCTTGTAACTCAGGACAGGAATCACAGTTTCTATTGTTTCATATAAAGTCATTTCAAAATAATACCCAGAATCCCTTGCACAATGCCTGATGTCTATGATCTGAGCTACATTGACTAGTGAGCAGTTTAAGCCACAACTGAAGCTTCTCTTTCATGCTGCTGCTGCTGGTGGTGGTAATGTCTTTATTGAACAAGTCATTACTTTAATTGGGAGTTTTAATAAATTGTCTATTACCCTTTAGTCTACCTAAACATCAATCATTGCTGTGTAATTGAAAAACTGAAGCAGAGGCATTACAGTTGTGACTATTAAGTGTCCGCTCTCTGAAATGCAACTGTTCAGTCACAGCTTAGCAAACATAACCAAGCAACTGCTCTTTATTTGGTTTGAGGAAGTTAACATAATGATCACATTTTATTTATAATACTGTCTATAATGTAGTAGCTAACCAGCTCTTTCTCAATAATACAGGACTGTTGCTGCTTCTTTTATCTCATGGATCATTAGCTGGTCATGTCTTGTTGCCAGCACGTGCAGCTTTAGCCTCAATCTTTTAGCATTATATGATGTATACAGAAATCATGTCCATAACTGGATTTACAATGATCAAGCTGAAGACAGTTTTAACCATGTGAGTTGGTGTTTTTCAGGTAGCTAGTTTCATTAGCTGCAGCAGTAATCACTTTAGCTGACAAAATGTATGGTCACTGGCTTGAAATGAGTAACCTGTTTTTATTTACTTCTGTGTGAAATCAAAGAGACATTCTTACAAAGATGACAACTTCATTTGATTGGTAAATCTGCCTCCATTATAATTAAATACTGTAGTTTATTTTCCTTCCTAATTTTGAAAAACAATCCCACCCACACAATTGCTTTAAGAACGTTAATAACACAATTAAAGTGTTGTCAAGAGCATGCCAAACCAACAAGCGGTGACAAAACGCTAGCCCTAAAGCCATGTTGGCCTATCAATCAGGCAAAGAAGGAAAAAAAGATGTTGCTAAGTCAGAAGTCTGGAAAAAAAGTGATTACCAGAAGGCTACCTGGCTGCAACAATCACTCCATAGCACATTGTGATGCCACTGTTCCTCAACATAGTGAAGAGTTACTGTACATAAGTGTGTAAACATTTAAAAGCCTTGTAAGCAGGTTAGAATCAGCTCTGTTTTGTCTTTGTTCGCCTGAAATGTTACATTATTTGCGACCCGCTACAAATGAGACAGCGCACACTGAGGTCTCAAGGCAAAAACTTGGTATTTCCTGACTACACATCAACACTGGAATTCATCCTGGCCGCGGTTTAACAAAAGCTGTTTTCATGACTAGAAATGCTGTTTCCGTATGGACAAAAGGCCAAAGGCATAATGGAGGCGGATCTTAGCAAAGGTTAATTTGTGCACATCAAAGTGTTGAATGCACATCTGTACATAAAGAGCATTCGTATTAACCCTTGCTGCCTTTTTTAATCTTGAAAATCAAAGCAAATTCTTAACTGTACTGTAGTTGAAGCATCCTCCTGTGAAGCATGACTCATACCACGAGGACATGTCTAAAAATAGCCCAGGATAGATAAGGCAAAGGGGTCAGAGTGATATATGGATTAACCCATAAAGCCAGGGCGAATGGTACCTGAACTGGCAAAATATTAATATTCCACAACAAGCACAAAAATCCTGATCTATAACAGACTGAAAGCTCAAACGTCCTTTGAACTGCAATCAGACAAACTGTGTCAAACCAATTTCTGCAACTCCACATTATCCTGCACACTGCTGCTGAATGGGAAGGGAAATTATATTGAGGTTCTCAGGGTAAGAGGCTGATAGTGTGTGAGCTTTAATAGGTTGTGTAGGCTATCCAGTTGATTTAATCAGAGAGTGTGGTTACTGATAATCCTATTTCATATATGGGTCCCCGCACTAAGTCCGCCGGCAACACGTGCAGCAGAGCAGCAGAAAATCTGCTGCACCGTGGATTCAGTGGAAGTGTCCACGTGCTGGACTGATGCTCTTCCACGAACATGTCAAACTACTGTATGCCTGACAAGCAGGAATATGAAAATATGATTAGCTTGCACACATGTATGCATGCACGTGGGACACGAAAGCAGACCAGATGAGGACAGCGAAAAAAATAAAATAAAAACAATTTCTGCACTCCTATTTTCTAAGATCTGGTCATTGTGCATATAAAAAGTTACAGTTAAAATAATGTAACAATATTAAAGTCTCTTTGACTGCAGGAGTTATTACACGTATCAACTCCAGCCTCCAACAACAAGCATCAGTGCCAAAACTGGTAACAAAAATGGCCTTTTTAAAGATTTTGTTTAAAGCAATTGGTGGTGGTAGAGGGATTCTGATAAAGTGGAAATCCCTGTTAAACCGTCTTGATGTGATGTAGGCCTAATTCAATCAATCATCTGTGACAGGAGGACCGCAGTGACACACCTACTCTTATTCTATGCTTCAGAGTCAGGCACAGCTTGGAGATTTCCTTTTAAGTCTACATGTTGGCAATTATTACTCTTTTGACATCTGAATTGGGCTTCTGTATATGAGTGATCACTCTGGATTAGGCCATCAAATCCTGTTTGTTGGTAAATCTCATGTGAGAGGAATTTGAGATTTGTAAGCAGAGAAGCAATCGCGACCCGTACACTGACTGCACACCATGTTTCAAACAAAACAGGTCAGTAGACACACAAGATACTGTGTGGGCAAATATGCAGCTTGAGAGCTCTGGGGCTGTCAAAAACACTAAAAAAATATTACTGGCTCCAAGATTGTTGGATTCAACAAACATCTGCAAACAGCTACTGTGTTCTGCCTTTTCTCATTTGAAACTCTTTAGGTCATATGTGATGCCACATGGCTCTCATTTGCTGAATCAGTGTGCTTATTTTATCTGACATCATCCAGGGGCATCAATTCGCAAACACACATGCTTTGAAATCAACAAGGGTGGGGCTGCCCTCTTTGTTCAGCAGTGAATGTTGCTTGTTAAGGAGAGAAAGAGCACCACAGATCTTTATATTAGAGGGTTAGATCAGATGTAGATGCTGCAGTGCCGGTAGGAACCAAACCTAGTAACCCCTATCCTCATGCTCACCGACACCACATCTCCACTCACACAACTCCTTTGAAGTAACCACAATTTTTCATGCTCCTGACATGAAAGTCGTGTTTCCTGCAGTTCACAGTGAGTGTTCCACCAAGGCCTCTACCTTTACGCACACAGTGGGAACTAAAATATTTATGTGAACTGATGGGAGATGTCAGATATTTTTACAAGCCCTGATGTTCTGCATTGTCTTTTTGTGACACTTGTAGGTTACGAGAGTTTAAAAGGTCAATTGGTGCTTAAATGGTTGCATCCCTGGGGAGGGGGAGGGTTACTGATCTCACACCAACATCATTAGGAGTTTATTAAAAACTATTACTGTCTCGCTGATCGTTGACCTACTGCAGCCAAACCTCAGAGCTTTTAGCCCTGAATACAAGAGTGTGTTAGCAGCTATTGAAAATTACTGCATCATGTTCATCTTTACAGTTGGTTTTAAGTTGTGAATATGGAGCATAGTGTTCTACACACTCACATACAATAATCCCTCTCAATCTTCACATATGACCCACTAGAACAGTGGTTCTCAACCTTTTTGAGCCGCGACCCCCAATTTATCATGCATGTTGTCCGCCCCATGTTGTTTTAAGAGCTAATTTCTTATTTTAAACGTTTAACATGCTTATTTCTAGATTTAATAATCTTAATTTAAGAAATCTTGTCAAGTTAATTATCTGTCCATGCAGCAAGATCATTTCCCTTAGATTTAGTGTTTTTATTTTGTTTTTAGACACACCTTTTTTTCACTGAACAGAATCTTACGTGCACAGTTCAGATCACACAAACTCAGTTGATATGACAAATATTGGACAAATAATGAACCAGAAAACAACTAAAAGATCTCCCTGTCTGAAATTATGTAATTTAATTTAAATTTTGTGCATTTATATTTTTTCCAAAACGATTTGGCAACCCCCAGAAATCATCTCGCGACCCCAATTGGGGTCGGGACCCCAAGGTTGAGAATGGCTGCACTAGAAGCATGTGGTGTGGTGTCTGTACCTGCAGAGGGCATGGAGTTTGAGACGTTTCTGGTAGTCAGCCTATAAGCCTCCATCCAGCCTCTGTCAGATCGTAAGCACACATCCCATGGAAAACTAGATGGTGGACACAGTGCCAAAAAAATGCAAATGTAGCGAGGGGATAAGCTTAGTAATCTTTGCTTAATTTCTTACACTGCCATCAGATAGATGCAGTTATATACTGAGAGAGGAAACAAAATGACATATTTTTGTAGGTCTTCTACCTGAAAGTTAGCTTCACCATGGGGTCCGTGTCCGGCGTGATGACATTTAATGTCCCCGACAACCATTGTACTCTCAATTAGTTACCTTTTTAAGACAACATAAAAGCTCCAAAACTCACAATTGGGAGTTTTTTATGTCATACAACAAACATCTCTGAAGCTTGTGATAACCACAGACCTGATTTCAGGCATCTAACCAAAAACCCATTCATAATCCTCATTGAGTTTGAGAGGTTAGACCCCGATAAGGTGCTAACTTGCTTCCTGGTTTAAGAACTCATTCCTGAGGCGCCCCATATATACACTTGATATGCATCTCACAGTGGTAAACATTATGGAACCGGACATTAATTTAGTAATTCTTTACATTATTTGCAGTTGGCTGCATTGTGCAGATTAAAAAACACTATAACTATAAACTTCATTTGCTGAGCCACCACAGAGATATTAACCTACATAAATACATCCTCCCCATGTGTGCGACTAAGTCGAGCATAAATAAATTGTTTGACCTTCCTATACCTTCAAAGAAAAGCCCATTGCTCGGAGGGCAAATCCCTCAACATAAGTGCCAAAGGCCAGAGATTTGCTTGCTGTTTTCTGGTGTTTGCCAGTAAACACTGATGGGTTTAGAGAAAAGACAGAATTCTCAAGCAGAGCAATTTGGTTAAAGTCATCTTTAGCATAACAATAATAAACAGGACTTATAAAAGCTTTAACATGCATGGGGTAGCCCCATATATGGGGGGTAAGAGGATTCTAAGCCGGCACGGTGGTTTTCTTTCTGTCGGAGCACATCTCCTGCCTACGTGGATGCATTAGGGAGAGTGGTCGGGAATGGGTGTCTTGACATTAGCAACTTAATGTGAGTGGTCTGGAATCTTTCTAAACGTTTGGCCAAGGACTTGATGGTGCAGAGAGGATCTATTTTTGGAGAAGTTCAGAGGGTCACGGTGGCTTTGTGAGAGGTTTTCTGAAAATAAGTTAAAGACAAACAGACAGGAACACTGGGTGAAATACTTCTATGGCTTCTGGTCCGGGACACTTTCCAGGCATCAGTGCATTAGAAAAAACACGCAGTTCATCAATGTCAGCCCACTTTGGCAACAGGTAATCTTATTCAGCATTTGAATGCATTTTCTTCTCTGCTATAAAATCATCTGCACTGTTTCAAGGTCACCACTCTGCGATGAACGCAGCTGTCTGCTGTGTGTTTCAGAGTTAAAGAGGACACGTGAGCCTCTCCCTACACCCTTGACCGAGACAGAGGGAGAGGTAGTTGCCATACCTGCTGAAGCAACAACACCGCCACTACCCCTCTCCCGACAAGAGGAAGCAGCGTGGTGCATATTTACATACTTCACAGGCTGCTGACCAATAGGAATTCATTATCTCAGATAAGCAAAATGATGATGTGTGTAAAAGGAGGATTATAGGCGATGATGGCACAGGTGGGAATAAAACTCCAGACAGTACAGAGAAAGCAGGGCGCCAGACGGATATCTGGAGCATCAAAAAGCACTTCAATCTGCAAATAAATGGAGAAGTGCTTTTAAAATAATGTAGGAAATCACATGTAAGAGAAGCCAAGAGGCCATTTTTACATAGTGCTTTCAAATATCCAACCAAACCCTGCTCACTAATGAGTTATATAAACTTCTTGAATCTCCTTTATCAAAGAGAATGTCATGATGTAAACTGCCTCTCTCTGGATTCAAAACAATTAATTTATGAGAATTCTTCAAGGCTACAGATTTAACTTAATGATCATGGAAGGTGACCCACTTGGACTGGAAATGCAGCTGAAGCAAAAATGCTTTGTATGAAAGTGAGAGAAGGTGCCAGGGAAGGGAAAGAAAAAATAATCCCACTGGATCAGTCAACATAATAAGACATACATAGTTTGTTTACCTTTCCCACTGAATGGGGGGTTGAGGACCTCATAGCTATTATTTCTGCAAGTAACTATAGAAACCATAAGGGGAAGACAGAGAAACAGTGTGGGACCATAATAAATCCTCATTCCAATTAACTTGTAATAGGCAAGGACGCTCCGATATAATTAGATAAACACAAAATTTAAACTTCTGATGATATTTAATGTGTGTGTGTGATTTTATAGCTTACTTTTCTGCCCGGAGCCTGAGGAGATTATCTGAATATGAGGTCAACAGGCACGCAGGTTTGGTAACTTTCAAGTGAAAGGAAGGTGGTGATTGTAATACAATCCTACCCAGTCCTGTATCAGAAATGATTCACTGTTGTTGTTTGGTGACAGTGGCTACTGTTTTTTGTCTTGGCTTAATATTTTATGTAGGGAATTATTATCTCTGCCAAGGGGGTTATGTTGTTGGTTTGATTTGTTTGTTTGACTGTCTGTCAAAAGGATTATAGAAAGTCTACAAACCTGATTTCCATGAAACTTGGTGAAAGGGTGAAGCACGGACCAAGGAAGAATCCATTACATTTTGGAGCAGGTTGGAATAACAGAGCAAATACAGAAATCATTTTTTACTTTCTTTAACATTCTGAGATAGGTCATTTTCGCTGCATTCATGTTGTGTCGGAATAATTGGAAAAATTAGATCCCAATCATATCTCATGGCTCACTTGATCCGTTTCCTTCATTGTTTGCATTGCAAAAACCGGAAACAGCTATCTATGTGTTATAGTAATAAAATACAACTCACAATCTTTGTAGTGTCCATGTTGTTTCTACATTACAACTTAGATGACTCAAATTTCAAAGAACAACTTCCTTATTCAGGAAATGGGACCATGGGCCTTGGCTTGAAGTGCCGACAAAAAATGTTGTATTTTGGTTGAAGATTGATTTTAAGCCTGATTTAGGTTATGTAACTTATTTGCAACATAACATTGTGTCCACTCTGTCGATCCGTCTCCTCCTGTCACTTTCTGAATCTTGTTGACTCACTCACTCAACCTGTCTGGATAGCCTGCTGCTGTGTACTGACTGCATGTGGGTGGGATAAACACAGAAATATGACAGAAAGAGGCCGACAGGTGCAGCTGGCTCTCCAGATCGGTAAAAGCCCAGCTGTACACTCACTGACCTGAGATACCGACGCTACAGGCAACAACTGCTCTCCCATATCCGGTAGTTTCATTTTGTCATTAGTCTACATATGACACTGATGCATTGGACTCAAACAAGAACCATGTTTTCTTACAATAACTAACGAACTCTAATAAATCTACTACTAGTAAAGACTTTACTTTTGCTTTCACTACCAATGAAAGGTTTTAAAACAGAAAGTAGGAGCATCTGTTTGTCACAATGAAACTCTGTTGTGAAATTTAAAGTAACGAGGGTGTCTTTTCAAAGCACCCACTCTCCTCTTCCATTCTTAAATTCGGTGTCCTCTTTTTCTCCGAGCTCCCATTTGTCTCACTTACAGCAGCTGTTGCTAGGCAACGGCTCACACCCACATATGCACATTAGTGCTTATATCATAACGATTTCTTCAATGAAAAGGATAAATATAAATTCCAAAAGGATCATGTAATATTTGCCTTAAGGATCACTAAGTCGCTGATTAGGGCTGCTTGGTTATGGCAGAAATCATAACTATACTTACTAATACTTACCATTACTGAATTTCCCCTCGCGGATAAATAAAGTAATTTAGATTTGATTGATTCGATTTGTTATTATTACTCACTGACTGTGGGAACATCATGCACTATTTAACTTTAAAATGATTTTCAATATCATTGTCATAAACTTTGAAAATACATAAACTGAGACAGAAATTTTAAAAATGAGAATAAACATTTGATAAATTATTAAAAATCAATATTTCAATATATGTACATGTTAATGATCTATTAAACATATATTCAATATATTAAAAAAATAAAAATAAAAATAAATTTGAATAAATGTGTTGTAGTGCTCTCCAGCGATCGACAGCCTCGATTCCAAAAAGACTTGGACACTGGAAAAGGTAAATAAAACAGAATGCATCAAATTTGAAAAAAATAAAATAACATTTTGAACATAAACTACACTGGCATTATACATTTTTCAAAAAGAATTTGATGAAGTATGATAATCATCGTAACTGCTTATCAAAAATAATTTTATAGTCAATTGGTTATAATAATGACCTTGTTTTTTTTAATACTTTATTGCAAGGCTTCTTACTTTCACAAACATAATGAGTAATTTCGATTTCTTTACAATATTGTACCTTGCATTCCCCCCCCCCCCCCCCCCCCCCTTTTTTTCAAGGTATATATTCACAAAGTAAATAAAAAAAACATAGGGTAAACAGGCAACATATATACAAGGCAAACTGGTATTCCCCAAATGAGGATCTCTAAGAAAAGAAATAAACAACAAACTAATGACACAAAACAAAACAAAAAACAAAACAAAAAAAGGGACCTTGTTAACACCTTGTCTGACCACAGTTCTGTTCTGCCATCCGAATAAAACCACAAAGGCGATAACTTCTCTGGACTCGAGCCAGAAACAGACCCAAAGTGCCTCCAGGGAATCAGATTACAACCATTTAGTACCAACAACTCCAGGCAGGTGCACAGAGCTTCACCTCAGCTTTTGTTACAGAATGAATGAATGCAGCAGGTGACTAAAGGCTGAATAAAAGGCAGAGAAGAAGAAAAAAAGCAACAGGATGAGTGAGAGGGAGGCTGAACAAAAAGAAGTGTGTAAAAGATACCCAGACATACTTTTAAAAATTATTTCACACTCACCCAATCATGCATACGCACATACAAGCCTGACACAAGTTAAGACCTGCAGTGAGAGGGCGTGTGTTACACCATGTGTGGGAAGACAGACAGGACCGGCTCTCTGCTCTTCCTACTCCTGTTTCTCCAGAATGACACAATAAGGAGGAGAAAGAAACCTGGGACGCCGGCCACTCCAGCATAATGGAAAACTCTGCAAAGACTGTATATAATTAAATACTGGTTTAATGGTTGTGACACATGAATATGCTCTTTGGGCAACATATTATTAATTAATAGTTGTTTCTGCATTTATGACAGCTCCTGCATATTTGTATAATTATATTATGAGGTAAAACTGGGCTCTGGTTTCAACTACTACTGTCATTTTATTTGTAGGAAACATTGTTAACATGCTCACAAGTATCCTGAGCCACATCCAGAAAGCCAGCAACTCAACTCATGACATGCCTGCAGCAACAAATCATCAGAAACCTGGATAATATCATGAAAAAAAATGCTCCCTGCTAACATTATCCAAATGTGATCTTTACCAGGCTAAGGCTTTTTATCACCATCATCATGATCACAGTATTACGCAACATTACATTTTCCCTACTGCTTGTAAAACCGAGGAAACATCAGCTTCCTTTGACAGTGCTGGAAGTTTCCAAATGACAGTCTTCATAAGACCATTGGAAAGTGAAGCAGGCAGACAAATGTCTCTTCCTGTGGCCTTCCGTCTTGGCCATCCATCAGTGAGGTGGGATTAAATTACAAAATTGAACATCTGTCTCTCTCAGCTCTCTTTCTTTCTTTCGTTCTGCTTTCTAGCTCGGATCACAAACTATCTGTGAGTCGCGCAACATTCAACAAACAGGAGAAGTTGTGTCTGAGAGAGAGGAATAGGGAGAGGGAAGCAACAAAAATGACAAACAGACAACAGACGCTGACATGGAGGAACAGAACATAAAGACAGACACAGAGAAAGCAGACCACAATATTTGCCTATAAACAAAATAAACCTCAAAAGATCCTGCTGCTTCTCAGTAAAAACACTGAATAAAATGACACTAGCAGCCCATCGCCCTGGCATAATTAACTGGGGATCCCTGGCCTACATGCTCCAAGAATCTTCTCTGCTAGTTCCCCATCGGCCTGCACAGGAGTGCCAGACTGGCACGTGGACTGAGTGTGGCTACTACAACCCTCCAGCGGGCAGGCAAGGGGCCGAACAGCTGGATCTGTGCCCAGGATACGAGCTCCCTCCCTGCAGAGAGAGAGTGTACTCCTCTCCCTGATGCCTCTTTGCCAGCCAGGTCAAAACTGCTGCTGCTGCTGCTGCTGCTGCTGCTGCAAGGGCATCTCGTCTCCAGTCTGCTACCAGCACTGGGTGACAGGGCCTCCTCCATGAGCAAATGAAAGACTGCACCCAACCTGTATGCCATGCTGCATTCACACACAGCAGGGTCCCATTATGCACTCACTTGTTACAAGGCTGCATCAAAAGGAGTGCCCCTTTCTTATTCAGTGCATATCAGGTTATTGATGGAAACATGTTGAAAATCATTTTTTACACTCAAGCAAAATGGATCCTCACTGTGCGTGGCAATGAGTGTCCCTCCTCTCTCATGCACTGAGCTAACGTTACAACCCACATTCTAAAATGAGACAATCAATTTGGAAACCACTGACACACGCGTGTCTTTCAGTAAATGAATCAAAATGCGAATAATAACCAGTTTAATATGACATTTAAGAAAAATTAGGGCGCGTGATTGAAGATTTGATGAAAAATGTACACAAAAAAAAGACCAAAATGAAAGAAAAACGCCATCACGCTGTTGAACACATGCGCAGCATTAATCACCACATCTTGTATTATTTACACTGTTGATGCCATCACAGATTATATAGCGGAAAGCATTCAGTCCCCATGTAAAAAAAAAAAAATCATGCGTAAAAGAAGGTGTGCCATTTTTGCGCACCGCTGTGATGTGTCTGCCTATGAGGAGCAGTCTTACCTGAATCGGGGTGAATCTTTAATACATTCTTCAAAGTCCACCGTCATTTTTGCGTTTTCTCGTGTATTCCCACTTCAGTCTGCCAATGTCATTGCCCGCGGCGGGATGTCGCTTGAACCGTGCGGATGGTGACTGGTGTCCCCTGACGCGCAGCAGTCTGTCGCCCCTCTCCCGGTGGCACCGTGACACAAAATGCGAGCTCAGTGCGCGGCAGGCAGATTACTACTACACTGCTGCCACTGCTGCCGAGACAGGCGAGAGGCGTAGCTGCACCGTGGAGCCTGAAAGAGGAGAGGAGAGCGCCCACTGGTTACAACCCGCCGGAACAGCTCTGGAACACAGGGGGAATCATGGGAGGATAAAAATGGACAAGCTAAGATTTGAACAAAGGTCTTCCCACATGAAGCCACTTAAAACAATGTACATAAAGTCACTATACATAAGTATGACAGACAATACAATAAAAGCACCCAATCATCTTACCCCCCCCCAGCTTACAATATTTACATAATATACATTTCATAATAATTGTCTGTTTCACTCTAAAATAGTCGTAGTAAAGAAATTGAAATGAAAAAAATATGAGTTTAAGTCCATTGAAAATGTAAATTTAATATTTTAACTTTTAGTTCTACTACTACTACTCCTACTACTACTACTACTACTACTGCTGCTGCTGCTCCCAATTATTCTGCCAAAACCTGGATTGCAATAATAAAAGCTCAGTAGGCCTAGATAAATAGTCAACCCTCACCTTCAAATTAAGCAATCTCCTTACCCGCATTACTATAAAATAGGTTATAAAACATGTTAATGAACCCACATATCTAAAACATAAAGCCATTTTAACAAAGCAAAGTATCTGAGGCATGGCTATGTTCTATGATGAATAATGATTTATTTTTACCATCATTGAGGAAACTATCATTACACATCAAGATAGGCGAAAACATAATATGGAGCAACATTGGACATACAATTGAAGTCAAGAAAAGCAAGAAACCCTTTAAATATATTCTTTGAAATAAAAAGTCATTAGGGTTGGAAGCAAGGGTCTATGCTAATGAAACCAATAACAAATAACAAAACATTTCACAAAAAAATGTTGACCCATGCTTTGTAAAAAAAAATATATCATTCACACTAAATTTCAGGGGGGGAAATCAATAGAGACCTTGAGGAATTCAGAAATATGAATTTCCGGCCTAATTTTCAATAGTGCAAATTGTGCAATAATGAAGTGATACATTTCTGGCTAATTTTTATAGCATAAGATTCATTTCAGAAAATCCATTTTTCTTTTTTCCTTTCCTACTCCTCTCCCAGTGATCTTGAACCGGTCTGCTCGTGTTGCCTCCCTTTATCACGCCCACAGCTGTCACATCTCCGCTGTGTTAGAGTCTCTGAGCTCAATGATTTTAAAGCAGATGGCTTTGCGGCTGGATGACGACGACACACACCTCCTCTGTGGATTATGACGCTATCAAAAAGCGACCGACCAGTGGCTCAGCCATCAAGAAGAATAACGTTCGTCCTGAAACTATACATTAATGTTTCAACGCGTGCTTCATTTATAACACCTGCAGTGACCATAGGTGTCACATCTCCAAGTGCACACCTGCAGCACGACTGTCAAACAGACGGCCAGAGGCGGGAATGCCCATGTCGGTTAGCTTGAATGAACTGGTGAATATCAGTGTTGACACAGGGCTCGTTGGATACTTTATCGAGTTAAGTTTAACAATGATATGCTGATGAAAGTGATACACTAACCTGTTCTGTTAATGCTTTAACGGAGACGCTGCACCTGTAGTCTCCAATGTTCTTCCGGACTACAAATATAACTCCACACGGAAATGCGTCTCGTGTCGAGGATCTGCATGCTGGTCTGTGTAGTCTGTCGCATGTTGGTCACGTTTTAAAGAGGTTAGTGAAATTCGCCCTTCAGACTCCCAGACGCGATATTTATGTCAAAGTTGTACCCGTGAAATTATTTTTTTCAATGTGACACTCCACTTTACTTTAAACGCAAACAGTATGATCAAGAAGTGCCTAACACAATCTGCAGAGACCATGCACAACTGGGCACGTTATCTAATTTTCTTCCAGTACACTGGAACCAAATACAGGTAGGTTAAATACTGCAGAATGACTGGTTGCACTGTAAGGTGTGCTGATTTACATCATTGTTTGATTGTTTGTGCAGTGGTGTAGTGAAAGTGCCTCCACATCAGCTGAATAAGAAAGGAGTCCAGGACCACTTGGAGGTAAGTTTTACTGTTATCTTGTCCTCCAATACACATTTTCTCTTTTCCTGTTTTAGTCCTGCAAACCAGAAACAAGCTAAAGAAAGTTTTACATTTATTGGAGTATTATTTGACTATCATTGTAAAGTTACCTGAATACCATTTATCATGTGAAAAAAGTTGTGCAGAAGATACCACGTCATATGTGTAATTACACCCCAGTTTATCACTCAAAAATAATGCACTCCACACAACAGTCCTACAATACACCCTAACTTAATGAAGGTTATAATATATATATAAAAAATGTTTTAGGGAGGTTTTACTGTATGGTCATGGGGACTGCAGCTTGTGGTGCTGTTGAATTGTATTGTAATGAAAACATGAAAGTAGAAGGACGGCTTTTATTTTATCGAACTGCTGGAACGCAACTTATAGATGCAACAATGTCTCAGTTAAAGTAGGTGGTGGCGGTATGCAACCTCAAAAGCAATGGATGCAATCTGTTAATAAACACAAAGAAGATGGGTGAAGCAGGGAGTAATGAGATATTTCCACCGTAAAGTGATGCAGAAAAGGCACAAGTCATTCTTTCATTCTCTCAGCTATCATTTTAATACTGTACTTGTAATGAAAGCCAGAAGAAGGCCAGAAAAAGAGGGAAAAGGGTAAAAACACACACACAGGGAAACACACAACACAGCAAAGAACATCACAGCCTTTCTATTCACGTCATACTGCTGTTTACAGCTCCTCTTGAGATCCCTTTTTTCTCTGTTTTGATCTAACTCATCTGTCTAACTATTTCTGGTAAGCTGAAAGTTCAAGTTATTCTTTCAAAAGTTTTTGTCCTAACATTACAGCCAACACCTTTTTATCTCTCTTATGTTCTTTCTGTCTGTGTGCAGGATGCAATAAGGAGGCTCAAGCCAATCAACCCGGTGCATCTGTCCGTCTCCAGCAGGACTGACACAGGCGTCCACGCCCTCTCTAACTCCGCCCACTTTGACCTCCATCGCAAGAACGATAGGCCACCGTTTACTGAAGACGTTCTTGTCTTGGCTCTTAATAATCACCTCAGAGAAGAGCAGATCAGGTAAGACAGGACACTAGATGAGTGTGATTTTTTTTTAAAGTTCTGTGGTATAGTTGTCATGCAAATTATACATCTGGACACATTTCCACATTCCCCTAACAAAGTCACCTCGGAGTAGACTGAAAGGCTTAGAGAGAGGTTGAAATAGAAAAAAAAAGTGTGTACTATTCCTTTTCATATATTTTTATTGAAATATGTCAAGACACAATCTTGTCATATTGACTCAAATCCTAAGAGAATTCTGTTTAAAACCTGTTAGGCACACAAATACAAAAACATCACTACATTTATTCTCATATTCATACAACAATGCAAGCACTAACTGAGGATACACAGCTGTGTGAAAAAAATCATAAATAGCAGCAATTAGCATAAATATGCAATAGCTTTGGTGAAAAGCCACAAGTTCACCTGTTGAGCATTTTTTGTTTAAGTACTTTGCACTGATTACACTACATACATTAACTTAGCATTGGTCTTTTTTAACTACTGCTTTTATTATTTTACCATCGTATTGTCTTGGTATTAATTATTATGTTTCTTTTTTCTTTTTTTTCTTTTTTTAAAGATAATTTTTTTGGCATTTTTGCTTTATTGAAAGTGATAGATAGAAAGGGGGAGACAGAGGGGAGGACATGCAGCAAAGGGACCTCAGGCCAGATTCGAACCTGGGTCCGCCGCATGAAGGACTCAGCCTTAATGGGGCTACCAGTGTGAGCCACCGGGACGCCCCATTAATTATTATGTTTTTTAGGCATGTAATTGATAATTGCACTTTTTAACTCTGGGCCTGAGAACCCAATTTTGTCATTCTGTATAATTGCAAAACTTGATATGAATAAATGGAGCAGCATTAGTTGTATGGAAATATTTAAAATCTTCTCCATTTCTTATCTCACTGCACTTTACTTGACCTCAAATTTTTAATCCAAAAATTACATGTCGTTGCATTATTCAAAGCCATTATTTTGACTGATTTAGACTGCTGTGATACTTTAGGATATTTAGACAGCAGGTTTTCTGCAGAGAAAAGGAAACAAAACAAAGAAGCAAAAAAAATGACTAAGAGGAGAGAGCGAGAGGCACAGATAGTGTGTGATAAAGGGGTGAGGAGAGACAAAGTAAAAGCACCAAACAGATATGACACAGACTGAATTAAGTCGGAGGAGTGAGAGTGTGAAACAAAGCGAGCCGTTTGGGAGACAGAGGGGAGAGGAGGGAGGAAAGGGAAGCTCCCAGCTTCCTGCTAATCCCTAAACCTGCAGAGAGAAGGTTAGAAAGGATTATCCCTGCTCTGCTTTTTGGTCTATAGCATCCATTAACACACACACACACACACACACACACACACACAGGGATACACTCATCTAGCTAAATGGAAATTACCGTCTTGAGTTGAATGTGAAACCCACTGAGAAATATACAGTTTAAAAATGTTTTGTTTTTTTCTCACTGGCTTTTTAAAGCAGAATTATTTCCGGCCCCTGAACTTCCTTAAATACACAGTGCCAAAGTGTTCAGCCACTACTCTCCTATCTTCGATTTTGCTCTGTCATAAAAACAAATTGTCAGATTTGGCACCCCAGACTGTCATCAGATTTCACATCTTACTTGGCTGAATTAACCAAAAAGAGTTCTTGTTACAGCAACAATCACTATGTGGCTCCCTGTGTGTAGCTTTGGTCTGCTACCTCCTGAGAAGCAAGATTTAAACATAGACTAGTACACTGTAAAAAAAAAAAATACCTCTTCAGATGGGGGTTCACTCTTCTGCTGTGAAAAAAAAAACCCAGGGCTTCAATTAGCCTAAAATGAACGGCCCTTTTCCCATAAGGGGAAACTGCTGAGTAGCAAAATGGTGCCATGCCAAACAATGCCCTAGTTCCCAAATGTGTGAGGCCATGCTTTGTACACTGCTTATGAAAATTTGATGTGTGTGTGTGGTTTGGGGGCCAGGCAAAAAGGCTGTCACTTCACATCGGAGCTGGCGCTGAAGGCAGACGCAAGGGTTCCCTCTGCCACGTGTCGCAGCCAATCTCCTCCCCTGGAAACGTAACCTAGTTTCTTCAACTGTGCACTGGCACACACACACACACACACACACACACACACACAGACTATGCATGCACCGCTGTGTACAGAAAACAACGTGTGTGCGCATACATGGGGTGTGTGTACTGGAACATTGTTCTCATGCTTCCATGTACTCGTACATGCTAACAGACCTTTGTCACCTCCTGCATGCATGGATGCATACTCATTGTATACAGGCGTGTGGACCCACACTGCAGGGTGCTGTTTAGGTCACAATCACACTGGCACAGCTGGCTGCAGCTCTTTGTTCTCTGGCTTTACAGATGTAAGCATTAAGGATTCCCCTCTCGTCACTGTTTTATTACTGTACAGCACATCTCTGCCTCACTGGAGGAAGATATTGTGGAGTTTTGCTTTCTTTATCAGCCGTGAACACCAGGGTGGGAATTTCACGACGGCCACGACGGCCATGGCCGTCGTTGCCCCACACTCTGGCCTTGATGCCCTGTGAAAAAATGTTCAATTTACGGCCAAGGTGGTCTTTGAGCCCCTGTCAAAGTTCCAGTAAACACAACGCTAACCCGACCCACTCCCCGTCCTTGAGACGTGTGCATCAAATAGCGGGACAAGCTGTTTTGATATGTTGTGACTGAAGTATGTGGTAGTATTTGACAGGACTTAACATTTACGTTTTTATAGAAAGTACTATTGATAGGTAATTACCATTGTATTTGCCTATTTAAAGTCGACTGTTAACGTTACATTTTTGCGTCATGAAAACTAGCGATAGCTAGCTAGTTGGGATAGCGCTAACGTCTTCCCTACCTCAAGGACAAGGGCTCGACATTTAGCTGATGTAAATTTCACCTCAGCAGGTTCCTTTTTATGGCAGGAGGAGGCATTTCTCTTTCCTTACTCTTAGATGAACTCAGGCAGGAGATTCATTTTGCCATCTTTTCAAAATATATGCATTTGCTGTCTTTTCAAAACCGGTTCATTTGTCATTTTCCAAAAAGGTTCTTTCTAATATATTTAATATATTGTGCATTAATGTTTCTTGGTGAATGAGAATGTTAAGGCATTAATCTGAAAGGTAAAACCAGCGTAATTTAACCAAACAGCCTTTATGCCCCGTCATGTGGCCTTTGTGCCCTTAAAATAAGTGTGAACAGGAAGGCCAAATGGCTTTGCCCCTAAAATGACGAAATTCGAAGCCTGGTGAACACATGACGGATAATATTTGCAGCCAGTATATGACAATAGATTTATATCACAACCATGATTCCAGAAAAGTTGGGACGCTGTCTAAAATCTAAATAAAACAGAATGTGACAATTAATCATTTAACTTCAGATTAGACTTTATTGTCCCAGGGGGAGATTTGTTTTCACAGCCCCTTTTAATACAGAAAACACACAGATATAACATATACGGAACACAGCAACATACAACACACATTGCCCATTATACAATTAATAACAGAACATAGTCTCCATGAGTCTCCATGACTACATCCAAACATACTAGCACACAACACCATTTCAGCAAAGCAGAATTATACTTTTGTACATTAACAGCAGTCTTTGTTATGGATGGAGTTGATGTGATCGAAACAGAGTTTATTATCTATAATGAGTCTGAGATATTTGAGTTATTGACCTGTCCAATGTGGGGTGTGTTTGATGTGACAGTGACCAGTTCTTTTGCTTTATCCACGTTCAGCTGCAGGTAGTTGTCACAATCCCGTTGTGTGTGAGGTGGGAAATTGAGTTGTGATAGGCTGTGACAGATTATTGATATGGAGCAAAACCCATCAGGGAAGGGAAGGGGTTAGATCAGGGGTGTCAAACTCAAATACACAATGGGCCAAAATTTAAAACTTGAATAAAATCGCGGGCCAACATTGAACAAATAAACCTTTTTAATATATACCCAACATTTTTTGCTTTAACATTAAATATGGAACCAGCAACGCTTATAAACATACAATATATAACTAAATAGTGCAGACATGCAAAATCAAATTTCATATAAAAAACACATCAATGTCATTAATTTATTAAATAAAAATTAAATAAAAATCGTATGCCTATTTTCTATTTGCATCCTTCTGATTTAAATATCAAAATAAAGTTTTTCAACAGGTTAATACATTTAAAAATAAAATAGCAATAATAAATCTAGTATTAGTGGTAAATGCGCCGTATAATACCGGCGGGTCAGCTTTTATAGTACAATAATAATATAATAATTTGATATTGGCTCGCGGGCCAAATAAAATTACACTGTGGGCCAAATTTGGCCCGCGGGCCAGAGTTTGACACCCCTGGGTTAGATTAAAAACAATCTGTCTGTCTGAACTGTAGTTCCAGTTGTGTTGTAGCCATATACCAAACCAGCTCAATTCATAAACTAAAAGATGTAACCTTTATAAATGAAGCATCATATACATGTATTTGTACTTGCAGTTCTTCTGTTATAGGCTTTAGCTCAACGTTTTTGTTCGTCAAATTCTAATCATCCCTCTATCACCTAACCTACCTGAACAGATGGGTTTTCAAGAAGTTAATGTAAACAGATCAATTTTTGTTTTTTAAATATTAACTCTGAATTCTGAATTTGATGCATTATTTATTCATGTTTCACACAGTGTCCCAACTTCTTTGGAATGGGGGGGGGGGGGTGTTTGCTGCTCAGTTATTATTTGAACCATTTAAAAAGAAAATGCTTCAGCTGTTACAACATCAACCTTACCCAGCAGCCATTTAACTTCTTAGATATAATAGATTTCCGTAAAAGCTGCCGGTGTGTTGGTTACTGTAGCACCAACCATGAAAACGGCTGAATTCTCTCTCAGTCACTTTCACTCAGTTATCACAACAGCTTGAAGAGTTTGAACAACACAGCCAAATACATTCAAATATATTCACCCAGTCAGATTCTTAGTTAAACAAAACAGTGTGTTTCATTGTTTCAGCAAGTGGATTTAATTAGCAGAACTCTGATCAGAAGTTACTATAAGATTTTACACTCATGAATTGATCCACACTGGTTGATTTAAATCATAAAAGGAAGTTTTGTCTTACTGCATTAGAAATATGACATGATCTTTGTGCTTCTCCGTGCACAGACACACGGGACACTTCCTGTATTAGCCGTGCCCTTTTGGAGTCACATCAAAGAGTTTGAGCCTTGGAGTGTGTTGTGATGCTAACTGTGTGAGCATAAGTACTTGGCTCTTTCGGGTTCTTGGCAGCCCCTTTTAGGACTCTGACGATGGGTGTGCTTTTGTGTAAAAAGCTGCAACGCTGGCATTTTGGACAATAACTTGTTCACAGTTTTTCTTTCTGGCAGTGCAAAAATTAGAGTATTAACACCATCTGCGTCTGGGGACGGCTTCAATCTGAGGAAGGAATGAAAAACTGATGTCTTGTTGTTTGGTTTTTGTCCAACCAGAATTTAAATGTTGAATATTATTTGCTGTGATTTTTTTTTTTTTTTTTTAAGAAACGACTGCATAATGCAAATGCAGATTTTTCATGCCTGAATGAATGTCAGCTTTCACTCCAACTTCTCTTTTGTCGCTCTGACAGGGTCACCCGTGCCCACCGCGTGCCTGATGACTTCCATGCCCGTTACCGTGCCCAGTCTCGGACCTACGTCTACCGCGTCGCCCTGGGATTCTCCCACCACACTCTTCTTCCCCTCACAGAGAGCGAATTGTGCTGGCACATCCCCGACACGTGAGTAATCCCAGACGATACACCGGCCCACCCCTCATTCACGCATCTGTCTTTTCATCATTGTGTTTGATGATTTCCCTTAAGAAATGAACAAAAAGAAAAGCTCAGACTCAATCGAACAAGTAGGTTCAGACACAGAAACACGCAGAAACACGCCCTCGATAAGCTCACGCCAAGCCTTGCAGAAACAATGGCACGTTAAACACATGAATAATCCACACGTGCCACGCCGGAACCGCAAATTAGGGCCAGTCAAACAAAGTGTTTTTATCTGAGCTGACATCTGCAAAACAAACAAAGTCAAAGCAGGGAGAGAAAGGAGAGGGGGATGAGGATGGACAGAAGGAGAGAAAGAAAGAGATGAAATGGTGAGGGCTTCGTAGCTTAGACGATGTTCTTTAGCTGTGATTGGAAGGAGGGAGCGTGAAGAAACACATTTCAGAGAGCGTACGTATGAGCATTTGTCTGCTCTGCTCTCCACACTTTTTTTGGGTAAAAGTAGGGCAAGATAAGCTGCGGGCTTATACGCATGCAGAACAACACCCACGCACATTACCCTGGCTGTTTTTTTTTTTTTTTTTTTACTCTCTTTCACTCTCTCACCCTTCTCCTCCTCTCCACTACATTTATTTCTCCTTCCCTCCCTTGTTCCTCTCTCTGGTGTCTTTTTTTACATTATTTTTTTTATCCCTTCTCTCATTTTCAGCATCCATCTCGTCCATCCAGCCCTGAGCGTCTCAGCCTCAGCAGCCTCTCTCCACTCTCTCTTTGATCTGCCTCCCCCTCGTCATCATCTCCCCACTGCAAAAAATAGAAATCTCCACTCTTCATTTTATTGCTGAATTTAGGCCCCATTCACACGAGGACGGTCTGAACAGGAGACGCAAAAGTGGCGTCGCGTCTTCACTTTTTATTCCTCGTTTAGACGAGCATTTTCGGGAGGAAATCTGCTGCATACGGTGACAAAAAAGTGTGTGAAATTCGATTGTATGCAGCCAGGCGGCATCACTTAAAGCCATAAGAGCATCTTTGGGCATGCAGAAGTTTTCACGCCACACATTTTCATCAGCTACTCCTTCCACAAAGTTCTCCACCATCACTAGATCTCCCAGGTCTCGTTCACAGCCGTCTGGCTCGCCTCCGACGAATTGCTGCATCCAGAATGTGATAGAGGTAATTCCAGATCCTTCTCTGTTCACTAATACTATCTGTACATATCCTGTACATTTGGTGGAACGACTCCTGTAAGTTTATTAGAGCTGCCAGAGCAGCTTGAAGGTCCGACGCATGGAAATAATCCCACGTTTGTTTATTTTCCTGTACTGGAGCATGTATGTGACGTAAACACATACGTGACGTGAGCAGATCAGATCAGAGTTTTGCGTCTTGTCAGTGTAGACGACACGCTACGGCGGAGCGTATTTAACTTTTCCACTTTGGAAGGTGGTTTCAGATTTTTGCGTCTTTAAGCCCCAAAAACGCGTCACTGTCTAAACGAAAGGCACTTCCGATAAAATATTTTGTTGTTTTCACCCGCGAACGTCCTCGTGTAAACGGGGCCTTAGTCTTGAAATCTCGCATTTCTTAAAGCAAAGGGACATAATCTGTTTTCTTTTAACTTCAGTGTTCATATTGTAGCAGACTTTTTGAAATAATTAAGAGATTAATGCACAAGCAATATCCTTACATATTTTTGTAATTTTTGATTTATATTCACATAAGGTTTTCAAAACTTGTGATTGAAAAAAAATCTTTGAAGATATGTTATAACCAACAACCAATGCCAAACAGGAGCTGCAACTCAACAGTATTTACTTGTATGTGATTGTTTAGTCTATAAAATGTCTGAAAACGGGAAGAACAAACAAACAAAACAAAAAAAACCCCAAAGCCCAGGAAAATTGCTTGTTTTGTCTGACCAACACTTAAAAAGCCCAGAATAATAAAATTAAAGTCATATTGCAAAGAGAAAAATGCTCACATTTAAGAAGGTAGAACCAGAGAATATTATCTTGATAAATATTTGACATTTTTGCTTGATAATCAACGTTCACTTTTAATTGAAAAGTAAAATTTTGGCAGATTAAATTTCAGTTTGACGACTGATGAGTTAATCAATTGCTCTTATCTCCTCAAATAAATAGATTAAGAATATCATATAATAATATATAATATAATAATAGATTAATAAAGAGATGAATTAAGCAAAATTAACAGTGAGGCTGTGTTGCTTTGAATTATGCTCACAATACAAATACTAACAATATAAACTCAATATAACATAATGATTTTTACCATGTTTCCCTGCTTAGTGTGGTGTGTTAGCATGCTAACATTGGCTAATTCCCACTAAATACAAAGTGCAGATGATGCTGCTGCTGTGAATGTGTTCAGGTTCATAGGAAGAGTTCATTTGCAAACTCACAAAAGCTTTTTAATGAATAAACCAACACCGGTCTAATTTATTTTACCTTGATTGCACAATATGAACACGGTTTAGTATTATTAATTGAGATAGCTAATGGAAACAACCCAAACCCACCCTTTGATTGATGATTGCACCAAGAAATTATTTGGGAAATAAAACATGGGTGTCTGTTGTTGCACAAGAACCCTTGATAGATATCTGGTTTAAAAAAAATTGGTACAAGAGTTTTGAATTGTTATTGTTTGAATCATGTGTTTTATACCATATCGTTAGCCTCATAGCATATTTGCCCAAGTCATATTTGAACGTTTTCGGGAAACGAGAAAATACACAATTTTTAGTAAGCCCATTGGTATTCTTAATTGATATTGTAACAGTAAGTTCAAATAGAAGTGTGAACAAGTTTGCATAAAACATTAAACACATCGATTTCATAACAGATAAAAGGCTAAGTCAAAGAGATGACTAAGGCAGATGTGATTTTGGACTCTAACATGTGTTCTGATAGGCTGAGAACATATGCAATAAGGCAGAAAGATGCAGCAGTGGTAGGAGAGTAAAGTTAGGCAGATATAACAATTTGGCCAAAAAATGACTTAGGCAATTATGCTATGAGGCTAACGATATTGATGTTTCAGTTCTAAGACAAGTATACCTTATTTAACTGTTTTTCTTTTCCTCTGAGTGACCTGATCTGGGAGCATTTCTTTTGAAAAAGAAACTCAACACAAGAGTAAATCAGCTGTCACTTTTTGCAGCGCTCCTCCACATCTTCATTCATGACTCACATGTTCAACATTTTAAATTGGTGCACTAAGATTTTAATTAGAGAGCCACTCAGCACACTCCTTCATTTCCCAGCTCGCTGTATTGCTCCCTGTCTCCCTCTCTCCCTCGCTCTCTGTCAGATCATATTTAAGCAGTGACAGAAGCATCAGACTCACCAGAGTCTGAGCACTGGGTGCACTCTCCCTCTCTCCCTCAAATGAGCCTCTGCTCTGCTCACTCACGTGCCATTGTGCTTTAGCAAAGTTCATATTATATAAGTCAACCAATAAATTATTCTGCAGGAACATGAAGGCCTGAAAACCTGTCATGCTTAATGTGCCCATCACATCCCAGCTGCTTGACCTCGCTGCTCAGGCAGGTCACGCTCAGGTCAAGTTGAAATATCACAATGAGCCGGCGAAAAGTTGATTTAAAAAGTGTGTTGACTTCGGCTGCTTGCTCTTAATAGCCAGAGAAATCTAGCATTTTTTGAGGTCTCTTATCAAAGAAGACTGTCTCCTATTTCTGTCTCTCATCAGGAAGCTGGACGTGGGAGCCATGCGCGAGGCAGCCGCCCTGCTGGTCGGGAATCACGACTTCAGCAGCTTCAGGGCAGTCAACTCCGACATGCATTTAAAAGACCCTGTGAAGACGTTGGATGTGGCCAGCATACAGACAGGGAGCTCCTTCGTACAAGCACACTTCCACAGGTAGACTGATCACATAAAAAAACATTGCTATAAGGTGTCGCATTGAGGCCCCGTTCACACGAGGACGCTCGCGGGTGAAAACGACAAAATATTTTATCGGAAGTAATTTTAATTGTGAGCTGCATCTCACAATATGGGCATTATATATGGGTTCATTAACTTTCTATAATTTCAGATTTTTGCGTCTTTAAGCCCCCAAAACGCCGTCACCGTCTAAACGAAAGGTGTTGTAGAAAAAGATTTTCTACAACACCTTTCGTTTAGACGGTGACGGCGTTTTGGGGGCTTAAAGACGCAAAAATCTGAAACCACCCTCCAAAGTGGAAAAGTTAAATACGCTCCGCCGTAGCGTGTCGTCTACACTGACAAGACACAAAACTCTGATCTGATCTGCTCACGTCACGTATGTGTTTACGTCACATACATGCTCCAGTACAGGAAAATAAACAAACGTGGGATTATTTCCATGCGTCGGACCTTCAAGCTGCTCTGGCAGCTCTAATAAACTTACAGGAGTCTTTCCACCAAATGTACAGGATATGTACAGATAGTATTAGTGAACAGAGAAGGATCTGGAATTACCTCCATCACATTCTGGATGCAGCAATTGGTCGGAGGCGAGCCAGACGGCTGTGAACGAGACCTGGGAGATCTAGTGATGGTGGAGAACTTTGTGGAAGGAGTAGCTGATGAAAATGTGTGGCGTGAAAACTTCTGCATGCCCAAAGATGCTCTTATGGCTTTAAGTGATGCCGCCTGGCTGCATACAATCGAATTTCACACACTTTTGCGTCACCGTATGCAGCAGATTTCCTCCCGAAAATGCTCGTCTAAACGAGGAATAAAAAGTGAAGACGCGACGCCACTTTTGCGTCTTCTGTTCAGACCGTCCTCGTGTGAACGGGGCCTGACTTGCCGTCACATTTAATTTTTACAAGGAATGTCAGAGACACCCAGTTTGTAATACTGCCAATGCAAGGGCGTTCATCAGTGGGCCATAAGCTCAGTTACTGCATTCAGTGAAAGATTGTGCTTTAACATTCATTCAAATGAAAAGATTTTCACTAAATAAATATAAAATACAAATTAGTTCAGCTTAAGATGAGAAAAATTACAATATTTTTAATAAAGTTCTAATTTTTATTTGTTTAACATTTGACATTTTAGGGGAAAACATTTACCTGAATTGCTTTCTTGCTGAGAATTAGATGAGAGAGCGCATGTAAAATGTTATGAGGATGAATCATGAACCTGTGAGCCCAATGTGGCTTCCCAGCAAAGCTGATCTCTGGCAGGTGAAAAGAAGCAGCAGGCTGTTGCAGAGAAAGCACATGGCTTCCTGCAGCCTCCCCAGGCCAACAGTGGAGTCAGCAGTAACACAGGGAACTGATTATTCCAAATTAGAGGAAAAAAAGCAGAGAAAACAAAGAAACGATGCATGTGCATTTCCACTCCGAAAAAGATCAATCTTGTGTTTCTCGATCTTGCGTCAACTGATGCTTAAGAAGTTGGCCAAACTTTTGAATCATTCACAGTCACTCCACTGCTTGTACCACGTTGAACATTTCCCTTTCAAGCTTCAGTTAGACTCAGTAGCGTGTTTGATGTGATATATAGTTGAATCCCAGGTCAAGCAGACTGTGATCTGCACTGAAACTAATCCTGTTCAAAATAAAATGTTGAAAAAAAGTGTAAGTGCAAAGAAAGAAGCATCATAGGAAGCATTGCTTTCTGTTGTGTGACAGCTGATGTCCAGCTGTGACGCCTGTTAGATCATACATAGTGTTTCTGTTTGTGTTCATTAATGTGCTCTGTGTGTGTGATTGTATGTCATGCAGGTACTTTAGACAATGAGGATCCAACATAATCCATAGCAGAGATGGAGATGGGGGGGCTGGGGGAGACAGGGCCGTGTGGGCTCTGGGAGATTACATGTCCACGGGGGTCACACTGCATGCCAAATACCACTTCCATGGGCATGAATTATTTGCCCTGAAAATATGCTGCACAATATGGACATGGGACTGTTAGCAGCTTTCAGAGTAAATGTCACACAGTCCCTTAATCCCAACACACGTGGTGCATTAAAAAACTGTGAGCATCAGCGTTACAGAACTGTAACATCGTGTATTTGAACTAAAGTGTCCGTGGTTGCATTTTAACCGAGTCGTTTCCCTGTTTTATTCTCTTCAGCATTACCATGAATGAGAGCATGCAGCTGAGCTGTGTTTATTTTTTGATGAGGGTCTCTATTCTAAGTAACAGTGATAAAAGGAGAAGGAACTGAGGGTTGAATTGTTGAAAAGCAAAAGTAAATTTTCATTCCTAAAACAACGAGCTGTGGTATGGGAAGCTGGTTTCTGTGTGGTCTGTGACGGGGGAAAAAATTGGATATTTTTTTATATGTCATAAATACTTGAAAAATGCTCCATTTCAAGTCTTTGTGTTGGCCATACTGTACAATAGCTGTAGGAGTGTGTTCACTCCTGGTGGGGATTTATTGTAGATTTAATCTGCTGCTAACTATGAAAACATTCAGCTACCCTGTAATAAGTACAAGTTGGATGTTTGGGAATGTTTTGTAAGTTATACTATATAGCATGTGAACAGTATTGTATGAAATGTTTTTCTTCTACATTTTCCAATTTGAAGAAAATGTGCGATATTTAGCTTGCACTTTAACACTGAACACCTTTCTCCTTTGAATGTTTCTGAAGGCTGCAACCTAAAATTGTTTTTTTTTTTTCATTTAATTGGATATATTGTTGATAAAATTCAAAATAATCAGTGCCCCAGAGCCCAATGTGATGTCTTCATAGTACTCATTTAATAAAGTAATGCTAGCATTGTAACAAGGGAATATCTATACCTTTTGGACCGATTGTCAGGACAGTTTGGGATTTGTGGTCCCCAGAAGATAAATCCTACTGATTTATCCTAATCCTACCAACAGTTATCCCTTGAATATTCCTTCAGCGCCAATATGAGGTTAAAATGTTTGTCTTCGGTGACATGTCTTGACAACTATTGGATGTATTGCCATGTATAATTGTGACCATGCCAGAATTTTCCCCCAATATATACTAGCATTGTTAGTATAGGTAACAGAGTCGCCATTTTTGGGCTGCAAAGCATACATAGCTACACTGTAAAAAAAAATGTCTGTAGATTTTACAGTGACCGTAAAATGATAAATGGGTTATTTTATTTTTTGAAAAATACATTACTCCAATGTTAAATACACTGTAATATGTATTAAATATTAAATATATATAAAAGCGTCACTGTAATTTTTGCATTTCTCTTTTGTAAAAAAAATACTTTTTCTCAATGTTAAATATACGAAACACCATATCTCTAACATAAATATACTGTAATATTTTATGGTAAAATCTTTAATTTATGTGGCATTTATAAAGTATTTTCTTGTCAATTATATGGCAGAACAACGTTTCTTTTGATGGAAAAACGTATTTATACAGTAAAAAATTGAATAAAATGGAAATCTTAAACGTGAAATCAACAGTGCAAATATCTTTTTACCGTAATATTAAAAAAAGTTCTACCGCATTCATTACGGTAAAATTCTGGCAACCACAGCTGCCGGTTTTTTACCGTAAAAACAACGTGTTTTTTTTTACAGTGTACAGTAGCTGTCATTATCCGAAAATACATTATTAGCAGATAACGAGTGGAAGACAAATGACCAGATAAAGAGAAGCTCTTGACATAAGCAAAGAGTTATTTAATGCTTGATCCTGACAAATCAGAAAACCTAAAATATTAAAGGACCATGGCAGCTTGCCTCACAATACAGTCCCTGATGATGGGACGTTTCTGGTGTTTGGCATTAGCACCTTTGAAAACTTTAAACCTTCGGAAGTCGTTTCATTTAACCCGAGTCTGCTACCTCCGCTGAAAGAAAAGAAAAAAATGTCTATCAGAACGCCAAGGGGTTAACTAACTATCTCTATTTCTTTTTAGTGCGTATTATTTCAATTAAGCATTGTCCTTGTGAGCATGCTATGGCAATATAAGCATTTAGCTCAAAATACCACTGTGCCTAAATACCTGTCTCACAGCACTGTGGGCATGTCTGATTCTTGACTTTTTTTGTAAGTGATTCATCGATTATCATGTGTTCAGGAGGCTTTTATTATTTTCTTTCTCATAACCACGTCATTAAATGAGTCAGAGACACACACAGATGGACGTGTGGCTGTGCAGCATGAGACCCAGCCTGCGTCCAACCATGTAAAGATAGCGTCTCTCACCAGAGTCCATGAGCTAACAGTCCCGCTGTATAAATCTGTCTCTGCACTCCTTACATGTCAAATGTAATCAGACAGCAAGAGCAGCAAATTTGCATTTGACCCAATTCTTCACATGTGGCTGCTTGCTCAGTTCTCTCTTCCTATCCCAAAATATAAAGTAAAAAAAAGTCTGCTGTGACTTAAATGTTGAAAAAAAAAATGAATGTCCAATTGCAAAAGAAGCAGATTCTTTTTATGGCATTGAACATAATCCTGTTGGGCCTAAGCTGCAGTGGCGTATTCAGCATGTGACATTTAAACAAATCTGTGCACGAGGAGAGTCCCCAGCTCTATCTGATGACTGGCATGAGCATGAATGTCACATCAGCCCTCAACTCTGTCCACACAGTGGGGGAAACAGGGAAATATCCAACAAAAGAGAGATAAAGGAGACGTGTCTTAACATATAATGGACATGATAGGTGACTCCTCCTATGTTGTTGTCCTCATGTGACTGAGTAATGTTATATATGTGACAAGCATTCATGATATTGTTTTCCTTCTGAAATGACGCATCACCCCCCTGTGGCAATATTTAATTTTTTTTTCTTTGTTTTTTTTTGGTCAATGTGTTTTTATTGATTTTTCATTTAAACAATGTAGAGACACACCATGAACGATACAAACGTAATGAACAGAGAAGGATCGAAATCAAGTGCAACAGAAAACCAACCAACAACAAGACAGCAAATAAATAAATACAATTTAAAAAAATATATATATATATATAAAAAAAATAACAAAGACGGACAGAGACACAGACAGCACACATACATCAGTTTACGGAGTATTATACGTACAAAGCAATATTTTTTTCATGTGTTAAGTGGCCAATTAAGGCGTTTCAAGTAAGGAATAAAAGACTGCCAAACTGCATCTAATTTCCCACTGGAACCCTGTATTGTGTATATTATCTTTTCTTTTTTTTTTAAACACACTTTATTGTTTTTAAACACATTAACAATACAAAACACAGAAACAGAAGATCCAATTTTTTAATATACACTTTCGAGCAACAAGAAGGAGTTTATCAAGGAGCTTATGATGTGACACAGTGAGATGTAAGTCCCTAGAGGGAAGGCCTAGGAGGAAAACCCCAGGGTCTTTCTTAATTTGTATTTTAAATATCCCACTGACCACCTTTATTTAATCTTTCTTGAACATGGCACATTCACTTATACCAGGTAGACTGTTGTGACTTTAGGACTTTATGTTTTCACTGTAACGCTCCATGAGAAGTGTCGGGAATGCGCCTTAAAGTCTTGGTGCACTTTTTGCCCAAATGTGTTTTTTTTTTAACACATTTGTGCAAATCTAACACAAGTTGTTTCTTTTTTTTGTTTGTTTTTCCAGAGAGATCTCATTCTTGGAGCTGACTTTTAGAAGCAGATCTTTTCTTTATAGGCAGGTCTGTTCCTTTTATTGTCCTTAATTACTTTACAATATATATATGTTGCAGTTCATTGTAAGTAAGTAGCGCCATCTGCTGGTGAAAATATGTATTAATTACAACAAATATTTTTGTAGTATTTTCAGCAATGTTGATGTAAGAATGGTTGCTTTTGCCAGGTGCGGAGGATGACGGGTGCCTTGGTGGCTGTGGGCCAGGGACGGATCTCTGTGCCACAGCTGCAGGAGATTTTGGAGGCTCGGGACTCTCTTGCTTACCCATATCACATGCTCGCTCCGGCCCGAGGCCTCTTCCTCACCAGGGTGGAGTACAGAGAGACAGGTGAGGAGGCAGAAATTGAAATATCTTGTTCTCAATCTTTTAGTAAAAACTAAATAGCCTGCAAAGCAGTGTCTTATAGCTTTCATTTACACCAGGGGTGTCAAACTCAAATACACAAGGGGCCAAAATTTAAAACTTGAATAAAATCGCGGGCCAACATTGAACAAATAAACCTTTTAATATATACCAAACATGTTTTGCTTTAACATTGAATATGGAACCAGCAACGCTTATAAACATACAATATATAACTAAATAGTGCAGACATGCAAAATCAAATTTAAAAAAAAAAAAAAAAAATGTCATTAATTTATTAAATAAAAATTAAATAAAAATCGTATGCCTCTTTTCTATTTGCATCCTTCTGATTTAAATATCAAAATAAACTTTTTCAACAGGTTAATAAATTCTGCCTTTCTTTTCGCCATTTTTGGGAAGGGGTAGCTCGGAGACAGCTCTAGCTTGAGGTTGCTATGACGACTGTCTCAGAGGAGCGTTTCTGGGTCCTGTCCTGATTGACGCGCCAAAACAACAGCAGGGCATTGTGGGATTTGTAGTATTAGCGGTAAATGCGCCGTATAATACCGGCGGGTCAGCTTTTATAGTACAATAATAAGATAATAATTTGGTATTGCCTCGCGGGCAGAATAAAATTACACTTCGGGCCAAATTTGGCCCGCGGGCCAGAGTTTGACACCCCTGATTTACACCATCAGTAAGTTGTTGATTTGTTGCCTCTCCTTTGCTTCCTCAGACCTGCAGCTTTCACAGCAGACGTCAGAGGAGTAAATTATTTCCAGTGGAAACTCAGAGGATTAACTCTTCATTCATTCATGTTGATTAACTGTATTTCCCTAAACCTTTTGCACTGTTCGTATTAAAGTTTTGTATTTATGTGTATATTCCTTTTTTTTTTACTTCCAACAGAAGATGGCAGTCTCACTTTGAATGCTCATAATTAACTGTGCAGCCAAAATATAGACACTCAGACCCTTAAGGACAAAAATGTCCCCACTGAAACCACTTTTTTTTTATCCTACAACCATTGCAGCATAAAATTAATCATTCTGTTATGTCAAGCTTTCGATTTGAAGTCCTGGGTTCAAATTTGTCATTTTAATTCTTTTTTTTTTTTTTTTTTACCAGATTGATACATTTTTTCATGTTTTCCCTATGGGACAAATACATGTTATTTTCCTTTTTGCAATGGGGTTATTGCTGCTGTATTAAGGAGCACCACTGAGTCTGATGCAATACATCAAAATATCTGTTGTTAATCATTGAAATATCCCAGACCAAAAAAAAATTCCCCTGGCATTTAGTACACGGAAAACATAAAAATGGCATTATGTTAAAAACACTTCAAAAATTGATAAATGAATATTTAGCAGATATAATCAGATGCTGATGTTGATTAAAGAAAATACATGGTGGAAAATCATATTTAATATTTTTAGGGGACATTTTTGTCTCAATCTCAAAAGGAGATTGTTTAAATAATTTTTAATCCAATACAAAAATGCATCAAAATCATTGTTGTTGCTAATCAATGACATATCCCTGACTGAAAAAAATAATTAGAAATGTTTTTTCCCCCTGAAATAAAAAAAAAACATTTGGTAGTTATGATCAGGCCTGAAGTTTGTTAAAAAGTTGAACTTAATTTATATTTTCATGGAGGCTTTTTAAAATGGACAATAAGATTGAGCAACTGTTTAAAACCCGAGGCATGATGATAAAAATAAGCATTTGACTACATACAGATGAACATCAACATGTTCTTTTAATTCAACAGATTAAGAATACATAACTGTGTCCATGAACGCAGCTCAGCTACAGAATACCACACACCTTGAACCTATCATTGTCTACACATGACCTTCAGGTTACAACAGTCAACTTGCTTTAAGCCTCTTCGGCAGTATTACTCCTATGTATACATGTATGAACTGGGTTTTGGTAAGTTCTGACATTATCAAACAAGGTATACAACATGTGGAGAAGAGTGTCAAGTCCTGTAGCCAAAACTGCTGTTGTGTGTCCATGGCTCTCATACAGTGGTATTACATTATGGATCAACAAAGTGCACACTCACTGATAATGTATACATCCAAATGTCCAAATAAAACTGCATACATTGGTTCTTTACCCAAAAGTATTCACAGAGCATTCTTGTGGGATTTTCAGCACACTCCCTTGTTTCTAAATTGTCCGTAAACAGTCCATTAAAACCAGACTGCCACCAGCAGTCGTCTCGGTGCCGATGGGAGCCAGATGAGGTTTGTACAAGGTTCAGACTGACCAATCACTGCCCTTAATGTTCCAGCGCATTGATCAAATACACCAGACGTCACATTTCCATAATTTCCTCCTGATGCAAGGTTAACTGATTTAGGCTCACCGTGTTCGAAGTGCTGCGTCTGTCAATATTGAACCTCATGAGGAATGTTTTTTTTTTGCACTTCTTAGAAGTGACAAACTCAATAATTCAGTCACACTATTGTTTTGACCTAAAAAAAATGTTTTTATATATATGTGTACACAAGTACATGTTTTCTATCCATGCAACCATGTTGGAGCACAACACAGTGAATCTGATTGGCATAGGTCCTAAAGTCAATTCAGCATTTGGTTTCAAGATAATTCACACATCCTAAAGACGCTCATAATTCAATATATAATCAAAATTTCAAGTGTTAGCCAGACTATTAAGCCCGATGTCTTAGAAACAAAATCATATGTATACATAATGCACTTGAGGAAGGCATTGTGTTATTATTTTTTACTCACAATCCTTAATAACAGCACAGTCTGGGTGAAGAATGTAGCTGAGCTTAAGTCAAACTGGGGACCCTGATTGAAAAGATTGTGTAGGACAGTGAGACACAAAGGGAAACTGATCACATCAGACCTTAATGGCCACATCTTGAATTAAAATGAGGTTTTACGAGACAGATGAAAGGAAAAAAAGACCAATAAAGATTAATGCTCAGCAGTGGCTGCCAAGCCTGTCCTGATAATTGTTTTTAAAATGATATAAATAACATGCGTGTGAGATGTGTGGTTGGCTGCTGATTACTGGCTAAAACAGAAACTCTAAATGTCCATGATTCGGAGTTAGTAGTGTATTATCACTCTAGGCAGCCTTTTTTGGCATTTGACTACACACCCTGATGCTAAAGCTGAGGTTAATTCATGATTAATTTCTATCATGTGAATGCAGGTTGATAGTATTTAAGAATAGCTATCACAGGTTGATAAGTTTGCATAGACCCTTGAAACCCAACCATCACCATCTCAATAACAATCTCAATGATTAAACTACTCGGAGCAGCATACCCAACGTCACCCTTTGTACTGAGGTTTGGTAGTCAATAAAAAGCACAATAAATGCTGTAATAGTCTACATGATACAGTTACATTCAATTATACTTTGTTCCTTTAAAATTAAAAAACTTTGTGGCACATAAAATGGTTATTTTTCCATTAGGTTTTTTTTGTGTGAATCTCTTTACAGAATAGCTTGTATCATGCCACCACTACAGCAAACACCAAAAAGTGTTTTTTAACTCCATGTGTGTTTTAAGTAAAACAGAGTCAACTATGGCTGCTACACAGCAATAAAATCATAGACTTTATTCAAAGAAGTACAAAGAGTGAAATGGGGTATGATCCAGAGACTTACAAAACACTCGTCTGAGAGGAGACTTATCCACATGTAAACATATGCTGTGTTTGTGGTTCTGCTCTTTTCTCCGACGGCTAAAAAAATAAAAGCATAAAACACTGTAGGAGCGTACAGTCCTTGGAGAGCCAAGAGGGGGAAGGGAAGTCGGGTCGGCGTTCTTCATGCGATAAACGCTGCTCCATTTAGCTGGCGATTTTCTCAATTTCATCCAGATCATCTGTGTCTAGTTTTTCAATTCTCTTACCTGCAGAAGGAGAAACCACAGAAAATGGTTCACTGAGAGGGCTGATCACTGAAAGCCACCACCTTCCTGAATTTAGGATCAGTTAACCATCTTCACATTCCACCAAAAATAGCATGACTGTAGCAAATGTCAAAACCTCATCATCCTAAATAAATAAATAAATAAATAAATATATACACACACATATAGTACAGGCCAAAAGTTTGGACACACCTTCTCATTCAATGTTTTTCCTTTATTTTCATGACTATTTACATTGTAAATTCATCAAAACTATTAATGAACACATGTGGAATTATGTACTTAACAAAAAAGTGTGAAATAACTGAAAACATGTCTTATATTCTAGTAAGCAAAGGGTGGCTACTTTGAGGAATCTAAAATACAAGACATGTTTTCAGTTATTTCACACTTTTTTGTTAAGTACATAATTCCATATGTGTTTATTCATAGTTTTGATGCCTTCAGTCAGAATCTACAATGTAAATAGTCATGAAAATAAAGAAAAACGCATTGAATGAGATGGGTGTGTCCAAACTTTTGGCCTGTACTGTGTGTGTGTATGTATGTATGTGTGTGTGTATATATATCTATATCTATATCTATATATATATATCTATATATATCTATATATATATACATATATATATACATATATATACATATATATATACATATATATATATACATATACATATATATATATATATATATATATATATATATATATATATATATATATCTAGCCCAGGGCTCTCCTTTGCCTTTCTTATCTATATTTCTCACTATCAATATAAAAGCAGGCGTGTCCAAAAAAAACGAATAATATTACTGTAGCCTAATCTTAATCTGCAACTGTGCAAAAAAATGGTTTAAACATGACACAAAAAAGGAGCTGTACAACCTTTGAATGTTGATTTAGAGTTTTAAGTTATGAAGTTTTAAACTGTTCGGTTCAGCCCTAAAAACATAGAATGTATGAATGTAGCTGATCAACTTGATCCCACTGTTTGGGTTGTGTGTTTGGGTAGCAGCTGCATACTTACTGAAATGCTCCTGAATCCTGTTGAGGATGTTCATGCTCATCTTGCTGTCCACCATGTTGATGGCCAGTCCTCTTTTGCCAAATCGACCTGTGCGGCCGATCCTGTGCAGATATGTCTCGTTGTCTGGGTTGCCGTCCTTGTCTACCGGCAAATCAAAGTTGATCACCACAGAAACCTGCTCAACATCGATACCTGAATGCAAGAAAAGTGAAGAGAAAGATACAGTGTGAAGGGCATAGTGGTGACATTAACTGACCTATATGGAAACTTTGCCTAATCATGATATCAGAATTGATGCACCATTAGTCATCCGAATAAGCCAGGATAATCACTACTCTGTTAGATGCATTGGATTTGAATACAATGATATTAATAGGATATTTATTCTCATGAGGTGTCTGTGAAAAAACTTGAATCGTTGTGCAAATTATCCAGGTTTATACACAATATCTACTTTTCCTTTTATGTTTTTATGTTGAATTGTAGTTCCAATCAAAATGAAAAGTATTGAAACTGTTTTAGCTCTGTACTACAACACGTTCAATTTGAATTCAAATTAATTGAAAGACATAGCAGGTGGAAATTGTTGCTCTTTTGCAGTTTTTTATACTTTCAAGGGCCATACAACTGACATGCAGCTTCCTGCAATGGACTGTCCCAACAAAAGTGTTTGAGTGTTTCTGTACCAGGTAGCATTAAGTTGTTTTAAAGTCTGATTTAAACACCTCACACCCACTATTATTTCACAACTTCTACATCCACGTATTCATTGCATAACACATCCTATGTAAAGGATCTGTCTCAAATGCAAATCTGTTATTAAATATTGTAAAGATTGTAAATATGGACAAATGTCCTTTTTTCATGTACGCATGAGTATATTTGAAAGTCATATTACGACATGATTTTGATTCCATCTGCTGTGATGGCACATGGTCCTCCTTACCTCGAGCACAAACGTTTGTGGTGACCAGGACCTTCTCCTTGCCGTCTCTGAAGCGGTCAATGACTGCAGCCCTCTGCTCCACCTGCATCTCTCCACTGAGCAGCGCCACCTGGTGGCCCTCTCTAGACAGCTCCCCTGCCAGCCAGCCTGCAGTCTTTCTTGTCTGGAACACAGAGAGAAAAAAAAAGCTCACTACCTAACCGGCAAACTAGTGCTCATGTAACAAAAGACTTACTGTAAAACGCAACTTGGCAGCACCAGCTGATTTACAGGAAGAGTTAGGGTGTGATGGAGGCCCTGGGCTGAATGTGTTGCCAAGTTATTTTCTCACATATGGCCAACAAAGAAATAGTTTGCAGCAAGAAGAGCAGGTTTACTGGACTTTCTGATCATAGTGACATAAGAGAAACTTAAGGATTTTTTTTATTTCTCTACTCCTATCAAGACTAATAGATATGAAGTGAATAAACATTAAATTAATGAACTCACATGGCAGAAGATCATGGCCTGGGCGATGGTGATGGCTCCATAGATGTTACAGAGGGCTTGGAACTTCTCCTCCCTGCTGTTGCACAACACATAGTACTGTTTGATGGTATCAAGTGTCTCCTCTTCTCTTTTCAACTTGATGATGTTGGGGTCAGGCACAATGCGCTGGGCGAAGTTCCACACCGTCTCTTCAAAGGTGGCAGAGAACAGCAACATCTGGCAGTTTTTAGGCAACATTCTGTGTGTTAGAGGGGAGAGGAGTGAGAGGTCGGTGGCTGCGGATTTGGATAAGATCCAAGCAGTCAAAATTTAGAGATATATATTGCAAAAACTCATTAACAAGGTAAATGACAGATCATTTGTGTGAATTTTATCACAGTGCATGATCTCACAGCTTTTCAATGTGTATTTTTATTTTGCTGTGTGCCAATTGTTTCTTCTCAATGTCTGCATGAATTCTGACCTCTGGATGCGGATGCTCTGGTCCTGGTGGCCCTGTGTGGCGATCATGACATCGGCCTCGTCAAGCACAAACACCATGATCTTCTTGGGGTCTATGAACTTGAATTTCCCACACCAGTCCAGCATGGTACCAGGTGTGCCAATAACTATCTGTTCCTGCAGTTTCATGCCCCGCTGCACTGCAACATTCACAGGAAACAAGCACTCATTAACACACAGAGAGATCTCTTTGTTTTCATAAATATGAACGGTTTAAATATTGAAAGAATGTAATTAAAAATGATATTTGTTGTCTATTATAGTGTATCGTTTTAGAAAGCCTTACATTTATTCCCTCTGATTGCGTAGACGAGTTTGACCTCTGGATAGTGCTTGCCCATCTGCTCGATTACCTTGCCAGTCTGAAGTGCCAGTTCATACGTGGGTGAGACACACAGGCACTGATGGAGAGGGGGGAAGGATTTAGGCAGCAGGAAATGTTCTTGTTATTTAGTTCAAGTTACCAAGGATATCATCAAGCAACTTTGAAACTCAAGAGTTTGATCATATAACATGGAGGGACATGAAAACCAACCTGGGGATATCTGTTGTTGGGATCTACATGACTGAGCATGGCCAGGACAAAGGCAGCTGTTTTCCCTGTTCCTGACTGCGACTGGGCAATCAGATTCTGTGGACTGGAAGACACAAAGAATTAAATTGCAGTTATACTTATCAGTAACTGATGCAATGGGCCTTTGGCTTAATTTTACAGTTTTTTTAAAGAGGTGTGGTTAAATTAGTTTCAAAGCTATTTAATAACTAGGGTGAGTGATTTCAGTGAGCTTTATGAGACAATTTATGCCTTGCCAGAGAACTACAGTGCAAAGTCTACTCACGGTTCAGCCAGCATCATGGGCAAGGCAGTCTCCTGGATTTTGGACGGCCGGTTGAAACCCATGCCGTACACACCCTGAAGAAGCTGTGGTTTGCTGCACACAGGACAAAATAGTCAAATGTCACATTTTTACCAAAGAGTAAAGATCTGGGATGTCATTGCTTTGATTGCATATACATATTGCAGTAAGAACACTCCTGCCTATCATGCACTAGAAAACTTCACCCTCTCACATTTAAAAAAATGTCAAGATTTTTGCACTGACTGGGGGTCTTGCAGGGCAACTAATTTCCTTTTGAGATTGTTTTCCTGGGGGAAATATTTAACCAAACTACCTTCAAGAAACATGACACATTAAAAATTCCTTATATGGCAGCAAAAACACACACCTTTAGAAAAACAAGATTAAAGACATCAAATGTTGCATGTGTTCCGGTCAATTTGGCATCAATATAATCCACAAACTGTATTTGCGTACCATTAGTAGATTTTGGATTATGTTGCCTCAACTCGTTTCCAGAGGGGTGTTCCATCAACGTGGCTAAACAAACCGCAGCTTCATTGAAAAAACCTGGTTAGAATTAACACCAAATTTCACTTGAGGCTAAAGCCGTTCCACTAATGCAGCTCAGCCAAGACAAGTCAACGCTAACTCAACCCAGGCTAGACAAGCCGGCATTGTGGGCGAGCGCAGAGTATATAAGCAGCCCGTATTCATCGATCATGGAACAGCCGGGAACAGCCAATAAGATGTCGCGAAAAGTGGTGAAAAGCAGCGCTGAAGGAGCTTTATAAAAAATATCAAGTGACGGTCACAAAAGAGCCGAAAAACAGCACAGATTTTTCCTCGGTGGCTTTCCTTTAGACTACATTCAATGTGTTTTTTGTCTTAACAGCTCGAATAAAATGAATGAATAAAGGACTACTAAAACAATTAAATTATACATGTTTAGCTTTCAAATAAAGGGTTCACTCCAAAAGAAAAAGTTGCATGAATTAAACAACAGATTAACTGAAATACGTCTGTAAATTCATGCGTTGTCACATTGTGAGAAAAAAGGTCTAAACCAGACTGTAAATAAGTCTCAACTTTCCGCACGGACATGACAATAGTGACACGCACGAACAGAAACGTGGCGGAACTGTCTTTTGGGATATTGTTTCCGCCCGTCAGGAATTATTTGACACACAGCTAAAGTAAGCTTGACAGTTAGACTGCCCCGGAGCAGGCTAGTTCAGTGGTATAAGTTACCATGGTTACTGAGTGGCAAGTCACATTAACCACTTTGATGGAACGCATCTCTCACTTAAATTAGCCAGACTTATCAAAATGAGCCCGGCTTTTCCTTAATCCACGTTGATGAAACACCCCTCAGCCTAGTTTGGTTAGTTTGTTCATTGAGTCTTGATGGGAATATTTGGCTCCAAAACAGGCTTTCTGACTACACGGTACATGTATGTATGTATAATAATAATAATAATAATAGGTAGTTATTTTTCTGGATGACTGATAAGTAATTATTATCTGATGCTCATTTATTGTAGGACAACAAGAAAGATGAATGGACAAACAGAAGATTCACTTACAGTCGCAACTCCTCAAAAGACTTGACGGAGTAGAGCGGAGAGTTGGGATCCTTTTGAAGAACTTCCACTTGATTCGTGTTACTCACAAGATTATTCCGGATCAACTTATTTAGTAATGACTGCGCCGCTTTATCCTCTGGAAAAACAAGATAGGTTTCAATGACTGAATAGCTTCACCGAAATACAATCAAGAATGTCAGATTCATATTTTGTAGCGTGTGTGTACATAACAAACTTCCCACCTTTGTCATCGTCATCTGTACCCTTGTTTTCTCCCTCAGCTTCTGACTTTGGAGCTGCACTGCTGGACTCTGTTGCATTTGCAGCCGTGCCTTCAAAATACACTACTCATATTTACATTCAAAACATTTTTGGTATAACGGGTCTTATTATTGTATGTTATACTTAATGTTGCACACACTTACCATTTTCCTCTGGTTTGTCTTTTATTTGGAGGCCACCAATCTGTGGGAGAACATTAAGAAAGTTTACAGAGTTGACTGAGAAAATTATGCTTATTATAAAATTACTCAAAAAAGATAATGTATGAGAGGAAGAAACTGGGGCTAACGCACATGTGCTTTTTAGTGGAGCTATTTTAAAGCCTCTTGCATCAGTTGCTTGCTAGCTAACTGCTAAAGCTAGTAACTCATTGAGCACGCAGCATCTCAGCTCGAGCTAGTTAACTTAGCTTTCTCGGCAAAACGGGGCCACCCGGTACTTTCGTTTTTAACTCGATATGAACAATATTGAGACAAACTGTCACAAAAGCCAACTTATTCACTGGCAGCACTGTCGTTAAGCAGTTTCTACTGTGATAAATGCGACCCAATAGTTAAGTTTCGTTTACAGTGAACCACAACAGGCCATAGCATCCTCTAAACATGCTAACAACACGTTAGCTGGTGTTGCGTAAGTTAAGGTTTACCGATTCCGCCGCGGCTTCTTGCTCGTCCACCGCCTGTGCCCAGGAGTCCGAAGCCATTGTGGAGCAGTTTCTTCTTTAGTTATTATACTCGGAATAACTCAAGTGGGGAAGCAAGCTCACAGTGAGGAGTCAGTAATGTGAAAGTAACTATTTTCCACAATGGCGTGCCGAAACCGACTCTGGGCACATGTGCAACCGCTCACATGTCCGGGTAGCATGCAAGTGTCCCCACGATAACAGTCCCCAGCTTGTTGAATGTTCCCACCGGACTCACAGAAAGAAGCAAGTATGGCTGGGTATTACATTCAACATCTGGATGTATAATTTAAATGAAAATGAAAAAAAGAAAAAAAAACTCAGTTAAACTGTTTTTGTTAAGATTTGAGAGACTGGAGGCTGAATCTCAAGAATCACTTCTCTAATTAACCTGTAGGCGGCGCCAAAACGCTCTGCATAGACTCACCCACCCTACTAATGCCTGCATGTGAACACACACACGTACCCACACATACAGACAGACAGACACACACACACACACACACACACACACACACACACACACATACACTGCACTGACAACAAAGATGATGCAGGTCTTTTTTATTTATAATCCAAACAAGAGGCCGGACAGTCCACCTGTCTGACAAAGCAAGTCAAGTAAATTGTATATATATATTGGCCAATATCACAAATCACAATTTGTCTCAATGAGTTTTAGTTTTACAGTCTGTGCACCATACAACACTGTCTGTCCTTTGACCCTGTGTGTACAGAATAGACCAATAAATAAAACAAAATAAAACCACAATATAGACAATCCATACTCAAAGAAGGCTGGATCATCAACCAGGAAACCAGGGACCCGGAGTCTCACTGTATGGCATCTATTATTTAGCAAATAATTGGTAATATTCACCTCTAACACAACAGTATAAACTGGATTTGTAAAGGCTTTAAGGTGGCTTGTGCTTTTTTATCTGAGGCTCTGTCTTGCCAAGGGTGCCTGTGTCAAAGTGTATTCATGAAATACCAGTAATATTTCAGTTGATTTAAGTCTTACACAGTGCACTGTCCTACATAAAGTCGAATGTCATCAAATTATGACAAACTAATCTGGAAGAGTGTTAGGGGACCTGCACCAGGGCCCCCTAGTGGTTGATCCAACCCTGAGGACAGAACATGGTGCCATGAAGCACTGAGTGACAGCCTCAACAGTCAGATGTGCTGAAATAAATTCAGTGGAGCTCAATGGATTCATGTTGGATTTAAACATGTTAAGTCACTTTTTCTAAGTTAATTTTTTTTGCTGTTTTGGTTATTTTGTTCCCTGGGTAATCCCTTTTATTGAGAAGACAATTACTTTTTAAGAGAAACCCTTCTCCAAGTCTTCACTGAGATTGTCACAAAAAAAATATTTTGTTTTGTTTTGTTTTGTGAAAGAATTGTTGTTGTTTATTGTTGTTGTATAGGCTTTTTAAGAATTACAACAGCATTGGCATACTTATAGAAATAATGAGGGAGAAAACCCCAAATATCAAGACCAAATTAAGAAACTGACACATGATTGAACTCCTGTGATGCAATCAGTGCATCATCATCATTAAACTGTAACAACCAGTACTGAGTGAGAGCAGCTCATCCCATGTGGGAAAATTCCCTTTAAAAGTGTGAATTATTGCAGTTTTTTTTAACTGTGTGTATTTTTTGACTAAACCAACTTTTTTTGTGAAACAACAAATCAGCAAATAATCATTAAATATGTGTACAAGTTCTATGAATACAAGTCAAAACTAGGTTTCTATAAAGCACATTGAAGCAAAAAGGAGCTGCTCACTAAATCGCATTGTTTTTAAAAATGTTTTGGAGGACCCTGAGATATTTGTAACGATTTGGAAACTTTATGTGCGACAGTTATCCTTTGATTCAGCCTTGCCTACTTTCCTATAGAAGAGCCACGTAAGGACAATGACTGGATTAATGTGAGTGTCTGTGTACTTTATATATCTGTTTCTATGTGAGTATGTACGTTATGGGGACATAGGTCTGTTTACACAGTCAGACTGTGTCTTTTAAGGGACATGATAAAAGACCGCACAATGTAAGGACTTGGTTAAATGATAAGGTCAGGGTTGATGTTGATGTAAAATTAGGGTAATGTTTAGGGTTATTCAGGTCATATCTTCTTGCAGAGAGCTAGATTAGAGGATTGATACACTGTCAGCTGCTTAGTTTAGCACAAACACTAGAAACTGGCTCTGTCTCATGTGTACAAGCAACACTTTATGCTTTTATGAAAGCTTATTTGTGGACTGTGGCACAGTGAATCGCTTTAGGTTACTCTTTCACCAGCTTGTTGTTTTTATAGTATGGGTTTTGTAATGATTAAACTAATGAGGTGAAACATCAGAGAGCCTTATGGTGTGTTTACACCAAATGTGAAGCAAATGTTTCATGCAGCACAATTACATAAAAGGTCAATGCAAGGACGTGAGTAGAATTTTTTGAGAAATTTGTGTGATGCTTTGTCATGAAAGTGCTGAGGTTCTCCTTCATGGCATAATCCAGATAAATCCAAACTCCGTTAAAAAAAACAAGCAGTTTAAAATATGTCTGACAAAGCATGAATATAGACTTTTTTTCACAATCAGCATCATGATGTAATTATTTTTGGCTTACTTTTGTGATCTGTTATTTTGCAGTTTAATCAGTTTATTTTGTGTTCATAACACTGTAGTAGTGGCATTCATCCAGATGCAGTTCTTGGAGAAGATGGTGCGATTCACAGGGCTGTGTCCACCTCTGGAGGATTTTATGAACCCAGACTTGATGGTGTTGGGTTTTCCAACGTTCCTGGAACTTCCTCAATAGGTACAAAGCAACAATTGTGGTTATTTCAGCCATGGTTGATGAGAGATAGAAATTGTTTACACTGTCAGTAATGTGCTATGGAAATTCAGTGTAAGATTGGTAAGCAGATTTTGTCCCCTGAAAGCTGAGCTGGTTCCCCCTTTCTCAAGTGTTCATGATAAGCTAAGCTATTTGGTAGGCGGTAGCTTCATATATACTCAAGAGTTGTATCAATGATCTCATTTATGTCTGGGCAAGGAATGCGTTTTAGTTCAACTATTCCTTTGCAGTGCAGCAGTACAGACAGAGAGTTCTACCCTTTACTTGGGTAAAGTGCTGCAGCATAGTTATAGCACCAGTTTGGTGCTTCAGTGGATAGCAGGCTATTAACCAGAGCTGGCGTCCACTAAGGACCATGCAGGAGCACTCGGGGTCACCTCTGGAGCCAGACTGCTGTGGCTGGCTGCTCCTTAAATGAATGCAGAATTGATTTCACACATGTCCCCTGTTCCACTGGGATAGATAGATAGATGATGACAGTGGCTTTGGATTGTGTTGAAGGAGATCACATTGATCGCTGTTCCGCTGTCATCCAACGGTCAACGCTGCTCAGAGTGTGCGTCAGCCTGAGTTTATCTACTTGTACTGTATGCGTGTGCATACGTTAGTTGGTGTGTGTCAGCATGTGAGAGAGGGTATATGGAGTCTCTTAGATCGTCAGTTTGGAGGCAAATTTGTCAAAGGCTTGAAAGAGCGGCGTTTATTGTTGCCTCCAATCAGCTGCCTTGCCGGAGGTATCCATGGCAACTGAAAGAGTAAAAGTAAGACTTGAGGTCTCCAGAGAATTTGGAAGAGACAGAGAGAAGGACTTTGTATTGCCACATAAGGACTCATTTCAAGCGCTGAATATGACAGAAAGGATATCAAAGTCGAGTGGTCGCAGTAGAAATTGGTTTTCTGTGTGAACAATCTGAGGAAAAGGTACACACTCAGCCCACAAACACATAACATAAGATCACTTAAACGCTACTCTATGCTCATAAGTATACCTTATGTCACAGTTTAGGTAGGCAGTATATACACTCTCGCACACTCTCCATAAATACATGCAGTAACACTTCTGCAGGGTGTAAACACAAAAGGTCACACTTTATGATCTTCCCCTGGTTAAAAATAATTTAAAAGAAAATGCATTAAAACATGGGAATTTAGACAGAAGAGGAAGAGGAGGTAAATATCTTAATAGTTTTTTCTCAGTATCTGCAACTGTGAATGTTTGAAATGTATACCTTTGAGTCCCTTTTTGTCATTTATTTTAATTAAAAAGTGATAGTTGAGGTACCACTTCATCTGGAAACTGGACATTCTTTTGGTGTTGATGATTACTTTTTTTGTTTTTTGTTTAATTAAAACACAATTGCATTGAGTATTGCGCTAAAAATGTGTTTAACAGGTAGCCCTATCATTGTCTTTGTCCCGTTTTGTGTGTGTTAAACATGTGTTCTTAATTAGGGCCCGAGCAAGCAACAACTTGCGAGGTTTCTATTGTATTTCAATTTTTTTTTTCTTCTTCCCAAATGATCGCATTTTTCACTGCCTGAACATACCCCAAAACTCATGAAACTTTAAATCAAAGTCACACCTGGCGAAAATTTTTATAATCTATTGTCATCCTGAATTTCCACCACTAGGTGGCGCTATAATAAAGGAAAGTGCGTTTTGGCTAATAACTCCCACATACTTTATCGCACATTCAAAAACCTTATATCCACGCGTTCACTGAGTTGTGCTGAATCTTGTGATATAGGCCACGCCCTTTTTCGCATAGTTTTTTCCCCACCAATTTGCAAAATGTTGTAAACATACTTTTTCGAACTCCTCCTAGGCAATTTCATCGTTTTGCACCAAACAATTTTATAAATTATTTTGGGTTATCAAAATAATTTTGATAGCCATTTTTATAAATTAAACCACTTAAAGGTTTATTAGCTAGTTAAAATGAGCGGAGTGAAGTCATTTCACAGTGTGGTATTAGTACTTTTACTGAAGTAAAGGATCTGAACACTTCTTCCACCACTGTCTTTTTTACTTCTTTACTTTTATTTTTTACTTTTAAAGTACTAATACCACACTGTGAAATGACTCCACTCCGCTCATTTTAACTACCTAATAAACTTTTAAGTGGTTTAATTTATAAAAATGGCTAATCATTTTAAATGTATCATGTTTTTCATTTTAAATCTTGACCTGAAAAGTAACTAAAGCTGTCAGCTAAATGTAGAGGAGTAAAAAGTTCAATATATGTCTCAAAATGTAGTGAAGTAGAAGTATAAAGTTGCATAAAATGTACATAAAAGTACCTCAAAATTTTACTTTAAGTCCAGTACTTGAGTAAATGTACATAGTTACTTTCCACCATTGCTACCTGCCTCTTCTAACTTATACATATCAGTTAGAGTCCTCCTTCAGACACTGTATGAGGATTAAAGGGATAGTTTGTGCATTATTATACAAAACTTGGTACAATTATTGTCAATGCCCTCCTGAGGATAACCCTTTAAGTTTTTTTTGATCGGCACTGTGGTGGCAGTCTAATTTCATATTTGGTACCGTGGCCACACTATAACACTTAAGGCAATGAAATTCATAGGGGTGGTATAGACTGGCCCCTGTAACGCACACACCGACGGCAGCATGCCCCGACACGCGTGTACTGCGAGGGCCCGTTCAGTACTGCTTGTTTTGCTTTGTTTTTTTGCATTTTATTACATTTTCTGTCCAGTATGTTTGTCAGTGGGATTATGAAAAAACTACAGGCTCAATTTCTATGACACTTGGTTTATGTGTGTAGCATGGGCCAAGGAAGACACCTCTGAATTCAGGCGGACACACACATTTTTTCTTAATATTTGTTAATGTCGCAGAACAAGGCATGGTCTATGCAGAGCTCTACAGTGTCAGAGTGCCATTCTGGATTTCTTTTGGAATATGTCGTATGCAGTAATGATTTATTTAGTCTTTGTTTCAATGTGGGTTTTATCATGTGTCATGTAATCCCATGTGGGATGGTCCATTTCAATTGCATGACACAAAAATAAAAAATTAATTCAGTCGTTCATTTAATCATTCATAATCTGCCTCAAGGCGGGTTTGAACCATGAAAGGGTGAACGAGCAGTTCACCAGTGGCCAGGTGTGGAGACAGTTCAGAGCCAAATATAGAAGTGTTGGATTGTGTCATATGATTATCAGCTGACTTTTATTCTGAAAGCAACCCAAAATACAGAACAGAGATCATTTGTAAAAGACATTTAGAGATAAATGGAACATAATTATGGACCATTCTTACACTGTGTGGTGGCCAACCACACCAGATGGTTCAAATCAGATATAAGGTCAGATGTAACAGCATTGACACAGATGCAGAATGAAGAGGCAGGAAAGGTGTGAAAAACAGTTTTTGTATGACAGACTTACAGATGCTAAAGACAAGTATTTTCACTAAGATTTATAACAAGGCAGACAGACAGTAGACCACAGACTGGCATGAAAGCATAGCAAGTATAGACATGCAGAACTGAACAAAAGATAGCAGGCTTAGAAAACTCAGCGACAGACAATCTGGGTGAAAGTGAGCACTAGTTGTACATATTAAACAGTGGGGGTGAGGAGCGGCTGGGCAGACAGGTGACAGAGACAGGTGAGGAGAGGAGTCTGTACTGACAAATGGTGGGCAGGTTCAGAATTGCAAGTCTAGAAAGACGAGATCTTAAACAGCTTTAATAGTTGAATAAAAACAGCTTTAATAGTTTTTCATAGTTTTAATTATTATTATCATTTTTTTTTTTGCAACTTGGCAGCAGGAGGTGTTGACCTTTTTTTCAGCTTCAGAGAGAGATCAAAAATCCCTATTTAAGATGTTAGAAGAAAATTAGTTGCTAACTTTGTCTTCATCTGCTGCAAGTAGCAACCTCCAAGCCCGAAAGGTGAAGCCAATGCAGAAGTGCCTTGAAACTGCATTCTTTCCAATGACCAGCTGAGAGCGACTTCACTGGTTGCAAAAAGAAGTTTTATAATATGTAAGTCAATAGGAAAATGACATGAAAGAATGAAAGAAGAAAAACACTTCACACAAAAGACCTGGAAACTGCTGAGTTTGGAGATTCTGTTGGTTTGTCTCTGAGTGACATTACACATAGTCTTTTAGTCATAGTCTTTCGGTTCATGTAATTGATTTGTGGCAGCTTTAACATGTACAATATGGTGCAGATGTAAATAAAAAACTACATTTGAGGGCGAGCAAGAAGATGATGGCATTAATGTGGCATTTTAAATTTGTTGCTTTGGATAATGTGTAATGTGCAACTTATGGCAGATTTGTTGCAGTCATAAGGCGTGTTTCCACTGACTACTTTTTGGAAAGCGAGTGTTTTGGCTCAGTCCAATAGTTACTTCTCCTCGGCCTCTGTTCCCACAGGTACTTTCTTCTGCGACTAGCCAACGCAGTTCGAATGTGATAACAGACTGATAAGCAGTGTTGCCAACTTAGCGACTTTGTCTCTATATTTAGCGACTATTTAGACCCCTATAGGGACTCTTTTTGAATAAGAGTAGTGACAAATCTGGTGACTTTTTCTGGTTTTATTGGAGACTTTTGGAGACTCGTTCCTACTCTTCTTAACGAGTAGCGGGCACCGTCCCAAAGAACTTACAAGCGGCCCAGTCCTCCCACAGCAGTCTCTCCCAGCTGCAGTCAGCAGAGCAGGAGATGTTAACCCCCCAGCGTCCAGTTTGCACCAGTCTGCAAATGAATCATGCATGAGCAAAATCAACACCTCAACCGTATCCAATCAGCGTCGACTAGTTAGTAGCTAGTAGTTAGGCTCATTAGCAGCTCAGAAAGTACCTAATTGAGACAGGTACTCTCTGTTTGTTAGGGGATTTTGAGCGGATCCTTTCTCCCAAGCCATACCCATAGCAGCTCACTAGAGGGAAACGTGCCTAGAGTTGAGGTAAACACTTCTTCCCATTACTGTAGTGGGACCAACAGCACACTCCATGATCACAGTGAATTGACATCTAACAAAGCATGACACTGAGACATTTCACTCATGTATGATTGTTGAACATCATTAGAATGGCAACAATTAGTCGACTGACAAAAAAAATATTTTGATAATTGGTTTATTGTTTTAGTTGTAGGTTGCCAAACTGTTCTTGATTCCAGCTTCTCAATTGTGAATATTTGACCCTTTTCTTCGTCACATTATAGTAAACTGAATATTGGTGGAAAAAACTGAAAAACTGGGTTTTTTGACTGTTGGTTTGGCAAACATCAAGACATAAGATTCCCATTGACTGGAACTATGGGACCTGACCAAAACCATGACAAAAAGCCTCAAAACCAAAATGACACAGATGTGGCCATGTATAGTGTCAATACATTTCACCCAGGGTGGGGTCCCCAACTTGTCATAGGTCTTTTCTTCATTATTTCTTGAATTGACTGAGTAAGAATGGTCTAACAGTCACCTACACATTGCTACCCCTTACATATGCATCTTTCTCAACATGGCCACCACCGTGGTTCCATTAAAAGTGCTGGCTGTGATGTTACTGTGTAGTGATGGCAACACTGTGTGTAAAACTCTGCAGCAGCAGGAGTCTGTCTCCCCTGTCTTGTTCTCTCTGTCTTTAACATGGCAGCATTCAGGTCGTTGGCTGTCCATCGTCAGCTAATTAATCCGAATCAAAGGGAGACAAATCCTGTAAACACAGACGAGCTGCATTCACCGGCCCATAGGTGAGAGAGAGACAAGCAGAGGGGGAGAGAGGGAGATTAAGGGCGGATTCTCCCCAGACCTCCTCTCCTCACTTTCTCCTGGTAGAAGTCATTAAGATTCATACCCCTGATCCTTCACTCTGTGCCGGCTCCTCACTGCTTGCTCCATGCATCTCTAGCAAGAAAAAAACGAAAACAGAACCTGCACGCCCACGCCAGAATTAAAATGGTGATGCAGCACTTGTTTTCTGTCAACAACAGAGAGCATACAGAGAAAGAGAGGGAGAGCAAGATAGCACGAGAGATGGTACGAAGGACAGAGAGAGAGAGAGAGAGAGAGAGAGAGAGAGAGAGAGAGAGAGAGAGAGTAAGGGGCTGACAGCTGGTTGATATTCCTGAGGCTTAGCCAGAGAGGCTGATGGTGCAGAGTGGACATCACCAAGGAATTTCAATGTGGATGGAACGGCTTGCTGTTGTCAGACTTAGAGTCGAGCCTTTATATTACAGACCTGACCATTTTACAAACGACTGTGAGTCTAATAAAGCAAAAGCTGTTCATGCACAGGTTCAGATTTTGTCTATCTGAAAATGTTTTTACTCATGCCTCTTTTTAAGAATCACATAACATTAATTGCACATTCACTATATTTATTATATATTTTAAGCAACACCAAGGAGTTTTTAAGTTGTTATGAAAGTTATTTGAATTTACCCCGATGGCTTAAACAAAGTTTACTCTTTTCACCAGATACATTACCTCTCTGCTATGCGTTCTGCAAACAGCTGTGTTTAAAAAAAAAAAAAAAAATAGCATTAAAAACAACTCTTTCTTTCACTCACTTATAAAGATATGTGTTTGATGGTAAAGTATGCACAATACTAGAGTTTCCACCTTGCACTTGTATGCCTCTGCCTGATTCTCAAAATTGGATGTTTCACACATATCTTCAACCTGGCAGCTCAGAAGATCTATACATTCACCACAGTTTCAAGGTGGGCACCCAAAGATTAATGTCAACAACTTAATATCAGACCAAATGTGTCCCCTTCTGTTCCTGAGTTATGGCGTTATATAATCATCAGAAAAATGTTATGATGTCATAGCGAAGTTGACCTTTGACCTTTTGGATAAAATGGCATAAGGTCATCATTTTTTCCTATTATATATTTCACTTAAAATGTGTTATGACTAGCGAATTAATTCTTGAGTTATGGCCCAAAACATTTTGTGAGGTCACAGTGATCTTGATCTTTGACCTCTGAAATAAAATCAGCTAATCAAATAGGATGTTTTTGCAAAATTAAAAGACATTCCCTCAAGATGTTCCTGAGATATCACATTCACGAGAAAGGAACGGACACAAGAACACAGTACTGTGACCTTGACCTTTGACCCCTGGAATCAAATGAGTTAATCCGTGATAAATGATGATCCCCAAAGCATGATACTGTCAGACAGAGTGGAATAAGATGGTTTAACAACTTTATGGGATGTTTAAGGGTAAATAGAGGACAACTTCTGTATTTTGTCTGTAATTTGTCCTCTATATTTAGCAGACAAAAAATAGAAAGAAGTATAATGTTTTGTTAAACATATTTAACATGTCAGTACAGACTGCTTAGCCATCAAAAGCAGCACATGTAAGACTGACGTGTTTATGCCATAAATCCCGGTTACAGCTAATCCGTGCCCTCTGTCACTCTGTGCTCCAGTAACCTTGTTGTCGGCTTTTTGAAGCTGCATTACCTGATGACCGACATTATCTACACCAGGGGTCTCAAAGTCGCGGCCTGCGGGCCAATTGTGGCCCTTGTGACGATATTTTGTGGCCCTCACCTTGATATGAAAGTTTAATGTGAGTTTTATATGAATGGCATTTTACCGTGTTGTGTGTGGAAGGTCCGTTTATTATCTGCTGTATTGTTTTTACCGGAAAAAGTAGAAATGTTATGCCATGTAATTTTGTGTCTTTTTTAAAGTAATTTTGTGTCTTTTTTTTCTAGAAATTTTGTGTCTTTTTCTAATAATTTTGTGTCTTTTCTTAGTAATTTAGTGTATTTTTGGGGTCATTTTGTGTCTTTTTGTCATTTTGTGTGTTTTTAAAGTAATTTACTGTTTTTTCAGTCATTTTGTGTGTTTTTAAAGTAATTTACTGTTTTTTCAGTCATTTTGTGTCTTTTTTTTGGGTCATTTTGTGTCTTTTTAAGTAATTTCGTTTTTTTTCTGTCATTTTGTGTCTTTTTTTTTAGTAATTTTGTGTCTTTTTTTTGGTCATTTTGATACTGCCTCCAGCGGCCCCCAGGTAATTTGAGTTTGAGACCCCTGATCTACACTGTGGCATGCAGCAAAACAGAACTGGTGTGGCCAAGTTGCCTTTTTATCAAGCTTTGGTCACACAGAGGAACAGTAACTCAGGGGGGTAAGACTTTGGATTGGTCAACCATCACAATGTCCTGCTGAAACAAACCTGTTTACTAAAAATGACGTTCACGTACAACAAAGCTGCATTCTCAATTATGTTTCAAGGCAAACAAATTTTCTCTGACATTACAGTCACAGTTTTGTGGTTAATGTTGAATTGAAACAAAACTACTTGGTGAGTTTGAGGATCAGGATAATGATTTGGGTTAAATAAGTAGGATTTGTTTGTTACCTAACTTATTTGAACAAAATAAGTTAACGTTGGTTTCACACTGGATACCAGCTGTGGTCTACTGGGTTTGCAGACTTTGATTAGAACTTATTTTTGATAACTAAACAAAAAACATAATCTGGGATACCTGTCCCTCGAACTGACAATGTGGTTTCGTATGGGAACGCACTTTTAGGGAAATCAGGCTGGCTGAAAGGCAGCAATAATTACCTTCAACTATTTTTCATTTTGCAGAATTATTGAAAGAATCTTGTTGTTGTTTGAATGATTCACCAGTAAGAATGACACCAAAGATCAGTAATTGTGGTTGTATTTTTCACAGAGATGTGGGACAGGTAAGCTGGAAGAATCAAAGTGTTGGGACACACACACATACTGAGCCTCCAGGATTGAACACAATTTCAGTCCCAAGGTTGGCCAGGCAACCACGAGCATCTGGAACCAGCCTCCCTCCTTTCTCCGGGGGAGATCCAGCTCTCACTAAAGCCAACCAACTCACTCAATAAACAGCTGGATTATTACATAACACAAGGTGGGGGCTAAATAGCCTTGAGTCCTTTGAAAAACCCGGAGAAAAAAAAAGATTAAGCAGACTTTTCATTCGCTCATGCAGTTTGGAGTTCAACAGTCATTGACGATCATGCGGCCGTGTTCATTCATCTACCGGGGCCAAAGAGCTTGAAGGCTGTCAAGCCCCGGCCCAACAATTTTCAATTCCTTAATAATTTATTGATGGCGGGCAGTCAAATTGCATATCAATAATGTAGAAGGGCTCAGTACAATGTTGATACAAAACACCCTTTCAGTCAGGCTCATTCATGCTCACAGACCTGCAGACATATGTACTATGTTTAGTCCCATGTGGTCCGGTGCTGGCACATTGCATGAATCCAATCTGCATCAGTGAGCTGTGTAATGTTAGTTGATGATGGAGCAACTATAAATGCTTCTCATGTTGCCTTTTGGAAAATGTGAGCAGGATAAAACCCCCAGAGGGGAAAAATTAAGCTTTTTATAGGTTGAGCTGGGAGCAAACAACATATACACCACAGAGACACTGATATGAAGAGCAAGCATAAATAGTTAGACTGGTAAGTGTGATACATTAATAATGTATACATTCTTTAATCTATCCTGCACACACGTTTCTAATTTGTTATCTTGAAGACTTTAATTCTGAGCAACCTGAAGTTCGCAACATTTAAGTGACACATACACAACCACCTCCTTTCTTAGTCGATTGGACAGCTACATATATTATCTGTTTGGGCATGGGCCAATCACGCATGTAGGACAAATTAAGTGACCAATGGCAGATTTCCATCTAGGTCAGCATCTTTTATTCAGGAGGCACGCGTACACAGTTACATGCCATCCCGCCCCGGGGGCCCTGCGGAGACCCACTCTGCCACCGAGAGATGGCCCACCATTTTGTTCTGTTTTGAAAATGATCTCCATGCATGAGATTAGCTGGGGGGGCACAAGCTCTTCCCATTGTTGTGTATCCCAGTTTGGATATTTCCCGGCTGGTGTCTGTGTGAATGTGTGTGTGCAAGGCGTGCATGCATGCATGTGTGGTGCCAGGCTTGCATTTGTTTGTGCGTATGCTTGTGTGCTTTTAATGTGTTTTTTTACTCGTTGCAGGGGCGAACACGATCTCGATGGAGACATCTGATGCCCATTCTGTGTATGAAACTGTAGTGCGCTGCTGCTGAGCTTGAGGAGGACGCTTATAGCATCTCAATCTGTCTGCAGTGTTTACAGCAATGCACACTTTGCAATACAGACCCTACATATTTGTACATGCAGTAGATGGCTGTGTGTCTGTGAGGAAGGCAGGGTCATAGGTAAAAGATGGCAATTGTTAAGGTCACAAGAGACTCTAGCTTTCACCTTTCCTTGAACTGTTCATGACCCCACACTGCACTGCAATGCATGGCTCATCATTCCTAACACTTAAACATACATGAGCTTTTGCAGGGAATTAATCCAAGGGAGGAGACCACTGCATCAGTTGGTGTTTTTGTGACAGAGGACGGCAACCAGGAGGCAATAAATAACGTCATACTGAATCTACACAAGTGGCCACACAAGTACGTAAAGTTGGTGATGAGGCTTTACGATGCCACTGCACCAAAATGTAAAAAGCTGTCTCTCTCAGCCGTTGGTTTCCCTCCACAGACTTAAAGCAGCAACAAAGCAACTAGGCAGAGAGAGAGAGAGAGAGAGAGAGAGAGAGAGAGAGAGAGAGACTGGGGATGTGGTTGCTATAGTAACCATCTGGTGGGTCTGAACTGTTTCTCCCTGGCATTCATTTCATCATTTTGAGCCTCTGTCTCTCTTCCTCTCTCTTTCTCCACTCTCACTTTTGTTTATCCCTCTCTTTTCCTCCTTCTCTCCTGGCTCTCCATCCCTCTTATCTCCTCATCTCCCTCTCGTGCCGCTCTCCCACTCTCTTCCGATCTGCCTGCATGCTTGCCGCCCTTCCTCCTCCCTCCTTCCTCCTACAGCTCTCTTCACTTTCCTTGGAAAACAGAGTGAGAGAAAGAGAGAGAGAGAGAGAGAGAGAGAGAGAGAGAGAGAGAGAGAGGGAGAGAGAGAGAGAGGGAGAGGGAGAGAGTTTAATGTTAATGTGAAGTGGTCTCTGTCTTTTTGTCCATTTTATAACTCCTGAGAGTCCCATCTGTTAAACCTGGACTCTTAACCTTATGAGACAGGAACAATACAATGACGACAATGTGCACGGTGCCAGAATTTTGGGTGGCGTTCAGGTTTTTTGGAGATAAGCAAAAGCTGGACTGATATCTGAGAGGGAACCTGCTTGAAAGATTGACGTCATCTGCAATCACGATTTAGCTGCAACAAAAGTGGGTTTTACCTTCATATCATAGGCGGGTTGTTTTTTTGGTCAAACGCTCTGATTCAGCTCTGCCCAAACAAACTTGACGGGGAGAAAAAAAACCCTCCAGAGCAGACGGAATATTCTGGTAGTGGTGTCTAAAGGGATATTCATTTATTTTTCCAACCAGGACTGCATTTCCCTTTTCCCTCTTATCAGCTGTCGCCCTTGTGAATTTCCAGCAGAGTCTGAATCAGCAAGAGAATACCTGATCCCAATGCCAATTGAGTTTGCCCACCACACACACACACACACACACACACACATATACAGTGTACACGCAGATACATGCCTACATCTACGCACAGACACCGAGACACACCATCAAATCTGAATAAATACAACAACATTTTCACACGCACTAAAATGCACATATGCAGTGGAATGAAATGCAAATTTAGCCTCAGCCATTTGCATGCCATACACAGTCTATTACTGCATCATATAAAGCCCATTGAGAAAGAGAGGACATGGTTTTCCCAATGAATGGTTCAGCTTGTGAGGTCACTGTGGGCATTTCCCTGCAGAAACACAAAGGTTGGATTCAGGAGTCAAGAGAAAAGGCTAGCGCTGAGTTTTCTCAATGACAAGTGTGTGTGCAGTGTGTCAGTGTGTGTGTGTGCGCGCGCGCAGCAAAAGGGAACTTGCAGGGTATGGTTTTCCCCATTGTGTCAGTGACCTATGAGTGCCCACTCTTCCTCCCTTCTCTCTGTCACTGCTTCATGTTTTTCCTCCTCTTCTTCTTCTTCCTTTCTCTTCTTCTACACCTGTCAGAGCTTATGTAAACTAACAGCTACCCAGATCTTGACTTCCGTCTGCCCCCTTTAACAGCACCAGTAATTAGCCTCTCATCAGTCCTGACTACAAAACCCATTTGCCACAACATTATCCAAACAGTGGCTGACTTAGGTAATAGAGAACTTCCCATTACACTGATGACAATAATGGAGGATCTCTTCACTCTGTAGTGTAATTTTCAGCCTCTTCAAGCACTGATGGTCATCGAGTCTGTATTTGAACTGGTCTGTCAAGAATGAGGTGAGTAACATCCGCTGCTTTTCTATGATAAAAGCATTAGGACTTAGCAGTGGCCTTCACTCAAATGTCAATTGTTCAGTTCACTCAGAGACATGTACCAACCAGGGGGACTAAAAATGACTACAAAGAAAAAAGAAAACAACTACAAAGAGACACAAAAAAGACTAAGAGAGACCAAAACAACTACAACAACATGGAAAATGGCTATAAAAAGGGGTACAAGAGCCACACACAACAAATAACTACAAAAAGACCAAAACAGTGACATAAAACAACCCCAAGGAGACACAAAATGAGCACAAAGTGACACAAAGCTTCTACAAAAGCTCCTTTAGGACTGCGTTTCAGACAAAAGTCCCGCAATATATTGCCGTAAAGAGCTGTGCTGGCTTTTCCCCATAGGACATTCATCCTGATTTCGCGATGGCGTAAAATTGGCGTCAGCTTATTTTCAATAAGTGGCCAATACTTTTGGTAAAATGAGCAGCGGCAGCAACATTGCATTCAAAACAATGATGATGATGATGGGGGCGTCCCGGTGGCTCACACTGGTAGAGCGCTTGCCATGTAGGCTGAGGCCTTGCTGCGGCGGAGCCGGGTTCGAATCCGGCCTGAGCTCCCTTTGCCGCATGTCTTCCCCTCTGTCACCCCCTTTCACTCTGTCACTGTCAATAAAGCTTAAACATGCCTAAAAAATAATCTTTAAAAAAAACCCAATGATGATGGAAAAGCGGCCTGTCATGCTGTTTCTCGCTGTAGAGATTCGACATACCGAAGCAAAGTTGTTCTGCATTTTGTTGAACATGATTCGATTTCTGTCAGTCTCAAGTGCTTGCCTACAATGTTGTCTCTGGTACTGCACCCACCTACTTGAACGCAGGCATACGCTACCTCACGACAGTTGCACTCTTTCAATGAATGGCACCCGGCTCTGCCACCCATTTGTTCAAGGCAATCCAAACTCCAAACTACCTCTAAAAAACTCCTGAAGACCCAGCTCTTCAGAGACTACCTTCTCTCCTTGCACCACATGAAAACTCTACTCCTTAAATAATTGTCACTATAGCACTGATGGCTCTTATCACACTATACCTTGATTGTTCCCCTTTCTCTGTAAGTTGCTTTGGATAAAGCGTCTGCTAAATGACTAAATGTAAATGTAAGTGAGAGATGTGTTTCTGATGATACATGATGGTTCACATTGATCCCGCCTCGAACAGTGTCACCAATTTTACGGCTGTGTTACTACCTCTGAAGGCGATACAGATACAGGGTCACTTGATCCTCCCATCACGCCTCTGGTGCGTTCAGATTGCAGGAGAAATCGTACAGAGGTGCAAATATCGCGTCTTGAAACGTAGTCTGAAAGGGGCTAAAGAGACCCAGAAAGACTACAAAGAGACAAAAGCAACCACATTGAGATGTGAAACAGCTGCATGAGACACTAAGAAGACTGAGGACAACTATTCAAACGGGTAAAACAACCACAAAAACACACAACACAAACCAAACAGGACAGAAAACTACTACTACTACAGAAAGTGGCAAAAGCAACCATGGTCAAAAAATACAAAATACAAAATACAATTATAGTGACACTAAGTAACCACAAAAAGACACAAAGACACTACAAAGAAACTCGAAATGACCAAAAATAGACACAAAACCACAGTGAGATGCATGACAACTATAAAGAGACACAAAGCCATAGCGAGATGCCTAATGACTACAAAGCGGCACAAACAACAACAAAAAGAGACCAAACAGCGATCAAGTCTGTGTGTCTTGCTTTTGCGTAGGTGAGTTGGCGGAGCCTTTTGCATGTCTGTGCCCCGGGGCCCATTGTCTCATAATCCGCCCATGTGTGCAGCTGCTGACTGGGGGTTTGTGTGAGACGTCAGTATGTTTATCTATGAATGTGTGTTATTTATGTCAGCTAATATATGTGGTATATTGTGTAAATAAACCGAGAAATATGTCTTCTTGAATTATCACAGTGATAAAATGAATGTGGAAGCTGTCAGTAGCAAAGAAGGTGTGAGAGTGAGGAGGTAGATCTTTGTGACTCAGCACAGTCATACCTGTTTATCAAAATATTGGAGAGGACCAAATATGAAAGACAGATGTGAATAGATATCATGAAGAAGATTGTGACTCAGGCTGAGGTGAAGAACTGGACATTTGGACAGTTTGTGATGAACTTTAGATTCAAGTTGCGCAAGGCCTTTTCTGTCAGAACTTTTTATGTAACTTACGTGGCTCACAGTTTGTGAATCACAATTTTTTTAATGTAACTTCCTTCACCCTGGTAACTACGTCACTTCTGGCATATACGTACACTTATTTACTGTTTAAACTGTCTTTTATAACGCCTAACCAGAAAGTTTTTTGCCCTCACCATCACTGATCTAGGGATAAGCGGGTTTGTAGCCTAAATTCACCGAAACTGCAGCCTTTTATACAACTGTGAACCGTACATGTATGTATAATGACGTGTGCGCTATTTTTGGAAGGCTCCGCTCCGTACCATGAGCCACAAAACACTAATATGGGTCATTTATATCGTAATGGGTGGTATTGACAAACAGTCTATTCTGTTGTTTAGATTGGAGATCTTGCTGAAATTTCATCAACCTCTAGCAGTCCGTTTTCACCCTAGGAGCCTGACATTTTGAACTGTCAAGTCAAGGTCAAGTGGTTGTGTGTGTGATGGATGCATGCCTGTACATGGTCACAGACATTGCATTTGTGCTTTGTTTGCCGTCATAAAGCAGGTACACTGTACACTACTGATCAATTGTTACTGAATCTGTTAATCAAATATTAACTGTATCTGCTGTAACTTTTCAGTTATGTTTTCAAAGGGGAATGAGATTGAAGAAAACCACAAAACATTAAATAAATATTTGAGAGTTTACCTTTGTAGACAAATAATTACAAAAAAGACAGTATGGTTGGTTTTCCAGGCCACTAGGCAGCATTTGAAGCATTGGAATGATCCAGTTTTCCAGTGCAACAGAGAATCATCATCATTATAATTATTGTGGACACTTATGTGGACACCAATTCAAAATGCTGCATCAAAATCTGTATATTTTAAAGAGAAACTATGCAGGATTGTCCTGAAAAAATTTACTTTACCAAGTATGTATATCTGTTATCCAGACCCACTGGAAGTGTGTGGTGTTGTCTTTATCTGCAGAGACCCTGTCTGCTGCTTGTATTTTCCCTTTCCTATTGCAGTTTGGGACGCCGAAAGAGGCGAAATGCTAAGCTGACAAAGCTTTTTTCAAAACAAGAGTGAATCTTATGTTTGCTTTTTACTTTTGTTGAGCCAGGGAGGAAGGGCAACGTTTGAAAGTTGTGTTGACAAACAGTGAGTGACAATTCCTGCATAGTGTGTCTTTAAAGTCTTCGTAAAGGTCTGTAGACTGTTTTGTTGTAAAATGCATAATCCACATATGTTACTAGATTTTACCTTTAAAAAGAGTCAGCTTGGTGTCATTCGGAGAAGACTAATATTAAACAATTCTACTGTATATTGAGGCTTATAATCTTCACATTCTGTGACACTGCCAAAGTGTTGATTTGACTTTGTGGTTCCTTTGAAGTTGCATTTTGAGGTGTTGATAAGAAACTCAGCCATTTAGCATCTGTCAGTGGTGACGTGTGTTCACATGTGACACCTGTTCACATCATAATGCACTTCCTGTGTCACTTTGTCATCATGATTATAGCAATGCCGTGTAATTGTTCAGTGACTGTGACTGGTGCACTTTTGTCACCAATTCAGGTCACCTAAATTGGACAATTCTACAATTGATGTGGTGACCTTTTTGCCTTATGATGCTCAAAAAAGTCCTTTCAAAGCTTTGCTAAAGGTGACTCATGCTGATAATTATCAGAATTACTATGATGTGCAGCTGCTACACTACATGGACTGCTGGTATCCACTGTAAATACTGCAGAATGATAAAATGCAGTAAATAATCATGAGGAAATACAGACAAACGCAAAAATCTTAATAAACTTAAGTTCTTACTGTATTTAGGTTTTAGAAGGCACGTTCTATAGTTTTGGAGTGGTTAAAAGACACTAGTAAGACCACAAACTAAAAACTCCCCAGCTGCCATAAGGTTAGTCCTAAAGGTCATGAATTTCATACAGGTGTTGTTGACAAGATGCAGAAGGTATGTGGTGTATGTTTGCAGAGTTCTGGCATAAAATATGACTTACGACAGACAAGGACCTGGGCCATGTTCGAACTGATGTAGTTTAGTTTTTGTGTTTTAGCCACATACTTAAAAAGCACATTTTCAGAAACAAAAAGATATTATTTTTCAAATGAAGTCTCACACATGCATTTTGGTCAGACAGTCCAACTGTAATTAGCTGTTCCTTTTGGGCATGCCAAAAGGATAAAAAAAAATTTAAAAGGGTGGATTGCTGTGTTCTAAATCACATACTTTTTCTTACTGCAGCTGTCCTTAGAAGGCATTTACATTTGCATGCAGTATGCATACAATTGGAATTTTCTACTTCGTCTTAACACTGCATCTTGAACTTTGACCCTGTGGCTTATACATACATATACCGTGATTGTGAGTCAGAACAGCCAGAAAAGCATGCTGACGTGCACACTGCAAAATGTGAATATATTCTGTAGGATATCCTTGTATTTTAGGCATACTGCATTTTACATACTATATATTGGGAAATCGTAAATAAATTTCTGGCATACTAAAAAGTATGGTAGGAACGCACAGGATAAATAAAATACAGTGCATCTTCAAAATGACTTTAAGGCAAATAATGTTATATGTCCACCACAAACGAGCAGTTGGATTAAAGTTTTTCTCAATTGCTAAAACACTAATTCCTGTTGTGTGAATCAATTGCTCAGTTGTCTAAACTCATTCACCGAAACGTACATCCTTTTGACAAAACCATAAACTATCTTCATCTAGTAAAACACTATTTGCAGATCTCAGTCATTCCTTTTGCAAAACTCTAAACACAATTCTCATGCAATAAGACACAGTTGTCACTGTGATGCACTTGTGATACATAATGGTAGCAACAAGTGACAAAACATGAACACAAATGAAACACGTGTCATCTATTGATTCAAAATTGATCACACTTGTTTCTCAACATGACAACCAATATAAGCCAGTTCAGAGTGCAGGCAGGTTGGTCCTGCAAGCTCATGACAACAATGGATCAAAGACACAGAGGACGAGAAGAGGCAGAGACAAAGAGTGGCAATTTCTGATGAAATTCAGGCTACCGTCATTGACCATGTACTGGTGCATGGCATGACCATGAGGGAGGCAGGCCAAAGACCTGTTTTTTGTTGTTGTTGTTTTGTTTGTTTTTTACCTTTTACAGTGCATTGTGGGCTGCACACTGTCATTTGTATTTGTCAATTTCAGGATTATTTTTTTCACAGTACCTATGTTTCAATTCAGAGTAATTGCTGAATCCACTGACTTGTGCAATCTTTTTTATTTAATTTAGTTTTTTACTATTGAGATTCAAAATTCATGTGATAAAATTTAATGTGACCAATAAACTCCATGAGCTACATGCCTTGAACACTGTGTTTTAAATTTTTTGGTGTAGTGTGTAATGACTGCTCAGCAGTTTTTCTATTTTGACCAATTAGTTCAAGATCTGACAACATTGTTTGGTTTTGAGAAGAGGTAAAACTATTTTGAGGCAATGGTATAGTTTTGCTAAAAGAATCAGAGGTTTTGTGAATGTAGTGTGAGAAAAGAGTTTTGTGTTTAGAATTCTGAGAAAAGGACAGGAGGATTCCAAAAAAATTGTTTTAGCAATTGAGAAAAACTATAAATCACTTCTGCAGGACTACTGCAAAGTGTTTTTGTGTTTTCTGTCACTGGTGAAGTCCTACAGGTTTGGCTGTGTGTGAATACTATCTGACCCTGTGTTAGGACTGATCAAGCTCGGTCTGATCACGTCACGCCTTCACTGCAACATTTTGGATGAAAGGATTCACCGCACAGAAAATCATAGACCATTACTCCCTCAATGTAACATCCTCTCATTCTTTGTGAGGGGATAGGCTGTTACTGCAGTAGGCGCCATTGTCATGCTTGACTGCCGTCTTGGAAGAAGGGACTATTTTGGCAGGATAATGCGGTCACGCCACTGAGTGAATAGGGGGTCTTGAGAGAAGAGGGCAGAGATAAAAGAATGGAGAACATTCCATTAAAGATAGCGATGGTATCAAGCAGAGGCTCAGGGAAGACTATTCTGCACCGAAACCCACCGCAGCACCCATCGAGTGCAAGGTGCATCTGTTACCATGGTACCCAACCCAGGCAGCCCCTTTCATGTCTGTCAAGACTGGGAGGGGGGGACTAGCAATATGTTAGTCTCGCCTGCAGTTGGAGCTGAAACAGACATGTGTGTGTGTGTGTTTGCTGCATGTATGTGTTCCCAGCACACACCCCGGCGGTCTGGGCTTAAGATGCCATACACTGACAGAGGCTCGTCACACAACATGAATCATTTAGTCACCACAGCAGAGTTGGAAATGTCACGTCTCATCAGTGTTCCTCGCGCCTCGGTGCCCCTGCAGCATTTACATCTCTGGCAATGGAGTTAAAGAGAGGACTTGATTAAAGAGAGGAGCTGAGATTTTAGATGCAAACAGACATTTATTGCATTGGGAAGCAGTGGTGTACATTTTTCCCCACAGAATCATTTGCAATACTGTACTTTTTGAGATTGTCGTCTGTTGCGCAGTCGTCTGAGCCGAGTGTCTCAACTCTCCTTTCAACAAATCAGGAGTGCGGATGTTAAACTCTTGATGGGATCGTTTGCTCATCTTTCTGTCTCCTTCCATATCTTATCTTTCCAAAAAACATGGGATGCTACTTTCTCACAGTGGAAAATGCTGACTTGACCTTCCTTGGCAGCCAGATAGGCAATCCAATAACAACAGGGGAAACTGTACAAGGAACATATCCAAAAGTCAGCCAAGCTATTTTCTAGTGTCTTCATCTTTCTGATACAAAACTATATTTTTGTAGGTTTTTTTTTGCTACAGTTTAAAACAGTTTAAAAAACAAAAAGCAACATCAAGTACATAATTCCTTAAAGCACAATCAACACTAAACAGTAAATAGTACTTTGTCATAATCTTTATTACAAGATATTAGGCCACTGTACAAATCAGTGTGAATCGTACAGTACAACGAAGAATTAAGACTGTTTCTCGAGGTTTGTCATTCAAAGCTGTATACGAGGTGCTTCAAGAATACACAAGATTTTCAGAACTTCTGCCGTGCATGCATGATTTCATATTTGCCATGCATGAGTTGGTATCTCAGTGTTTTAAGAAAGAGCCCTAAAAAATGGCGACCCAACAAAACAACTGAATCGTATGAGTAAATGTATAAAGCACAAAAAAATAACAAGTTGTCTGGTACAGTATTATCCCTCATGAGATTTGGCACACACGATAATGCACAATGCAATATAAATAGTTTATCAATAGGGTGTGTACAGTCAAGTTACAGTATCAACCAATCCAGGTGAAAGCCTGGGAAGCTTACAAACAGGTGGGAGGTACACGGTATATAAATGACTTGTTAGCTGCAAAGTATGGTAACAAAAAACACTCAGGCAACATCGAGAATTGTAAAGTGAAAAAAAATGTCACTCCCATTCACTCAAAGTTTTCTCGACATACAAAAGAACACTCCCTCGGGCCTTAAGTCACTGCAAAAGACATATTCCAAAGGATCAATAAATAAAGTCTTCAACACAGAGAACAAACCAGTTTACCGCTTCTCACTTTGTGCAAGAAAATATGGGCTACCCTTTCCATATTTACAAACTGTTATTCATTTGCCCTCGATCAAAAATGAAGAGCAGAAAGAATGGTACCATAGGTTTGATTGATAAGATATAGGAGAAGTGTGTGCTTTAGTTTCTATATTAGATTTATTTCTGTATCCTGTCCCTGATTTCTGCATTTCAACAGCATCGCCTCCTTCCTCCACCTTGTCCCCCCCCTCTTGTTGTCTTCTCCCGCTTTTGTATTTATGGCGAAACCCTGCAATCGAGGGTGTGTTTGTTTGTGTGAGTGTATGTGTGTCGGGGGGTAGGGGGGGTCCACCTGGGGGTCTCCTTCGCTGCCATCTCCCACCCCTGCCAGTGTGTGTCACCCAGATGGCCATGACTGACTGGGAGAGGAGGGCGTGGAAGTGCTGCTTGCTGCCACATGAGAGAAAGTGCTTATATACAGTGTCTTTGGATTAAAACTGGTAAATATCGCCATAAAAAATTTCAAGAGTGTCTTTTGGGGGGTGTTGAGCCGAGCGCTCTAAGCCTCTGCCGGGGTCTTCTCTGTTCCATTTTTCAGTGCTCCGTCGTCGCCATTCTCATCCTCAATCACAACTGTGGATGACAGGGGAGAGAGTTAATGAGGGAGGCTCATCTTGGTGTGGCGTCTTGAAAATTCACCAGCGACTGACAGGAGGGCATTAAAAGCCCAGAACCATTAGCACTGCGCTGTATGAGCACAAGTGGTGTGTGCATGCATGAGAGAGTAAGAGTATGCAAAAAGGGAGAGATAACCATGAGCGTGCATCTGCGTGTGTGATGCACATTTGTAAATGTGCACATCTGAATTTGTTGCTTGCTGTGCACCTACAGATGCAGCTCTTACATGTCTGCCTGTTTGCCATGTTAGTCCATGTTGTGTCTGTGCACTACTGTACATGCAACTGCCTTGTGCATGCATGTGCAACCACAAGTGAGCCTCAAATTTTCAAGGACCATCTTATGGGTTTCATCAGGGATGCAGGAAACACAAAAGCCAAAACACAAAATGCCTGGAACATGCAAGCGCGCACACACACACACACACACACACACACACACACACACACACACATCATAATTACAATGCACATATATCTCAATCATTCCAACCAATCACTGGGGAGGGGACATGGAGCACAACTCTGTTGAGCAGCATTCAGAAGGCATTTAGCAGCACGCACTGCGCATCCAACTTGTGTTGCAATGCGAATAGAATATTAAAAAACCTATACATACCACACGCATGCAAACAATAGATAACATGTCTTATATTACGCTCTACTGGAGACCATGTCAAGGCAAAGGTATTGCCTTTCTGGCTTCACACGGAGCCATCCTTCATTATGGTCCACTGGTAACCTATGTGCGCATTCAACACATCACCATACAGACGAAAACGCCTTAATTATACAATTACCCCGTTTGCTCCTGCCTATTTGTCCGAGTTTCGGCGGACGTTTGTTCTGTGATCCATTGAAGAAGTTGTTGGTGTCTTGAAGACGACAGGTGAAGGAAAGGTGTCCCTCGTCGCCCTCATTTCCATAATGACTCATATTTTCTTCGTTGAAAGGCAGCACTTCCGACATCTCCAAATGCGTCTTTATCACCAAGGCGCACAAAGTGAATGTAAAGCTGGTCGCCAAGCTTGAACCCGGTCGTCTATAACAAACAAAAGGGGGGAAGAAAAACAATGCTATCTGCTGACACGATCTAGCCCTTTCTGTTTACCCCGAAGACACGTGTCTGTCTCCGTAGGTACGCAAAAGAAAATAACAGTAAATCAAAATGTCCTCAATTTCCCCGCTCGTGGAGCTTCGGCAACATTATTTAAAATGTCCAGAGGTTTTTTCTCTCTCTGTCTCTCTGCGCGTATTGCTTTGGAAATGGAGGCGCACGTACAATAGAGCCGTGGAGCGCCCGCTGGTTTCGAGCGGCTGAACCCGTCGCACGGAAAATCTGAGGAAGAAATGCAAATTGAGGAGCGATGCAAAACACGGATCCCGGGGAGACCTGGCGAGGGAGCTGCACGGGGGTTTTCTGGTGCAGCCCAGAGAAGCTTCCAGTTGGAGTCGTGGTGTACCAGTGCTCCACTCTCCGGGATCTAGATGCAATCAAACAAATGGCGACTTTATATTCAGAGATGGCACACAAATGTGAGCCAGTGCAGAGCTTTGGAAAACGTCGTTTACGCGCCAGCACTCGACGAGTTAAAGATGTGAAATCCTCCAAGCTTTTTTAAAAAAAATTCTAATTCGGCGAGTAATTTGGTCGTGGGTATTTTTTTTTAACATGACATATAATGTCCACCGAGTCATAGCTCACCAGAGGATGGCAGTGTTTTCATAGGCTGTGATGTGACTTTTGGCCCCATGGCGCACTTCCAGCTTAAAACTGAGTGCCTGAGCTCTTATCACTTCTTTTCACTAAAATTTCTTGATATCAATTGGATGGTGTTTGAAGATGCTATCACCTGGTAGATTTATTGAATTATCTGAATATTTGTTGAATAAACCTAGAGCAGTTTTTGTTAACAACAGTCCATGTTCCAGATTGGAGTATGTTCCAGGTTTTACTCAGTAAATTATCCAGATAACTTTACAAAACATCATATTGACATTTATTTATTATCTTAAATGCAGCTGGATTTTTAGTAGGCCTCCCATATAAAATATAATGCACACACCACACACAAAGATACAAATAGACATATTGATAATGTCCTCAAACCGAATATGATCCAGTTTGAGTCATGTAGGTTTCAGGTAAGCACACTATAGGTGTAAAGTTTCAGGATCAGAGGGTGAAAACTGGTCTGCTTTGTTAAATGAATCCCTCCAGGATTTTCTTTAGATTGAATCTCGTCGGGTTTACCACCCACTGCTATCTGCAGTGTTTACATAAATCTGCAGCACAAAGGGATCTTACGAAACACATATACAGTAAAGGACACTGAGCCACGGACAGGTATTAAGTCTGGACATAGACTGTCCTTTCTCAAGAGGAACTTAACCAAATATCATTACACAGACAATGAAATGAAAAGTGATATCTGAGCCTGCAGCAGAAGTATCTTTGATATACCGTCGACCATTCATAGAGGAGGTGCAGTCATGACACACCTATTCCCTGTGAACTTAGAGAAGCCATGATTTTATCAGAGGCTCACCTTTCATATCAGAACATCTCCATAACAACTCTTTCAGTTCCACAGATATCACAACATTTACTGTTGTTAAATATGCTTCTGTATAGATTCATTTAATTCAGCAGTAGGCTTTAACAAACCTTCCCCCTATATTAAACTTTAGAGTATATTACTCAAAAACTCTTATCATTTTCCCCATCAGGCCTGGTTGTGGTTGGAAGAGGTTTGAGTGACAGCGGCCAGGAAAAATTCACCCGACTCCACGACTGCTGTTTTGACATCATCTTTTTCCGTCTGGACGAGTAGCACACAGATAAAAGGGGGAAAAGAGATAAATCTCCTAATGTGGGAATTGACCAAAACTGGCAGATTTTGTCTTCATGTATGACCTCACTGCAACAAAGAAGAACCTGATTAAAAACACAAAAAAAGTAATTGATCAACATGAGTGCATGAGTCAAACTTAAAACTGACTATAGACATTCACCACTCAAATCTGTCACATCTAAATGTGATATTTATTAGCATAAAATTTGTACAAGTTGTGAACTTGACATCACTGGATTACATAAACAGAAGGCTTATAAAGTGGCCACTGTAGTGGCTTTTACAATAACTGTAGCAGGCAGAGACGAGCTACAGATAGATTACTTGAGAATATGATATGCGTCATTGTTACTGTATATTGGTATTGGAAACACTATCAGAATAATCAGAGCAATGTTTCAGAGGAAGCTCTTCCACAGAATCAGCGTTGGTTCATGCTGGCACATACATTTGCATGGGAAATACCCCTTTCTGGCATTAATGGCTGCTTTTATGATCATCTTTAGCTGCATCAGTATCTGCTACAGCGTAGGTGGGACCCGTAGATGGTTTGGTCTATCCACCGGCGGAATTTGGACACAGCCGTGTAGACTCCTGGAAACTTAGGATCACCACAGCCGTTGCCCCAGGAGACCACGCCGTAGGCACACCCCCTACACACCAGTGGACCGCCAGAGTCTCCCTGCAAGGTCAAGATTACACCCTCATTCATTATCAGGTCAAAAAGTACATCATGAAAAAATAAACCTGAAAAATAATCGCATTTTCTCAGAGTTTACTGTAAGATGTATATATATACTGTGAGAAAGGGCTCCGAGCCGGATTTGAACCCGGGCCGCCCGCCCGGATTCCCCTACTGTAAAATATTTTAATGTCATTAGTTGTTGTTATAAATTATAATTAGAGCCTGAGCAGTTTCAAGATGTTACTTCCATCACTATAGATTAAGCAGATATTTAAGAGTGGGATGGTCTATTTTAACTTAAATCACAAGATGTGACTCTAACAACAAAGAGTATCCTGTAAAATAAGCGTATTATACTTATATATACGTTTTATTTGTTATTTATAACCCTTGTGTGCACGCAACTGAAATTGTTAATTTCTGTGAGTGGAAGTGTTCTTAGGGCTTGCCTAAACACAACTCTGAGGAAATTTACAAAATCTGTTAAACATTTGGGCTGAAAAGTGACGTTTATGTTAATTACATTGTGTCTAGGCCTTGTGAAGGAAATTTGGTGCTTCCTGTCATGGTGGGACAAGAAGTTGGTAGCAACCCTGGCAACCTACTTGGTATTCGAGACGCAAGGCCTTGTGGGAACTCAAACTGTGAACTTAACTTTGATAACACCATGAGAGAGGGATACGTGTAAATGAGTGACCTCTGACCTTAGGTCACGTATGAAGGTAGGAAGTTCGGGTCGCATTGATTCTTGCTCAAGAGCCAATGCTGAAAAATACAATAGTTATAAGCCGAGCGGTGTATGGGACTTTGTTGCTTTGTTAAATAACCATCCGGGACTGAGCGGTGTATTGTAGTACAGATGTGTTAATAAAACCCGGAGAACTGAGTATTGTGTGCTTCTTGTTTGGCCAGCTCACCCATTACCTTAGTGCAATTGTCAAAATTGCCACGACAGTCTCATTGTATTTTAGGATAAAACTGTATTACAGAAACTACAAGAAGCACAATCAAGTACTGCTATGAGTATTGATAAAAGTGTGATTTTTCATGTGATCTAATAATCTAAAGTTTTTAAAGGTGTACTGTTAGATACTTGTCCAAAGTATGAATGTCTGTACCAAATTGCAATACTTCAGAGCAAGCAGAACAAATCACAATTCATTACCATACTTAATCTAGTATTTTGGCACAAAGGGGTAAAAAAAAAAAATAAAGAGAAAAATGTAAGAAAATGTATTTTTCCTTCATCATGCCTACAATGTCCCAAAAACACATGAGCACATATGCTAATTTTATAACATTGGCTTATATGTGAAAATCACATATGAAAAGATGTTTGAAAATGTGATAAATTCATATGTACCAGAGGGAACTTTTTTTTACAATAAAAATAAAAAGACCAACAGAGAGGTGTGAAACAAAACAGGAAGGCTTGGATTGGATTCACCAGAGCATAATCTCTTGCACACAAAGTTGCCTACTGCAGGGTTAAATATAGCACATTTTAATTAGTTATTCAGCTCTTTACCTCAGGCAAAATATAGCCTACTGGTATATCACACATTGAATTTCATGTAATTTTCTTCTCACATCAAAGGTTGGGGCAGGAATTCTTTCATCATACAAATAATCCAGTCAGTGCATGCTGTTGTCTTTGGCTACAAATGACTGCACTTCAAAATCACAGCAAGGTTTTCAGTCCTGGCTCTATTTCAGGGTTGCTTCTCAATCTGCCTCTCTAACCATCATAACTGGTACAATTCCTGAGGGTGGACCGCCACGTCTGCTTAATAAAAGCTGGTAGCTGAACCAATACTGACATGATGAACTGTATCCTCACACTGCCATGGGGATGAGCTTCCCAAAACTGTGTTATTGTTTCCCTATAATATGACCTGATGAAAAGAGGATGACCTTGTGCTATTTGATATACACTGGGAACTAAGGATGGTACCTTGGAGAATTTATTGTTTGGAATGGATTTGAGGTCAGATGATCAGATGATCTTTATCACAATGATGTGCAACGTCCACGTATATCATAGCTGAAACTGTTTCAGATAATAACTTTTTATAAAAGGGGATGAAAGCATTAATCCCCTGTACCTTGCATGCATCTTTTCCTCCAGTCGTGTAGCCAGCACAGATCATGTTTGCTGTGATGTTACCGTTAAATGACTCGCTGCTGTTACACCTTGCATTTGAAACAATGGGCACTGTGACTGTCCTCAGGGTGAAGGGGGCCTGGCCTTCACCCAGGTTGTTGTAGCCCCACCCGGACACCCGACACACCAAGCCTTCGACCACTCCTGTCCCCTGCCTGGGCAGAGGCGCCAGCGACACGTACCTGTTCAGCACTATGGGGGCCCGCAGCTGGACAGAGGAGAGTTTCAGAGTTCAGAACAAAGTACAGGACAAAGAACTGTCCTGTCCAAGGTTATTATAGTTAATGAAAACTAACAAAATAACGAAAACTCGAATTGAAAAAATATTTTCGTTAACTGAAATAAAAAAAGATAAAAATAAAAACTAGACTTTTAAAAAAAACTATAACTAACTGAAACTGTATTGTGTGGTTACAAAACTAACTAAAACTAACTAAAATTATAGTGAAAATGTCCTTAGTTTCTATTTGAACATGCAACACATGGTAAATATGTTTACTGAGACTGGGATGTCTACACTCGAAACAAAATTCAAAACACCCTGAACTGTAAGAGTTAATAACCTTATTGGGGCTGAGATGAATAAACCAAAGGAAATAAAGGCAAAATTTATTATGACCTCTTTGAATCTGGCACCCAACACATAGTCCATTACAAAAAACTAAAACTAACACTAAAACTAATCAAAACAAAACTAAAACTAAGCATTTTCAAAAAATAAAAACTAAACTAAAACTAGCAAACTCACTCTAAAAACTAACTAAAACTAACTGAATTTGAAAGCAAAAATCACAACGAAATTAAAACTAAAACTAATGAAAAATCCAAAACTATTATAACCTTGGTCCTGTCAGACATAAAATAAACAATTTAATTTTATTGATAATAAGCAGTTTTATTAATCAATTTGTTTTGGTTTTTCAGCATAAAAACTCACTACTTTGACAGGTGAAATTGGTAATTAGAATGCTAATGTTGCTCCACGTCAGCTGTGTGTTTAATGTTAATGTGTCAATGTTGTGTCAATGTTGTGTTTATGGTTTGTTTCACTGCTCCCAAGTGTCCAAAACAATACTATCAACTAAAAGGGCCATGCCCTATCTCACAGTGTTAACCAAAGTGAAAAATAATTTGCATATCTTTTTAATTTTTTCTTTTTAATTTGCATAGTTTTATAAAAATTGGGCCTGCCGCTTTTCTGTACTACTGCTGATTTTAATACATTATTTAGCTTACTAAATGACAAAGAATAAAATGTACTTGTTTTCATGGTCAGGGTAGTGTGATTGAGTCATATAGATTATATAAATGCTGTGGTGGTGTGATTTGTTTTGTTGTTATCATGAGACAGGGTTACATAAATTATCATCCCACACTGCAGTATCAAAGTAAAGAAGTTATATTCCTTTTTATAGTACTTTCTAGTGTGTTATCTGCACTGTGCACTGTGTCTGTGGTACCTTAATGAGCATGATGTCAGCATTGTTGGTGCTCCTGTTGTAGCGCGGGTGGGGAACCAGCCTGTGGGGTTTAGCGTACTGCTCCGTACCCTCAAAGCTGTTTACGATGTAGTCGCCCGCCACTATCATCATGTGCTCTGCCCTAAAAGACATTTCCATTTTACATCATATTTATCAACAAATACAGCATAAGTAGATCACAGCCTTGAGATTTGACCATTACCAATCATTTTTAAAGGGGAACAGAGGAGACACAATCAGCAGAGGCCTATTTTCAGCATCATAAATTGGAGCTATCATGATTGTCATTTATAAGCCTGTCATTTTATATCTATGAAAACATTTTAACTAGTTTAGTTGAATTGAATGGTGTGTCAATAGGTAAAGGAGGTGGGAGTGTTGTGGTATGACATACATGACCCACCCTGACCAGGATTCAAAGGCACAAAGACACTCGAAGCCAAAAGTGTTTGTCTGCCAGGGAACAATGGCTTACTGTGTGCAGGCAGGGCCGAGGCAGTATGACAGAAATACAGCCAACTTCCTGGATCCAGACAAGATCACACACACACACACACACACACACACACACACACTGATGATGTGCCAAGGTCAGCTGACTCGACCGCATCTGAGTGCTGTTTGACTTCCCAGTGGCCTGTATGCAGGTTTACTTTGCGTCGCGATCAAGCGGCATCGTTCTGACATTACCTAGCCGTAGCAGAATGGATGTTTGCTTTTAGGCATCTGTTGGGACCATCTGCTCATAATATAATATCATGCCAACTTAGCTTCTACACAGTGACTTCTACAGAGTCCACTGAAAGGCTGCCAGAAGAATGTCACTGAATGTGCTAGTGTTTCTGAGACAGTTTGAGCTTTACCTTATGCAAAGTTCAAACACGACTGTCAGGTCATATTTTAGATCTATGAGGGGAGTAGTATTCAGAAATAATTATTCAAAAGGCAGAAAACAGTCTTGAGTCTAGCTTGTATAGATCCATACTACTTGTTTTGGGTTACATTTTTTTTATTTATCATGCACCACAGATTGAAATGTGTTCATTTGAATTCATTATGACCTGGATATTATTTAGCACTATTCACAATATTAAACTCCAAAGCTTATAGAAACTAGAGTTCAGAAAGGGCTCCTTAGATGAGGTTGATGAGGTTGAACTAGTAACGTTTATTGATTAGCACTGATGGCTATATTAGTTTTGCAGGTATTTGGTTAAATATATTGGACAAATAGTTGTTTTAATTGGTGACAGCACAGTTAATAATCACCAAAGTCATTAGGATTAATCTGTACACCACAAGTGTCTGTGTCAAACGTCTTGTCAATCCATCCAGTAGTTGTTGAGATATTTCATTCTAAACCAAAAGCATCAACCTCATGCTGGCACAAGAGCGAAGTGAATAAGACACATCTAGGCGCCATGAATGTCTGTACAAAATGTTATCCCTTTCAAACCATCCAAAAGCTCTTTAGCAATCAGTCTGGAGTCAAGTGTTGACTGAGATTTCCATCAATAGAACCACGTCTGTTAACATGGCTAAAAACTGTAAAACAATAACAACAAAGATCAACATCTTATTAATGATAATTATTGATAATTCTTACCCGATGTTACAGTGCGCTGCTGTCAGCACCCAGTACCTGTGAACCAATGATCCACCACAGAAGTGTTGGCCTCGGGTGCTCTGCAGTGACACAATGTATTTGACGGAGTTTGGTGCAGCGGTGTGACCACCGACTATACGGCCCTGCATGAGCACATGACCTGTATGGAAGCAAAAACATTTACAGGACAAGGCGTAAAAAGAAGGTGTGGCAGAAGGATTTAAAGTTGTTCAATATTGCTTGAGATTCTTTAAGGAATCTTCTTCTTTCATGAGACTGACAGGTTAAGACTGATTGTTGAATTGTGTAAGTTGTCCCAAGGCAGTGCTCACAAAGATGATGTTGAGTGAACCTTAAAACCCATTTCCCCCAATTATGTAGAAAAATTGTAGAAATATCTCGGTCATATGACATTTACATTTCCATTTACATTTAGTCATTTAGCAGACGCTTTTATCCAAAGCGACTTACAGGAAGAGTAAAAGCAAATAATCAAGGTATACTGCAATAAGAGCTATTAGTGCATCAATAAGTGCTAGTGAGGATTCTTTAAGGAGTAGAATTATCGTGTGGTGCTAGGAGAGAAGATGCTCTCTGAAGAGCTGGGTCTTCAGGAGTTTTTTAAAGGTAGAGAGGGACGCCCCTGCTCTGGTAGGAACTGGTAGTGTGTTCCACCAACGGGGAACAAGAAATGCAAAGAGTCTGGATTGCCTTGGACCAACGGGGGGCAGAGCCAGGCGCCGTTCATTGGAAGAGCGCAACGATCATGAGGTAGCATATGTCTGAATCAGGGCGTTCAGGTAGGTAGGAGCAGTACTGGAGACAACTTTGTAGGCCAGCATTAGAGATTTGAATTTGATGCTTTGGGCTGCAACAGGTAGCCAGTGGAGCTCAATGAGCAGCGGAGTGACATGTGACCTTTTTGGCTGATTGTAGACCAGGCGCGCCGCCACGTTCTGGATCATCTGAAGCGGTTTTACTGTGCAGGCTGGCAGGCCTGTCAGGAGGGCATTACAGTAGTCATATCAAAAAACTGAAATGGTTCCTTCATGCTTTTATCTTAACTCCTACATACCCCAAACATCCTGCATATATATTAACAACTACTCAGGTATAGGTTTCAGTCATGCTTAAAAAGTCCATCCTATAAAACATGGAGAGCCATCATTGAACAAAAGAGAAACATAAAAAGTGAGGGCCTCCAAATCCCCCCGTCAAGGCCATTGACCCAGCCTAACAATTAGTGGTTTTCTGTCACCTGGGAGGCCTCTGCGTAATGAAGGTAATCCAATATAACCTGACCTTCTAGTGTCACCACCTCACTCTGAGCTTTGAAACATTAGAGTGGGGGCTCTCCCTGCCTGCCTTATGCAACAGCTCGACTACTATACATTGGCTTCAGGCTATACAGTAGAGGACATGATTGGACAAGTAAAGACCTTTTTTTTTTTTTTTAAATAGCTTCACTTTCTTACCGTAACTGGAGGATTTAAAAAAATGTTTATGTTAAGTAATCACAAACTCTGTAAAGAAGAGGAAAGCAACTTAAAGGAAAAGTTTGACATTTTGGGTAATATATTAACGTCTTTTCCTAACTGGATGGGGTGCAAACAAGCGAACATCAGATTGTGTCATTTTTTTCCCATTAAAGAGATCCTCAACTCCTCCGTGTGTCAGTGAGCGGGCTAGTAGATGTTTTGCTTGTTTGAAAAAACACTCGGCCTTGCTCTATTTTTGCCAAGTGTTGCACACTAGCCATACCTCCAACATATTTTCATTTTCATTTGTCAGAATTGACGCTGAAACTGTCCCTTAGCTGAATAGAAACAAGGCTTACTAAAGCTAACACTTGGTACGTTCACTTACTGTAGCAAATGTTGGCTAACATTAGCTGCTTGTTAGAAGAACAATAGTAAAGTGCCAACCTCACTAACTTTCAGAAGAACACAACAGCAAAAGGCAATGTTGACAGGCTTTCTGAGGGATTGTAGTTGACTAAAAAACAGCAATGTGAGCTGAATTCACATGCTGTATGTCACGTGCTGAATTATGATTAACCATTGCCAAGAAGTATAGCAAATAAACTCAGTATTGTCATTTAGAGGTGCTGGTTAAAAGTGTTTTGCCATCTTTGGACAGAGGCAGACAAACTGTTTCCCCCTGTTGCCAGTCTTTATGCTAAGATAACTAGCTGGTGGCTGAAGCCTTATATTTATTATAAAGATATGAGCTGTATCTATCTTCTTATCTCACACACAGGAAGAAACTAAGCAGATTTCCCCAAATGTCATATACATGTCAAGTATTCCTGGTATAAATCATTAAAATTAATGCTGCATTCATATGGTGTTGAATAATTGGAAAAATTACTTCCAAATGGGAAAAACACCTCCCTCAAGTTGGAACAGCAAATAGGAAAGTCGGAAAACCTTTTGGTAGAAGACTTGCTGTGTTGACATTACACTGTAAGATCACAGGTGAAAGTAAATGTTGGGTTGATTGTGAGAAACTTTATTTGTAATACGGTATTAGGCTAAACGTTGTTTAAAGGCCTGAACGTTGTTGTCCACAGTAGCGACCTTGTCAATGACTGATTAGTTAAAGTTATTTATTAGCATTAAACCCAATAACAAGTCAAGTACAGCAACATTTTAGAGGTTTGAGAGAACATTCATACTCATAGCTCCACTGATCTGTTTCCTTTGCTCTTGTTGTCAGGTAATCACCGGGGGGGGGGAATGAATGTGTTGTTTTTACGCTTTGAGCAATATAATACAACTTCTGTGTGGTCCATGTTGTCTCCACATTACAACTAAACACTCATGAACACACCAAAATAGGAAGAACAACTTCTGGGAAATGGGGCCATCTGAGGAGCATGTGAATGCCCCAAGACTGAAAGAAAGGAGCTTTAAACTGGGACAGAATATAACATTTCATACTCAACATATGAAGACATATTTTGTTTGCAAAACTAAAAAACATGTACTCACTGTGGACTGTCATGAGGTCCATTAGCACACAACACAAACACATGAGCAGACTCATCATAGCTGTGGAGGTTTTAGGCCGTTATCCTACAGCATGCCAGCAGCTGAACCCCTGCAGCCAGACAACCAGTGTCCTCTGCTCCTGTCTGCCGGACCAGCACTGGGCATCCACTCTTTTCTGGAAACAGTAGGAGTCAGTCACATCAACCTTTATCCTCGAGTTTCCTCTGAAAAAAACGTTTTTAATTTCATTCTTCACCATGACATGCACAGTCCAAAAACTGTAGTATTGATTGAAAAGGAAAGAGAGCAACAAAGTTCACCTTCACAAACTGCCCAGCACCCCCCCTGCCATCCCAGCACTATCACAGCTCTTTCTCCTGACCCTCCTGACTTGTCGAAAAGGCCTTACATTGTTGCCATGGCAACACAGGGTAGTGTGCCGAGCAGGTTCATCTATACTGTATCAGCACGCTCTGTCTGTGTCATCATCCAGGCTTATCCGTGCTGAAATGTTTCAATAGCCCACTGTGTGTGTGTGTGTGTGTGTGTGTGTGTGTGTGTGTGTGTGTGTGTGTGTGTGCGCTTGTGTGCGTGTGCATGCTCATGGCTTTATTTTGTAGCTGTGGGGAGATTCACGTCTGAGTTGAGACAACACAGAGGTATTCTACGCGGCTGAGACGGCACAAGTGTTCCTCTGTATGAGAATGAATCACCATGTCTGTAATCATAATAACGCCTTATCATCAGCCTGATCATCATCACTATTATCATCATCATCATCAGCCTTCTGGCAAGTCAGCATCATCCACAGCATGGGAGGAGAATCTCGCCTGACCTCCTCTTGTCCCACATTTAGAGCGAGCTGAATAATTGATGCTTCACCCAGTAGAATGGGAGAGACGGCTTTGTGTGGCCTCCCGCTGTCAGGTGTTTCCTGGACAATTCACACACAAAGCAAAATGGCACATGCAAATCTTTGGGAAATATTGCAGATGTTTAACCTGCATTTGGTCTTTACAATATAATGACAAGGTTCTGTTTAACCAAGTTACAGAAAAATACTTTTGGTATGGTGGTTAATGGGATTCAATTTTTTTCCGCAAAGTAATGAGTAATGGGGACATGCTTACAGCAGAGCTACCTGATTAGTTTTGTGAAGTTTTATTTACTTTTATCTACATTTTATTCATTACTTTTAATATTGTGTCTGTTTATGTCTTGGTTTAATCTTCTATTCAGAAGCGCTTTGTGACACCTGATCTGTAAAGGTGTCATGTAAATAAGCTTCACAACAACCCATATGACCTCATAGGTTTATTATTATTTGCCCACTGTCTTTCTGAGTACTACAAATTATAGTCCCATTCACTTCAATTGTATTGGAGTAAAGGCAGAAACCCTTCAGACAAAACAAAAAACAGGCTTCAGCATGTATGGCTAAATGAAAATGATTTTTGATGTTTTATTTTATTGCAATGGGGGTAAAATGACCATTTACCAAATTTCCCTCCAGGGATCAATTAAGTATTTCTGATTCTGATTTACAGGCAGCATTTATAGTTGGTTGAGCTCAGACTTTCATAAAATTAAGATTTATGTTTAATGTCCAGCTGTTTTATCAACATTCATCTATAATTAAGTGTGGTTTTGCCAATGAAAACACAACACAATCTGAATATAAAGATTAAATCAATAGAGACATATTCTTCATAGTCTTTTCATAACAACACAAAAAGTCTGGATGTGGCAAACAAGTCCTGTGTACGGTTTACATTTCAGCAACATGTGCTCTTCCCAGACTCTCCACTCATACATACGTCTATGCTGCACATGTACATCTCTATAGGTCCTCACAATCTCTCTCTGTCTCTCTCTCTCTCTGTCTCTCTCTCACACACACACACACACACACACACACACACACACACACACACAAAGCCATCCTGTTTGTCATCTCAGCTTTGCACCTCAGGGAAAGCGGAGCATGCTATCACCTTTCACCCTAACAGTTGGAAAGACACCTTTGGGACTGTAAACTGTATGGAGGCTATGAGTTACAAACCAAACACCCCTGTGTGTGGGAACTAAGAATGAAAAAAAAGAAAAGTCTGGGAAACTAAACGAGACACCTAGGGACACGGAAAAGGCAGAGATGAAGGACGCTTCAAACAAGTCACAAGACAGTATATCCCTGCTGGATCAGGCTAGGCTTTGGCATTGATTTTGCATTATTTGCTTTGATTGTTGTGTCATGTTGACCCTAACGGGAAAATAGAGATGCAAAAGACATGTTCAGACACTCTCACGCTTGATCGCATTAAACAGGACTTCTGAGAAAAAGGTTTTAGTTGTTCAAATGATGAATTAATGTCCTGCTACGTATCAGGTTAACATATAATATGTCATACTCAGACATCATTTGTCTTGCCTTCTTTAATATAATTGGATACACCAACAACTTGTCTGGCCAGTATATTCTAGCATTTCTCTGGCTTGTTGGGTTTCATCTGTGTAAAGCTTCGTGACTGGACAAAAGGCTGAATCTGTGAGAACAAAGGTCTTAGACTGAGGGGTGTAATAAAAGAGAAGCTGCTGTTAAAAAAAGAAAAAGAAAAAGTGATGTACTAGGTCACACTCTTGCCTGTTCTTTCTGTGTGTGAGAGACACTTGGATATATGGTGGACAATAGCAGGGAACAATGAGAGTGGCAGGCATGGTTACAATATAAAAGAGACCTGAGAGTTCACAAGCTTGACTGTATGTCCTTGTATGAGAAGAGTGTGTGACAGTGTGTGCGCTAGAGTGTGGATGCTTGGGCTGTTTTCTTACTTGAGTCTTGATAAGGTGAGACAGCTTTTTATCAATTGGACTTTAGTTTTTGGGATTCTGTGATGTTGTTAATTAGCTGTGAGGCTGTGAATTAAGAACAACTGGGGTTTATAATTTCAAACAGAGATGATTTAAGTTGTAGGAGTTTCAAGGTTTACAGTTTATGATACTGACCATCTTTATTATTTTTTCCTTTATTTTTAGTAGCTTCTAAGATGAACTTGGCTGCATCCAGTCACCTCTCATTGATCCTTCTGCTTGTTGCAAACCTAGCAGGTGAGGAACAATGGCATATAGTACTTTTGGTATGGTGGTTAATGGGATTCAATTTTTTTCCGCAAAGTAATGAGTAATGGGGACATGCTTACAGCAGAGCTACCTGATTAGTTTTGTGAAGTTTTATTTACTTTTATCCACATTTTATTCATTACTTTTAATATTGTGTCTGTTTATGTCTTGGTTTAATCTTCTATTCAGAAGCGCTTTGTGACACCTGATCTGTAAAGGTGTCATGTAAATAAGCTTCACAACAACCCATATGACCTCATAGGTTTATTATTTGCCCACTGTCTTTCTGAGTACTACAAATTATAGTCCCATTCACTTCAATTGTATTGGAGTAAAGGCAGAAACCCTTCAGACAAAACAAAAAACAGGCTTCAGCATGTATGGCTAAATGAGAATGATTTTTATCAATTGGACTTTCGTTGTTTGGATTCTGTGATGTTGTTAATTAGCTGTGAGGCTGTGAATTAAGAACAACTGGAATTCATCATTTCAAACAGAGATGATTTAAGTTGTAGGAGTTTCAAGGTTTACAGTTTGTGATAAGTTCAGGTGAGGAACAATGGCATATAGTACATACTATCCTGCTAAGTTTTATTGTAACTGTACCTGAGCAAAACCTAAAAGCTACCATCTATCTATCTATCTATCTATCTATCTATCTATCTATCTATCTATCTATCTATCTATCTATCTATCTATCTATGGCTCTAAGGTGTGTATGGGAATAGAATCATTGGGGGTGGAGAGGTAGCCCCCAACTCCATCAAGTATCAAGCTTCTATCATGTTCCTAACGTACCCCTTCTGTGGCGGCACCCTCATCCACAAGCAGTGGGTGGTGACTGCTGCCCACTGCTGGAGACCGTAAGTTACTGCAGTTTTACACCTGGGGCACTCACAGGGTCAGATTTCCTTAACAACCATGGGAGCACATCCTGTACTTTGCATTCAAATCTCAAAGCTGTACAGAATCGATGCTATAATAACATGGATGAACTGTGCGACTTTGAAAGAAGTGATTGATTATCTGATCTGTAGTTGATGGATAAGAACTATAATAATCTCTAATAATAAGTGCATTTTTTTAAGGAAACACCTGATCAAAGTTGTCCTGGGTGAGCACACCCTCCACAAGAATGAAGGTCCTGAGCAGTGGTTCAATGTCATCTTCATCATCAAGCACAGTCGCTACAACAGCTGGACGTTTGACAGAGATATCATGCTGCTTAAGGTAAGGATGGCTGTATGGTTATGTTTTGATATGTACGTGATACAGATTCTGTGATGCAGGGCTTGAGTTGAAACCAATTTCAGACACTGATTAGGTTACTTAATGATAATGTTGAAGCAGTGACCTTCAACACAATTCTGAGGCAGACTATACTACGGTGGCCCTGAAGTGCAAACCACACCAGAAATTCACACAACACACCAGCAATTCACACAACACACCAGCAATTCACACAACAAACCAGCAATTCACACAACATGCCAGCAATTCATCAAAACACGCCAGCAATTTGCCACAACACATCAGCAATTCATCACTACATACCAGCAATTCATCACAACACGCCAGCAACTCATCGAAACGGAAAGGGTAGGTTCATATTGGACACTGATCCTAATACATATAATACAATGCCCTTGTGTATTTATTCATTCATTATCCTTGGCCGCTTATCCGTACTCGGGTCCCTGAGGGCTGGAGCTGATCCCAGCTGACATTGGGGGAGAGGCCGGCTACACCGTGGACAGATCACCAGACTATCGAAGAGCAGACACATAGAGACAGATAATCACGCTCTCATTCACACCTACGGGCAATTCAGAGTCACCAGTTAAACCTAGGTGCATGTTTTTAGACTGTGGGAGGAAGCCAGACTACCCAGAGAGAACCCACGCTGACACAGGGAGAAGATGCAAACTCCACATAGAAGAGCCGCTGAACTGTTGACCCTCTTGCTGTGAGGCAAGAGTGCTAACCACTACACCACTGTGTAGCCCAGTAAATATTACATTGTATTAAAAATTAATCTGTTTCCAATCAATAATTTCACGTCTAATACATTCTGGGGGACCTCGGGTGTCTTCTCACAAACTTGCAGAAAGTTTCATTGTGGAATATCAGAATAAAATGCCCTTGGATATTTACTGTAAAGTAATTATCCAAGGGCATTTTATTATAAATTTCGTCGACACAACAAATTCATTTTCGGCGCGATGCATTTTGATTATTTCACATGATGTTTTCATGTAAAGTTAATGCTTCGTCTCCTCTCTGCAGGCAAGAGTTTTATACTGCAAAGTGTGAAAGAATGGCAGTAAAGTGTTTATCCTTCATGTCAGCTCACTCTGTGTCATGTTCCAAATGAATACTGCTTCTCAAGACACAATTCATACAGATGTGTCATGTGTCAAACAATCAATACAACAAGGTAAAAAACAACAACTTTGTTACATGTAAAAATAAAGTGCAGAACTTTTGTATAAAATGGATATGCTCAAGTTATTTATAGGCACCTCAAAGTATACACTGTAAAACTTTTTACTGTAAAATTACAGTAAATTACTGGCAGCAGTTTCGCCAGTAATTTACTGTAAAATTTACAGTACCTCTACTGTATTATAGAAATACAGGTTCGTTTACTGACAAACTCACTCGAAACGAAGAAAAAAAATAGCGTGACGTTTAAATGTTTAACTCTAAATTATGTTACAACTAATCCATGAAAACTCTATATTAGTGTTACTTGAAAAACAACACATTGTGATTATTTCAGCCCAGACAAAAATGGAATAAAACTTTTCTTCTTTTCGAAAATAACGCCTTTATTTTCCCGACATGCTCAGCTGAAAACCGTAAGTTCCTGTAAAAATATCATTTTGACCGTTGGAATACCTGGGCAATCATGAAAACTCCCACAATGCATTGTTTTCACAGCAATATACTGTACAATCATAATACAGCAAGTTACTGTTAGAATTTGACTGTAAATTTACAGCAAAGTCTTACAGTGTAGTATTAAAAAACAATTAAGTACAGTACAAATAGTAAATATATTTCCCACAACCAAAATAAGTCTGATGGTTTCAGGGTGAGGTAAAGGCTCTTTTAGCAGTCACTTCAATGAATTATGATTAATGATTTTTATTGAGCAAATGCAAAAACTGAATAATAAAAACTGAATTTCCAGTTCACTGTAGCAATTTTTCAATTGAAATATATAACAAATTATGCCATCTCCCTACTGAACTACCTGATTGAGATCCAGCTGCATTCAACCTCTTTATTGAAAAGTCTGCTTCACACTGAGGTACTTATTTATCCCTTTCCGCCTCCATCGATTCTTGTTTTATTCATCGTATTCTGTTTTATACAATGTAACATTTCCATGAGTCATCAATAAATAGCACAGACAGCAGAGTAGGTCAATGAGAAGAGCAATAACCCCCTTTACTCACATTTGTATGTAAATAGAAAATGTACAATGCTACCTTCAGTGTTAGCTTTCCATGTTGACTGACTGAAGGATATGTTCTCTGTGGGTCAGTTGGATCGTCCAGCTATCATCAACGCCAATGTCGAGCCAGCCACTCTGCCAGACCCAAACTCACCACCATTGGCCAACCTTGCCCCGTGCACAGTCAGCGGCTGGGGTGTGACCTGGGTCAATGCCAATCGTCTGTCACCTGTGCTGAGATCTGTAGATGTGCAAATCTTTGACAGGTGCTCAAGATACTACTACTTCAGGTTGACAGAGAACATGATCTGTGCTGGCTCTCGCTTTGGAGGGAAAGACTCATGTCAGGTGAGGCACAAAGCTGTGTGTGAGTGCGTGTGTGTGTGTGTGTGTGTGTGTGTGTGTGTGTGTGTGTGTGTGTGTGTGTGTGTGTGTGTGTGTTTGTGTGAGTGAATTCTTGTACTCCCTATATAGTGAGGACCAGATTACATTTTTAACCAAAAGAGTGAGGACATTTTTGGGAAGTGAGAACCTAATATAAAACTATCTGCAATATTTACCTTACATTAAAGGTAATGCTGATTGTGGTTTTTTTTTTATGAAAGTATTTATTTAATTTTAAATTTTTCAACATATAGTACAGACACTTACAAACAACCGAAACAGACACCAAAAACAGACAGGAAGAAAAAATAAATAAATAAATAAAATAAAATAAAATAAAATAAAATAAAATAAAATAAAATAAAATAAAATAAAATAAAATAAATTAATTACATTAAAATTAATAAAAAAATAAAAAAATAAAAAAACCAGGCAGTCAACCCAAAATGAGGACAACAACATACGCTTACTGTGACAAGATGACACAAAAGGCAGGAGATTGCTACAATATTGTTCCATACAATATTTCATAGGAAATACGACCACTGAACTTAAAGACTGAGGACTGAAATGTTTTACTCTCAAATTGTGAGGACAAATCCTCAAGTTATTATTTTTCTGATCCTGTTAAAGCTGCATCACAGTTTTCCTCAATTGCTAAAACACGTTTTTCGAATCCCCCTGTTCTTTTCTCAGAATTCTAAACACAAAACTCTTTTCTCACACGACATTCACAAAACCTCTGATTCTTTTAGCAAAACAATCCCATCGCCTCAAAGTAGTTTTACCTGTTCTCAAAACCAAACAATGTTGTCAGATCTTGAACTAATTGGTCAAAATAGAAAAACTGCTGAGCAGTCATTACACACTACACCAAAAATTTGAAAACACAGTGTTCAAGGCATGTAGCTCATTGATAAATGTTGGTCATATTACAGTTTTTCTCAATTGCTAAAACACTAAACCCTATTGTCTGAACCAAATGCTCTGTTGCCTGAACCCACTAATTGAATCAATCACTCTTTTGGCAAAACCATAAGCACTTTTCACCTGTTTAGAGACAACCTGCCAACATATTTTCATTGTGATGCACCCGTGCTGCATAATGGTGAGCACAGGTGACAAAAGTCAAACACAAACTAGGACTGCGCGCAGTACTGAACAGGCCCTCACAGTACACGTGTGTCGGGGCATGCTGCCGTCGGGGTTTGTGTGTTACAGGAGCCAGTCTATACCACCCCTATGAATTTATTTGCCTTAAGTCTTATGGTCTGGGCACAGTGGTACTTATTAAATTAAACTGCCGCCAGAGCGCCACCTAGGGGCCGATCAATAAAATCTTCAAGGGTGAAGACTGATGTGGAGATATAAAATACTTCCATTTAAAGAGCGCCACCTAGTGGTCAGCGCCCAAAATTTTGCAGCGAGCCTCAGGGGCTCATGGGGAAGTAGTAACCTGAGTTTTATGTCATTCAGACACACCAATGTGGAGATATGCAACACTTTGTGTTTTGTGTTGAAAATAGCGCCACAAATAAAGCGTGTCACCACTTGAACACAACAACTCAAAATAGATAACACTTGTGGCTAATGATGTGAGGGAACATATAAGGCAGTTCAGAGAGCACTGGTTTGTGAGGCCCTACAATAGATAGAAATCTGAGAGGAAGAATTCGTGTGAGAGGTGGTCAAGGAGGTCAAGGAGGTCGAGGTGGTCAGCGAAGACAAAGAACAGTAATATCTGATGAAATCTGAGCTTCTGTGATTGACCATGTTCTTGTCCATGGTATGAGCATGAGTTAGGCCGGACAAAGGGTACAACCAAACATCAGTAGATTCACTGTGTCCACCATAATCCGAAGATTTAAAAAAAAGAGAACAGGTAATTACCTGTTTTGACATTATAGTACAGTATGTAAATGTTGACAGCAATTACTGTATGACATACTATATACTGTACCACAGTATACTGTAAGTAAATATATGTGTCAGTACATCACTGTACCAATGTACTGTAGTATTGTAATGGAGGGTTGGTCTAACTGTTTGTAGGCCTAGTATTTCATGTATATTTTTTGCCTACAGTGAACAATGAACATGTATTTCTCCAGCTTCATGTCCTGAGCATTGTGTTTTCTATTTTTCTATGAAGTGTTTAGTGACTGCTCAGTAGTGTTTTTAATTTTGATTGACATAGTTCAGTTTTGAGCACAGATTGAACTGTTTTGAGGTGAAAGTTTGGTTTGGAATGCAGCTTGAAAATTGGGTTTTGTGTTCACAGTTTAGAGAAAAGGAGAGCAGCTTTCAAGAAATGTGTCTTAGCAATCAAGAAAAACTGTAAAGTATAGCACATGCATTTTGCATCTCAAAAGTAAATAGATATATAAATAAATAAAAAAAGATTGCACAACTCAGTGGATTCAGCAATTAATCTGCATTGAAACATACAGTAAGTACTGTGAAAAAAATCATCCTGAAATAGACAAAGGCAAATGAAAGTGTACAGCCCACAATGTACTGTAAAAGGTAAAAAAAAATAAAAACTCAAACCACTTTACACAGTTGATCACTGAGCTTCACTGAGCGTCACACAGCACCTCATCCACATCACGTGCAATATTTGCCCTTGCCAGGCAACAGGGGGAAAACCCCCTAGTGTGCCGTATCCAGCCCTGACACATCTCCTCTCTAATGTCATCACAAGGCAAGGCAAGGCAAGTTTATTTGTATAGCACAATTCAACACAAGGTAATTCAAAGTGCTTTACATACACATTAAAAACAGCAAGACAATTGAAAACAGTAAAAACAGTCAATAGATAAAATAATAAAAAGCACAAGTCAAACATTGTGTAGTTAAAAAGTAAGGGCAGTAGAGTAGAGCAGATAAGTGTTAAAGTTAAGAGTACGCTTCAGTAAACAATAGTGTTTTCAGTCCTGATTTAAAGGAGCTGACCGTTTGGGCAGACCTCAGATCTGCAGGTAGTTTGTTCCACAGGTGAGGAGCAGAATAACTGAAAGCTGCCTCACCCCGCTTAGTTCTTGTTTTTGGGACACGCAACAAGCCAGTTCCAGATGACCTAAGGGGTCTGGATGCTTCATAGAGAGGGAGCAGATCACGCATGTAATTTGGTCCCAGACCATTCAGAGCTTTGTAGACCAGCAGTAAGATTTTAAAATCTATCCTCTGACTCACAGGAAGCCAGTGTAGTGATTTAAGGACCGGTGTAATATGGTCCAGTTTCCTGGTGTTTGTGAGGACTCTGGCGGCAGCGTTCTGGATCAGCTGCAGCTGCCTGATTGATTTTTTGTTAAGACCTGTGAAGGTCCATGGCTTCAAGAAGATTTACCCTGGTTTTGACATGAAGAGAAACAAGTGTGATCAATTTTGAATCGTTGTGTTCACTGGATGACCAATGTGCTTCATTTGTGTTCATGTTTTGTCACTTGTTGTCACCATTATGTATCACAAGTGCATCACATTGACAACTGTGTCTTATTGCATGAGAAATGTGTTTAGAGTTTTACAAAAGGAATGACTGAGATCTGCAAATAGTGTTTTATTAGATGAAGATAGTTTATGGTTTTGTCAAAAGGATGTTAGATTCGGGGAATGAGTTTAGACAACTGAGCAATTGATTCACACAACAGGAATGAGTGTTTTAGCAATTGAGAAAAACTTTAATAGATAATTTATGGCCACCAGGGGGCAGTGGAACAAGATGTAAACAAGATATATTATCACATTCTAAAGATGGCAAATGTGTTTGGCAAACAGTAGCAACATTACTTATTTGAATAATGTTTTGGCTTTTTGAAAGCTTTTTACACCAACTATTTAGAAATAAAACAAGCACACATGTTGCAATGATCAGTTTTGTTCGGTATTTTACATTAAAACATGTCACTGTCAACCTAAAGAAAATTGTTTCCATTTCCATTCTCAGGGTGACTCAGGAGGACCTCTTATCTGTCACGGTAAACTTGAGGGAATTGTATCTTGGGGATTCGGCTGTGCCAATGCTAACTATCCTGGTGTTTACACCAAGGTCAGACAATTCGTCGACTGGATGGAACTGTTAATAAATAACAGGCGGTGAGACTTATAATAACATGCTGATGAAGACTTGAACGGATCCTAATGGACTAAGAGGGTTTTTTTTGTTTTTTTTGTTATTGTGAATATTTTGTACTTTTATTTAAACATTAATATTTTTGTGTTAATGATCTGTAGCACAAATACCATGAGTGTGAACTCTCTCACACGCACAGTTTAAAATACACCATGAAGTCAATTTTTTACTCATGCATGTGTTTGTAAAACCACAGATTTGGGGATCATTTCAGGGATCATTTTGGTTTTTGATGTCTCCATTTCTTCTCTGACTCAAAGCTCCAATACAACCTGAACTTAACAATTAAAGAGACATATTTTCTCAAACGTTGTCCTTTTTTTTTTTTTTTTTTTAACTTTTACACCCAATTTAGTGATTTCCAACCAGGGGGTACTATTGAAAAATAAAAATAGATTATGATTTAATTACAACAATATATGCACATAATTATAATTATTACATGTTAAGATATGTAAGAGTGTGTGATAAGCAAGCAAGCACAGAGGTTGTGGTAGGTTGCTAAAAGCTAAAAGAAATAAATTGCTAAAAGCTGAATGGTTCAAATGATCAACTAGCTAAAAGTAGGCTAAAAGATGAATGATTAAAATATCTAAAAGTCATGCAAAAATGGTTGAAATAGTTCACTTAAAAAACTGACTTAGGTTAAACAGTTCAAATAATTAGCTTTATGGCGAAACAGTTAAAATAGTAAAGTAAGTCATAAGTAAAGTCAGTTTATGGGTAAATGGTGGAAAGACTTAGCCAAAAGTAATGATAGCTGATAAACAGAATATAGCTAGTTTAATATAATGTTAGCTTTAATGGGTTAACCGTAAAATAGAAAGCTAAAAGTGATGTTAATTTGAAAAATGGTTTAAATAGTCGGCAAAAGTAACATTAGGGTTAACTCTTAATAGGGCACTCACTGAAATACTTGCAAATTCCAAATTTCAGAATATTGGAGGATATTACATACTGCCAGAATGTGTAAAAAAAAAAAAAAAAAAAACAGACCCGGGTGTAAAGTGTCAAATCTACGAGAAAAAATGTTCAGACTTATGAGATTTAAAGTGGTGAATCTGCGAGAAAAAAATAGTTTTTTTCCCCACTTTTGTCTTGTAAATCTGCAACTTTTTTTGAGCAGATTTGCCACTTTACATCTCTTAAATCTACACATTTTTTTCTTGTAGATTTTTTTTTAATTGATAAATGTTTGACACATCCAACTTCATTCCATGTAATGGAATGTAATCCATGTAAATGGATGACCAAACCCACCTGAATAATAGCAGTTCAATTGTATGAAAACATTAACAATATCCACTTGTAATAATAATAATAATAAATAGTTATGCATTAAGAACATACTGCTCTGTAAAAAATGTTTGTAGAAATTACAGTAAAACACTGTCAAATTTCATCAGAAATAGGTTGTACAATTAAACATTGTACATCACCGTAGTAGATACTTTTAATTACTGTAAATCAAAGAATAGTATAAAACTGTAAATTCTACCGCCATAAACTGTAGAAAACACACAGTTTTGCTGTAAAAATATAAAATTTTCATGCAAAGTTAATGGAGGAATACCACGATGAAACAATTATCCTAAAAGTAATGGGATTATTCAGTATAAATTACATTTTTTGCTGATATTTACATTTACATACGCTCACTGTATTTTTTACGGTGATGTTCTGGCAACCACAGCTGCCGGTATTTTACCGTTAATTAAACATGTTTTTTTTTCACAGTGTGTACATTGGGAAAAGCCTACATGAAGGGACATGCAAGTAAAGTTCATGTGACAGGACTGGAGGTCCCTCAACCCAAAAAGGTTGTAAACAACAGCACTAATAGTGCTAAGAGCTAAGGAACAAAAGTAGTCAGGACATTGTTTCACACAAAACTTTAGTAAGACACATGAGTCACAGCATCCTGTCTGAACTTTAAACTGGCATATATGTGTAACGTCACGTCTACACAAAATGAATAATAGCAACAACAATAAACAGTCACAGCCGGTGATTGGCTGTGCCTGCTCCCTCCCCCTCTTTCCACTGCCCCATTCACATTTAAAACTGAGCTACAATAGACTCACTGACTCAAAAACAACCTTACAAACCCCAAGAGCAATCATGGACCAAGTCAAGTTCAACAGGGGTGTGATGCATATCAAGGACCATGGCTCCAGACACTTGTCCCAGGAAACTGTCAAAACGCTGATCCACCAGTCTCAAGAGGCAAAGCAGCAAGCCTACTGTCCCTACAGCAAATTCAGAGTGGGAGCTGCTCTCCTGACCCTTGACAACCGTGTGTTCACAGGTAAGATATACCTGAAGCTTTGCCTCTGAAATCAATGATTAGAGTAAATATTTTGTGAATTCTGCATTTTTCTGATTTAAATGTTTTCCTGAAAACAAATCTATTAAGTTATTTGCCTTTATCAGCAAGAAGACTTTACATTTCAAAGAAATTTTATAAATGTTTACCACATTGCAAGTAGGGAATAAATCAGAGCCACAGCCACAGTCACTGTTGCTGTTTTGTTGCTGTTTGAGGTCATTTGATGCGAAGGGACAAACAAAATTTCATTAAAAATACAAAGAATTTGATCATAATCATTTTTATTTGGCTGCAGTGTGTGAACAGATAGTTGAAATGACAGGACTGAGAAAGGAGAGATTACATTTTAACATGTCCAGCTTATATTTAAATTAGTTTTTATCCAATTGGCTGAATAAATTAGAATAAATTCTAAGGATCAGCTAATCTCCGCCTTTCCATGAGCTTAGATTACCTTTTGTGATTGCATCACATGGGTCAACACCGCTGTATACAATGAAAGGGATGTCAAACATTGTCAACAATAAGGGCAAAGACGCAACCGTCCTGTTCATGTTGCTGGACAGTACAAAGGTCATCGAATCACGTGTGCCTCAGCAGAAATGTCTGGGGGGCCAATAGCTGGCCAACAGCTGCACATGCAAAGACACGTTCAGTAACTATTTGACCAGGTGAGAAGAAGTACATAGACAGCCCCCTTTGATGGCAGCAACGCCTCTTTTTGTAATACCAGTTTTTTTTCTTTCTCTGTGACTGACAGGTTGCAATGTGGAGAATGCATGTTACAACCTTGGTTTGTGTGCTGAGAGGAATGCTATCTCAAAGGCAGTGTCAGAAGGCTACAGAAGTTTCAAGGCAATTGCAATTGCCAGGTAATCTTTTTTCAAAGACATCAAGCATATGTTCCTCATTCCTGTATTACCAAACCATGACTCACTTCACTGACTTACTCTTTCATTTTGCACATTATGAAACATCAAACTGCCCGTTACTTCACAATGACAGCATAACACCATTGACGCACGTCCCCTTCTTAGTCAACATTTTGTCTCATATTTTCTTGCAGTGACCTGAATGACCAGTTCATCTCCCCGTGTGGCGGCTGCAGACAGTTCATTAGAGAGGTATAATCTCTGCTGGTCTACTATGTTTGGTGCAGTTTTTTCTAGTTTTTAGTCTCCTTTGATACATTGTTATGGACTTATTTGTTGTCAGGAAGAACAGACAAGAGGATTTGACTCCTTCTAACAAAAAGTATTTTGTACAACCTACAAATACTTGCTCATTAAATATGTGAAATACAAAATAAGGAGAAAATGTATTTAATTAAAAAACAAGTATTCTGAAAATACACAAATACATTCTATTCAAACCAATATCAACATCATTTTAGACATTTAGTAGCCACAATATGGGTCTGACCCAGGATTGGCCCTCCACAGTGAAACATCACAATGGATAAAGTCAAACTGCTCAAATCATAATAGAACAAACCCCGTTACAGGAGCTATAACTACCGTTTTCAAATAAAAGGATGCCTGTTATCTTATCAATCGTTATGCTTCACTAGAAATCAGTGTGTTCCATAGACTGCAAAAATAAGCACATTGGTAGCAAATTATTTTACTTTTGAATAAAACCTACACTGCAAAAAAAAGAAAAGTTGGGTGAACTCAAAATCTCAAGGCAACAAACTTAGATTAGATAAAATTTTAAGTTGGACAATTAAACTAAATATTTTAAGTTTTGTTTTTGAGTTTGCTCAACTCTGAATTTCTCTGGCATGATTGTAACGCCGCTATGAAATGTCAGCTAATGTTGCTACCACAATTTTGAGTTAGCATTGATATGCTAATGGCTACTCTTGTAGCTGTAACAAGCAGCGCTGCTAGCATCAGTTAGCCGCTAGCATCAGTTAGCCGCTAGCTTTCGCTTATGGCCGAATTTCACAACAAAGAAATAAGAGTTAGCAGAACTATTGTCCCTTGTTTTGAACCCCAACTTAAAGATATAAGTAACAACTCACCAACTTGTTTTTGAGCAGACAACTGGCTTCATTTGTTGTTTACATTATTGCCCTAAATGTCAATAATTTATATTTCCAAGTTTTACCAAATTAAATCACTGTTTTAGGCCAAAAAATACAAGTTGGCTTTTTTTTTTTTTTTTTACATTGAAATGGTGCTTTTTGTTGTTTTTTGGTGGTTTTAGTCAAAGCAAAAAATCGACTGACTGACCCACAATTGAAATGCGAATGAACAGTTAGGCCATAGTGATGCACTAGTTTTTTCAGATGGTAATAAGGTGCTTCAAAAGCTATAAATTTAAGTGCAGTGCAGTACTACATAATTACATTTCCAAGATCTCAATCTTCCTGAGAACTCCAAAAGTTATTAAATACATATTTTAAAAACATTTAATTGAAATATTTTCCATCTCTGGTCACAGTTTGGGTCAAACTGGGAAGTGTACCTGTCAAAGCCTGACGGCTCGTACCTGAAGATGACTGTGGATGAACTGCTGCCCGTCTCCTTTGGCCCTGAAGACCTGTCCATGAAGAAAGTCTTTGACATTCCTAATGAGTACTGAACCTGTTTTGTAGAACAAAACACACACACAACACACGCACACAAAAATGTGTGACATGTACTGTTTATAACGCACATGCTGCTGAAAAGGTATTAATGTTTAGCAGTAGATTTATTTATGGTTAATATTTGTTATTGTGTTATCTGCCGATTGTAAACAATGCCACATATTTAAATTTACTCTATGTATACTGTAATATTAAAAAAGACATTGAGCTAATTGCAGAACTATTAAGTGATTGTGTTGTGTCTTGTGCTGTATTTCTTTACATATAAATATTCTGTGATTAAAGAATTGTTACATTAAATGATGTTGTATCCACACATTTTAATAAATAAACTGTTTTAAAATGGAGGTTCTTTAATAATTTACACTTAATTTCTCACAGTGGGATATAGACACAAATTAGGGACATACATATATAAGAGGAGAATAATGACTGTTGAATTACAGTGTTCTGCAAATATTATTTGTTGCATATTTAATGACAGAATGAAAGGAGGAGGATAGACGGGGTAAAACATTAAGCTGCCAGTGGAAATTCACTAACTGTTTTTAGTGATTTTAGGTCTAAGTATTCCATGCATTGACATTTAGTTGGTTTAAGGGCAAGAGGCTTAAAAGGGAAACTATAATATGAGATTGACCTTTTTCCCCTGATTCAGACAATTAACAAGAAACTAAAAAAAAAGAAAAAAAAAAAAGAAACCAGCCCCAAATAAAACAGTGTAAATACAAAAAGGCATATTTCAATATTTTGGGTACCATAACCTCATTAGATTTCAGACTTGGCTGGTAGCATATTTAATCTTAAATCTCTAAACAAACAGCAGCAGACATGGCAACTTGCTATGGGCAGAAAAAACATCAGTTATAATCCTATTTATCATTAACCAGTTTTTAAAAACATACAGAGAAGTAGTGTTATGTGACTGAGTCAATAATTGCTGGTTACAATGCTCTGAATTTCTCTGTGTCTCAATGCCTGATTAAATAGTGTTGAAGTGTAAATCTATAACAGCAAATAGAGTCAATAATCAAGTTCAACTGAAGGTTCCTAATAGTTAAAAAATAACAAAAAACAAATCAAAAAACAAACCCACATAATTTATCTAAAGACTCAGTGCATCAGACTCAGTTTTCAAGCCTTTTTTCATTTTTCATATTACCTGGCTCCCATAAACAGCGGTCTGTAAATAGTAAAGATGTGTTCATGCTCAAAGCAAATATTAGAGGCTCTTGGTGGTTCAAAGGACTCAAGTAAAGCACAACTTATTCGGAGTTGTATTCTGAGACTAGAGTTAAAAAGAGGAAAACAACACAGAACTGGAGTTAATCTGTAACACACACACCCACACACACACACACACACACAGCTAGCTACAGCTCACGTTTGTACCAGAGACTGTAGCTGCAGCCCAAATCACATACTCTTTTTTTTTTGCTTTTAGTACATACTGCAACTGCCCTTACAATATATGTAATGTTTTGTAAATTATTTCTTCAATTGGGACATACTACTTCATCATGTCATGGCACGTTGAACTTTAACCCTCTGGATCATATGTATGCTGTGCTAAGTATTGTTGGTCAGAAGCCCCCTCCTGCAGTACAGCTCATAAATCCCACCGGCTCAATGCTAGCTGATGAAACAACACTAAAAACTCATCAGGTAAGTGAACATCAGGAAAATTTTAGGTAATCGTTATCACAGCAATGTAGGTTCAAATGTTCCTTCTACCCAATACATTTAGTTTAAATTAGTTATTTGATGCTATAAAACGGGGTGTAATGTCATGATTGACAGCTTGCATTATACACCGATTTGGTCAGGTTGAACTCCATACTACAGCTCACTACTGCACACACTCTGGATCCAAATGACATCACCAGTGCAAGACGGCAGCAGCCGTATTAGGTACATTTTGGCTTCACTTTTGTCTAGTTGGAGAGAGTGGAGACGTGTCATCCATTCTTTATATAGGCTATGATTTATACCATGACACTTATTGGCTGTATTTGGGCATTAAACAGGGACAGTACACCAACCGTGTATGTAAATGCTACAGCTCAGGAGAAACACCATCTGCTTTTGTCGTTTTCCGATGAAGAAGCGAATATTTGCCAGTGTTAATTTTGTGCATGTGTGACCATTGCCTGATGCATTTTTTTATTGATATTAAAAGTTAACTGTGTCTCTCTTCACCTAACCAGCCAATGGCATTGGGTGCTTTTTTGCTATCAGTTAAAGATTTTTAACTTCTGGGTGCTCCTGCCAAAACATGACATGCATAGAGCTAAATGCAAAAGCATCGAGCAAAAAGCTTCATTCTCATTAGCCCCAGGGTGCTAAAAACCGTTTTGTCTGATCGGGGCCTAAGACACCATTTTCTAACCTCTTCTCTCTATCCAACAAATAAAATAAGACATTCTGTTAACAGGTCGCAACAGTTCAGTACAGCAACATACCTCTGCAGAAGAGAACTTAAATAACGATTTCAAAACTGCAACATTGTTTTGAAGTTTTTTTGCTAAATAACCGCAAAGTGTATCCACTACCATCCCACCTTTTTTACTTTGACCTCAGCTCTCTGTGGAGGAACTAGTTCCTTCCCCAAGAGAGGGCCATGCAGGGACCTGTAATCTGGGTAAGGTGCCCTCCATCAGCCTCTCCATCCACAGTCCCAGCCTGTCAAGCTTGTGATGGACTTCTATGCTGGTGGCCCTACTGGAGCCCCTCTTGGATCCGGCCCCATCCTCTCTGGAATGGGACCTGGATCGAGAGTGGGAGGTGGACCTGGACCTGGACCGGGACTTTCTCCGGCTCTCAGCGGAGAACGAGGTGTCAGATGAGGAGTCGTTGGGATCGTCCCCTGTGAAGACGGGTCTAAAAAGGCAAAAGTATTTCTTGTGGCCGTTGAGGGCCAGGACGTGGCCAGCGTAGTCTCGAGACTCCTCGTCCTCGTCCGAATGGCCCTCGCTCTGCGAAGCGTCAGAGGCTGAGCGGAGGAGTGATGGCATCCAGTGGCGGTGCTTATCAGCGTTGAGGAAGGAGAAGTGGAGGGTCTGAGTCCTGTAGTGGCAGAGGGGGTTGGAATTATTAAGTGGAACGAGGATTGATCAAAGAAAAATATGCAATCAGGGCATCTTAGTGGAAAAGATACATACTGAAGTAGGGGTGGGCGATATGGCCCTAAAAGAATATCACGATATTTCAGGCTATTTTTGCGATAACAATTATTCTTCACGATATTACGAAATACTTAAAAATAATTTTTTTAGTCTGTACAAATAAATACAAATCTAAAATGTAGTGTGAAGTGCAAATCTCAATAGTTGCCAAATACAAAAAAAAGAGAGCAAATAATAAAAATAACCATTTAGGGGTTCCGGGGACATGTTTTAATGACATTTTGTAAAGGAGAATAAAGGTTCTTGTATGTTTTATTTAAGGCATCTTATTTTGACAGTCTTCTTGTAAGTTCTGTGGTGGATTCTGTTAACACACCATGCTCTTATTTTGAAAGCTGCATGTGTTTTGCAACGGAGAGTAAGTAGCTTTTTGTTATTAAAACAACTTTAATTGTTAGCCTTACGCCACTACATCAAGAAGTAGGAATGTTGCCAATATCACGATATGCATTTTTTTATAACCATAAAAAATATACCGATATTATCATGAACGATATGATATGGCACACCCCTATACTGAAGTACATGTGTTTTCATTATTACATGATACAGATTTCATTTCATAATTCTAAAGCGAGTTATTGCAAGATAATGAAGGTAAGTAGACACAAAATACCTAACCCTAAACCAGAAATAAGTGTTAAGCTATCTGCATTAACAAATGTAGGCTTAATAAACTAATATGAACAAATATTAGAAACTAAAAAGATGTCCTGCAGCGCTGAGACGTACCCAGAGAAAGAAAAAACCTCCTTGGCATATTTCCTCAGCAGAGCATTCTTGGAGGCGTTGGTGAGCACCAGGACAACGTTGATGTGGCCCGGCCTCAGCTTGACCAGATTGCTGATGTACGTGATGTCTGTCAGCTCCGTCACTTCCACAAAGTCCTTCTTTGGAGGACGGCTGCGTGGACAAACGAGAAAGATAGACGGAGGGATTAGTTGTGTATGGATTATGAATTTTTTCCTTGATTCTTTTTAAACAGTGTGGTTGTGTTTGCTTCACGGGCACTGAGGAGAGAAGGAATGATTGCAGCTAGCATTTACTCTATCAATGCATGTGATTCTGGGAAAATTTAGATAAATGTTTATCACGGATGGTTAAAAGTAATATTCCATTGAGGCCAAGTATATGTGTACTTGGATTATATTCCAAGGACTTTATTAGAACGAAGCAAACAAAAATGTTTGACTTTGGATTTCTTCGTGCAAAAAGAACGATTGCACTACGTTGGAAGAATGTAGAACCACCATCACTTGCAGTGTGGAAAAGAGAGTTGATGACATTTCCAGGGTGGGAAGGGTTGACATTTATTATGAAAGATAAACAGGATGAGTTTGTTGGTATCCAGGGCTCATTTATGTCATGAAACACTGACTGAAAAGGAAATGGTATACGGGTAACATGAAAGTTTTGACCCTGCCTTCTACTTAACTTTATTGTATCTATTTTGTTTGGTTTTATCTTATTTTACATTATGATTTTTATGTTTTTATTTTACTTCACTATTCTATTCTACTTGTTTACTGATTTATTAATTAATGTTTATTTAATTAATCAATTGCTTCACTTTATAATCTATTAATATTATTTTAAATATTATGGTTATTCTCATTATTTATTTTTTGTCTGTGTGAATGTGTAACTGTATGAGGGGAATTTTATGTTTGTATGTTGATGTATATGTTCTGATAAAAAAAAAAACTAGACATTTTAATAAAAATATTGTTAAATTAAAATAAAATTAAAATAAATCTATGTACATGGATTACTGTATTTACAAAAAGGCCCTTGTAAGGTGTATGCACTAGAGTCTGGATACCTGACCTGAACCAGAATCTTAATGTCATGTGACAGTAATGTTATTTGGACATTGGCTCAAAGGTGTGGCATAAAACTCTAAACCTGATCATCATAGCAAAACACAATGCATCAGCCAGTTGTAGATAAAAATACAGTTGGCTACATGACAGAAAATACAAATTTATTAACACGATACTGCTGACTCTTGTTTAATTATTTATGAGAATATTTCTTGTGGGGCTGTGCTTTGACAGCTCGAGGACGTGCTTAAATTAGAGCGAACCACAAACCCCCCATGGTCCTACCATTCCACTGCAAAATAAGTTTTAAAAGCCATCACTCAGGCTGCCTGCTTTAGAATTCTTCTTTGGGGTCCATATTTTCCAGTTCTTTTTTGTGGCTCATACTGCGAATTAAGTAGGCTGCCAACAGGCTTTCTGCTGTGGATCTGCTATCTGCTGTATTCTGTGTCCATCTTGTGTTCACTTCATTTAACTACATTTTACCTTGAAGTACTGGCTCTACTTGATGCATCTTCCTCAGTTTGCGGTTGCTCTTTTGGCTTTTGTTTCCGGGGTTTGGTCTCGCCTGGCTCACTGAAAATGGACGACAAAAAAGAAAAATAAATCATCAGTGTGGACAGCCAACTCCTTTGAAGAGTACACAGCACTATACATCCAGTATTTGACTCAACTGGAGTCAAAACTAGCATAGATCAAGTAGAATTACAAGACAAATAAGATAAATAAAAGTTTAAAAACAGATTTCTATTGCATATCTAGCCAGTATCATTACGTATTAAGACATTTAAATGAAAGTAATTTTAGATCAAATGATGATTTTGATTAGAAAGGGATGAAGCTGCTCTCACCTGAAGGCCTGAATGATGACGGTACCAAAAAGAATGAAGAGAGCTGAGAAGATCAAGGACAGGATGGGCATCATCTCTCGCCTCGAAGACAGAAATATTGTATTGTTAAAACATGTTGAAGAAAACACACAGCTCCCATATAAACCAATACCACTCCTCACAATTTGTAAACTCTATGTGTTGTTACATTTTTAAAGGCATGCGTCATAACTATATTGGAATCACTTAATACACCCTGCAGAGCCCCCTGGTACGTGGAAATTAAGGCAAGATGTTGATGCAGAAGCATGACTCAGCTTCTGATACATTTCAGAAAGTCCACCACCTTGTCTGTCCTTCTCTTGTTTGCACAGAATGCTGCAGAATGAGTGTTGTCTTACCAGTTTGAGTAGAGAAGGTCATCATATATTTGAAGGATGTAATCATAGGCAGCGTTCATCCACTGAATAATAAAAATCTGAAACAGAAAACAATGACTGATCCAAGAATACATCCAGTTCATTTTTCCCACTGAGCACACTACTGGTTTCAAACTCAAGTGTGTGTGTGTGTGTGTGCATGTGTAGTCTCTTACGGGGGCCATCTCGTTGTTGAGTTCTGGCAGGGTGGCGTCGGAGGTCAGATAGGTGGGGTCTTTCTGAAGGATCTCCAGCTGTTCATGGAGGCGGTACTTATCCTCTTCGCTGCCGTTCCAGCCTCCACTCACAGAGCGGAACAGGACCTTGCCAGCGTGGCTCCGCCTCTCAAGAATCACCACCTGTCAGCGGTGTCAAAAAGCACTTTGGATGTAAACCGAGACTCTGCTGAATCTCGGGACACTCATATCGGTAATCTGACAGATATCAAATTCTGGACGTGCTGGATCCAAAAGGTTTCCAAGCAAGTCAACATTGTCCTTGGTGTTAGCATATACTGGATGTCTGTTTTTTTCTTCAGAGCATGTACAGTACAGGCCAAAAGTTTGGACACACACCTTCTCATTCAATGCGTTTTTCTTTATTTTTCTGATAAAGAAGATCAGATAAAGATTATTGATTCTCACTGAAGGCATCAAAACTATTAATGAACACATATGGAATGATGTACTTGACAAAAAAAATGTGAAATAACTGAAAACATGTCTTGTATTTTAGATTCCTCAAAGTAGCCACCCTTTGCTTACTAGAATATAAGACATGTTTTCAGTTATTTCACACTTTTTTGTTAAGTACATAATTCCACATGTGTTCATTAATAGTTTTGATGAATTTACAATGTCAATAGTCATGAAAATGAAGGAAACGCATTGAATGAGAAGGTGTGTCCAAACTTTTGGCCTGTACTGTAAGTGAGTTTGTGTACAAGATGTATATATGGTTGATGCGTGTGTTTACACTGTGTATGTGTTTCTGCCACTGACCTGAGGTGAGAGAGTTGCCTGATTATAGAGCAGTGCCTGACAGAGAGGCTGCTGCTGACGCTGGTAAACGTATGCAAACCGCAGCACGTCTTTTTTGTTCACTGATGCAAAGTCAAGGAAGGCTTTATTGCCTGTAAGAAAGGCTTGGTCCTCCCCTGTGATCAGCAGCACACAGTACCTGCAAACAATTTACAGTCATTTCACGTAACTGCACAACAATTCAGTTTGCATTTAACCTTCTTACCATCATATGATGTTAAAAGTCAAATTCAGGCTTCGCTTATTTTACTTTCCTTTTTTACAACAATTAAGATGGAGTAGACATGCAGCGAAGAGAAACCTCCTCCGGGCAAGTCTTATTACACAAGGTTAATTTAGGAGAGATATTAAGTGCAGGACCAGAGGCTAAGGGCTCATAAAATGTCTTACTTCCTCCGTCGGTGGAACTGCTTGACAGGGCACAGCTCATCAAAAAGCTGCTGGTTGACGAGCCGAGGCACCTGCAGGAACTTGTTGTTGGAGACAAACTCATCCATGATCTGACGCTTCATCCCTCTGGCCTGAAAGAGGCAAAGGGCAGAGGGTGTGAAGGGCATAAAGAAAAAACGTTTGAGTTGAGTAAGCAGGTGTGAAGGTCTTTGTTTCTGTACCTGGATGATGTCGACAGGCTTTTCTGTATCCTCCTTAAACAGCAGCATGGTGGGGGCGTATGTGTTTATGTTGAACTGCCGCAGTATCCGAGTGTTGTGTGTGTCACCCTGGTCCACGAAGCCGAAACGCACATAGTCTCTGAAGGCAAAAGCTGTTAACTGGAGAGAGGAGTGGGAAGATGAGAGCGTCAAAAATAAATACATTAAAATAAATATAAGAAGAAGGTGTAAAAAAAGAAAAGGATTGTTCAGAGCAAACTCAAAGCTGGTTTTATATAAACTCACAACTATATACACTACTGGTCAAAAGTTTTAGAACACACCAACTTTTCCAGAATTTAATTGAAAATGATGCAGTTTAATGTCTCAGTCTACTCTGAAATTAATGCACATTTGCAACATTTAAAATTCTTTATTGAGCATGGTAGTGTTTTGAAAGTAAAAAAAAGATTCAAAATCACATTTTATGTTGGACTAAAGGACTAAAAAAAGACACAAAATGACAAAAAAAGACACAAAATTACAAAAAAAGACACCAAAAGACACAAAATGACCAAAAAAAGACACAAAATGACTTACAAAGACATGAAAAGAATTTAAAAATGGACAAAATAGCCCAAGACTCCATAGAGTTAAGTTGTTAACCCATTTCTTGTTCCCTGAAAAAAGGCCTACTTGTATAATTCTGAAATGTACATTCTTCATTTTTCAGTTTTGGTTAAGCTTACCTTTTTTTATTTACCTCTGGCAGTTCACCACTTACCTTTGTACCCTTTCAAGCTGTTCATTTGACTCAAACTGCTTGAATTTCAATAAAAAACTGGAAAAATTGGGGTGTTCTAAAACTTTTGACCGGTAGTGTATATACATTAGATGGTTGTTACTCGGAAATTTGATTGGTTGAAAATGTGCTCCCACAGTTGGCCCTGAAGAATAACATCTCTGTCTCTATCAGACAGTTTTATAGTGTAAACTACATTTAGAATATTTTCACTGCTTTACCTCTTCTGTCAGACAGCTCTTTTTGACAAGTTAACTGAACCTGTTGTATCCATCTATGCTCCTTTCAAAGACACCAGACTTATTTGACAGAAACAGTAGTTTTACCTCACAGAACACTGGTCTTCCACTGCCTTGACGGTTTAGTTTGTCTATGTAACCATGTGATTTTAGTGTGGCACAATAAAACATGAAGACTGACTAACTGATTGATGTTCTTTGAGGTAAAACTACTGTTTCTGTCAAAGAAGTCTGGTGTCTTCGAAGAGAGCAGAGAGAACGGCTTCACTTTGTCTGCTGTGAAAATGTATAGCATACATTTAAACTGATTATTAATTTTTTTAGGTGGTTAAAAGCCATATTACTATTGCCCCTGGCCACAGCAGTAGATTGCTTAGCTCTAATGTCAGCACTCCTGCCTGCTACTCCAAACTGGGGAAGTGTCAACCACCATCTACTGTAGGTAATACACTGACTATGTAAAAGTACTGCATACAACAGGGGTGGGCAACCTTTACTAACTAAAGAGCCACTGTTGGCCAAAGAAAAAGAGAAAATCGCGGAATGGAGCCGCAAACCTTATATTGAGCCTAAAATGAAAATTAAACAGCCTAATAAGTCTAAATTAGCCTACCAACATTATTAATAGTCATATTGAGCATTTATTAATATGATTTTGAAAACTAGTCTATCTCGGGGAACTCAAAACTAAACTCAAAGTTGGTAAAACTTAAAGGTTAAGGCGCCGGGCCGGAGACTTTTGTAAGCTATGAAGCACATTTTAGTTGACTTAAATGTCAAAACTTTTTTAATATGCTGTAAAAAGGCTATACAATTTAACAATTGAGGAATACAAATAGCTTTTGGTCTACACCATTGATAAATGAACAGTTTAATTTAAAAATAAGTATATAATTTTTTTTGTCTCAGCCACGGGGAGCCCCTGCAGGCCGCCTAAAGAGCACACCCCTGGCATACAACCTCACTTAAAAAAATAGAAAATATTCCTTTTAAAGTAAGGTGAGAAACATCTGCATAAAACACACCGGATATCAGAATATTAACCAGCTTGAACAGCTTTCTGTGTGTATGTGTGTGTATAAATATATTGCTTACTTTATAGAGTAGGGGAATAATAGGGACTTGGTCAAACAAGAGAACGCTGGGCTTATTTTCCACATGCCAGCTGTCCAGAAAAGTCATGTAGGTGTTATCTGTGATCTGAAAAAACAATGACAATAGTTTAAAAATGTATTCTTGTTAAATTGAACAACAGTGCACCACTTGACCTTTTGTAAAATTAGATTTGATGAGTAATACTTGTAAAAACAGTTAACATTAATAAGGCCCATATCTTCAATAATATCCCTCTGCATTTACCTTTTCCACCAGTTTCTGGGGCAGCAGGTCTTCAATGAACTGTCGGAGGTGCTCCCGTACGACAGCCTGGTGGAAGAAGGTCACCCTGCCGTTCACCAGCCCGATGATGGAGGGAGCGCGATGAGCTCCCAGCTGGTTGGCCAGCCGACGCTCATAACCCAGGTCCACAATGCCAATGCCAACACCTGGTGTTAGAGTAAAAATAGACTGCTATTGTCTTCATACAGTAGAGCAAAATACAAGTGTTCGAACAGACACTTGTTTCAGTTATTTTATATTCAAATGAGTCTGAGGCAGAGGTAGATGTGGCAGAAGATGATTAGATTAGATTTGACTTTACTAATCCCGCAGCGGGGAAATTTCTTTGTTACAGCCGCAGAAAATCACACAATTTTAAGATAAGATAAAAAACAATCTAAGAAAAGACATTTAACAATATACAAAATAATAATAATAATAATATACTATATACAATTTAGTGCAAATTAAATGGAGAATGTGCAGAGTGCAGATTATATGCAAAAATGTTCAGATGCACCAATATTCCAGTAGAATACAAATTAAAACTTAGCAGTAACATAATATAATAAATGCAAATCCTATTTTGAAGTGAATTCCCTCTTTCGCCAAACAGGCACTGAAAGTCACTACTTTACACGCTGTGGGAACTTTACTTGAGTCTTTAGATGTTGAGGGATTGCCTAATGGATAAGGTTCATAAAAGATGCATGCATCTGTGTTAGTGTCTCCCAGAATCCTGTCTGTCTATCTATAACACTGAAAACCACAGCGACAGATAAAACAAGCCAAAAAAAAAAGGCAGAAAGACACACTAAGAAACAAGTTTTCTTATCTTGATTAAAACACTCAAAATGTGGATGTTGCATCTGAGATATACAAAAATGCATTTGTCAATATTTTTATATGAACAGCAGGTGAAATGTGTAAAATGAGAGGTGTCTATCAGCTCGGTGATATACTTGCTGTTAACTACGCATGCGCATGATGGCTGCCTCATGTTCTGTTTGGAATGTTCATTGTGCACATCTACAGAAATAAATGCTATGCATTCACAAGATGCAACAGACAGTAGGGAGAGTGTAGGAGTAGTACTCACCATTATCATGTGCTTGATTGGGCTACAGTGATATGCAGGCTATCTTTCCAAAGCAGGGAATTTAGTTATTACAGACTAAGTATGAAACTTAGTCTGTGGCCAGTATAGCTCTTATAAGCTGAATTAATTCAACAACTTTTAATGCATCTCCAGTGCCAGGCGATTGTTACGCTGGGTTGAATTCCTCCCTTGGCTTTAGTCTTTGTTCCAGGAAACCAACAAGAACAAACAAACCCTAATGAATAATCAATGACATGGCTGGCACTCTGTAAAGCGCCTTAACACTTGGAATCACATTTGTGCTAATGGCCTGCAACTGAGCACACATCAGCCTCATGTTATGATGCGTTTAGGAAAACCAACCCTGATCCTGAGAGTAGCGGGGGCAGGCTGATGGGGGTCCTGTGACAGCAGACTTACCCAGTGGCTCCAGCTCCTGCACCGTTTCCTTCCACACAGGCTCAATGTGGATGCACGCAAAGCACCACTCTGAGGTCACTTTGATTAGGTACGGCCTCTTGTGGCTGTCTGGAAGGACATCGCTGTTGAACTGTGCATGGTGAAGCAGGTACTTGCTGTCTGCAAAGTCCCTGGACCTGCAGGAGGGCCGGAAGCAAGACAGTGAGACTTCAAATCAAAATCAAAATCAAATCAAATAGTCTTTATTGTCATTATACAGTTCACTATACAACAAAATACACGAAAGTGCCACTGCATAAGGTGCGTAGTTATGACAATCATAACACAAAACAACATGAGTAAAAACATTTAAAAAATACCGAGCTAAACAAGGACAAAAACAAGAACAAGGACATGTGATGTAATAAATAAGTATAAAGATAAATAAATGGCTACTTAAAATGCTATAATTTATACATGAGGTAAATTGAGTGCTTTGCACATATCAATTGTATTGCACATGTCCGTTTTATTGCACCTTTTAATTAATTTATCCTGTGTGGGTGTTGAGAGTTCTGGGTGTTAAGAGACTTTTTTAATACATAGCCTACAAACTGAGAGTAAACGGTCTATAACTCCAATTTGATTTGCTAATTTTAAATCTTGGTGCACCAAGATTAGTAGAGGTAAAGATCTTTCTCTCAAAAAACATTTTAAAAAAGGACAATTTCAGTAAGAGATAACTTCAGTTTGTTAATCTAAGAATAGTCCAGTGATTTCCTCCTTAAGGACATTGGGATGACATCTGAGCACGTCACGTCTGTAACCAACAACTATTCTCATTTTAATCATTCCACTCTTACGTAAGCAAAGCTCGAATTTCTTTAAATGACTTAAAGCAAAAATCCAAAAGGTATTCCACTCACAATGGGATGAAATTGCGTTAAATGCAGTTTAATCAATATGAAATACATTTTCTGATGATTGATTAGCTGTATGATGCAGGTTTGCGAAACATTACTGAAATGTAGGAATGACACAACAACTGCTTGCTAACTAAAAATATTGGATCTATGGTGATAATAGTTCTGTCTTTTTAATATTATTAATAACCAAAAGCAAACACAAGGAGGAGCCTGATCTATCACATTACTATGGACTGGACACAGCAGCTGGGAAATAAATATTTAAGAAAAAAAATGCAATGGAGTGGATTTCTTTGTGATACTGAGAAATGATACAGAGACAGGAAGTAATGATATCAAAAAAGACTTTAAAAGCTCCTGCTGTGGACTCCTTTATGTCAATCAATTTAAAATGTTTATTAAATGTCACCTTATTTTGGAAGACCGCACTGCAAATAGAAATTATGATACATAAACATTTGGAAAGATGGAAAAAGTTTATTGAAGCTAAGGCTGGTAAGAAGTTTGCATTTAATTAAAAAGTACATGGAATGTAGAATTTCAAATGATTGCTTTTTGTAATTACCCTGGAGACAGTCAATGTGTTTTCTGTACAATAATGAAAATAGTTTTATATGAACTAGGATCAAGCTTTTTTACCTATTATTTACTATTTACAATTCCTGTTGTTTATCATATTGTTATGTTATTAATTTTTGTTGTTAAGCCTGCTGATATATGTTTGTGTTGATTAGGATGTATCAGTTTGTATTTTTGGTCCAATTTAGCATGAATCTTTAGTTGTGTTGTGTTTTTGTTTAACTTATTATGGGGACTTTTGTCATGCTTTTGTTTATTAAATATGTATATATAAACTGTTGTGGGCATTTGGAGAAAGAAAGTCTTTTGTCAGAAGAGACAGAAAAAGGGACGTGTTCCCTTCAAAGATTTTGTCTAAATGTGCTTTGATTTAAAAAAAAAAAAGGTAATGACTGTATCCAGTTGATAGTATTCTGTTACTTCTCTACCATTTATATCTTCACAAGCGTGTGACAATGGGACATGTTTAAACTACTGTTATCTGATTGCCCAACTAAATGACAGTTTCTTAATGATGAACAAAAAAAATCTGAACCTGTACCTGGGGAAATGGAAAAAGGACTCATCAAAGTAAAAGCTGTTGTGGAAGCCGCGGAAACCTTGATGCTGTGACTGGCCGAAGGGCTGGTTCTCATCCATCTGTCCATATCGGTCAAAGTTGGACCTTCGCTCCTCATTAGACAGAATCTGGGTGCAAATGAGAATGAAAGGCACAAGTTAGAGGACTAATAACTGCAGACAAACCGTGAAACAGAAAATGAAACTTTGCTACTGTATGTCAGCTAGAGTCTGTTTAATATTGAGGATATGATATATTGTTGCATTTTCACCCACCTCGTATGACTTAGACACTTTGATGAACATGTCCTCTGCTTTAGGGTCTTTGTTCTTGTCTGGATGCCTGAAAAAGCCCACACAGAACACCACTGATCACTGCTGGGTCACACAGGGTTAAAAATGCTAAGACTAGCTTGTGATGGGTTAAGACAGGGATGGGCAACTGGAGGCCCGGGGGCTGCATACGGCCTGCATCCTCACTTGAAGTGGCCCTCAGTACAACTACATGCATTTGAGCATGAAATCTTAAAAGTCCAGTGTAAAAATGCACAAAATGACTTCTTGCAATTAATGTTGGTCTGCTGTTCTTTCACTGGAAAAAAAAATCACAGTAAATGGTTATTTTTTATTTGCTTCAACCCTTTTGTATTCCTATTTATACTGTTATACATGCATTTGAGCATGAAATATGTTAAGTTACTGCACTGTAAACATATTGACATATTTGAAATTGCAGTTTCATCATATCTGGTAAAGTGCACGGTCCTATATGTGGCCCTGTGGTAGTGTCCATGAAAAATTGTGGCCCCCTCCAGCATTTAAGTTTCCCATCCCTGGGTTAAGATGACAAGCACCAGTTCAGGTGTCAAATGTACACTGAAAAGTGAACGCGTCTCATCTGCTGCAGCAGGGATCTCCTGCTGGCCTCCCATTACCGTCAGAGGACCTGATGTCAGTCACTCACCATTCTTTGGCGAGGTTCTTGTATGCCTTTTTGATTTCTGCTTGACTCGCACTCCTGCTGACACCCAGGATTTTGTAGGGGTCATATTCAGAAGCTGCTTTCACCAACTGCACAGTCAAAATAAGCAGAAAGATGGCGAGCAAAGCTGGACATGAGAGTAGAGGATGTCGGCTGCTTCTCTTCAGTGACATCGCTTAACGCTGTCTTCGCCCAACGGTAACGTCCGATAGCTACCGAGCTGCCCGGTAAAGTAACGTAGCAAAGCCTTTCTGTCGTGGACAAATATGTCAAGCCGAGAGGTTACATGCTCTGCTATGTTATCTTCTTGGATGTTAAGTTAAATACACACGACATACTAGTATATTACCAAGCTTAGGCCATTATTTTTCTAGCTAATGCAACCCGTTAGCGATGTATCCGCAATGAAACATTACACTTCCGCTTGTATATTTCAAAATAAAATGCTCCTCAACCCCCGATGAACCGACTCATGAGTCAGTGCAGAGAGTCTATGGTGCAGAGCTGCAGCCCCATGATATATAATGACCAGTCTATGATAATGACATAACCTATCGGAAAACAGTATTGACGTTTATAAATCATCACACATTCACATTTCTTGAATTTAGATTTATAAAAAAATAAAAAGATTCAAGAGATGTATTGCCATTACCACTTGTACGGGACAGTACTCAATCTCAACTTTTTCTAAAATTGTATTTATTATTGTTAAGGGGGGGGCATAAAAATACACACTTTATATCAAGAAACACACAATGGCTTATATAAAAACACACATGAATTAGTTCACTATAATGCATTGCACACAAAAATGGACTGACTGAAACACTGGTGCATATGCTTGATTATTTAATTCATGGTGGATTATTTTGATTGTGAATAGTCCACAGTACAACCAGAAACATTTTTCAGCAACTTGCCAGGGTTGTTATTATCCCATATTATAGTAAAAATAATGCCCAGTCTACTTCTGTGCTTTTATTGTGAAGGTAAAAAAGATTACATCCGGTATGGTTCCGTTTAACACCAAACTTGACACTGCAACACACTGGAGATAACGCGCATGCTCCAGTCAGCAGCTGTCCTCAAACTGTATCCTATCCTCGTTTTATTCTCATTTATCAAATGTTTTCAATTATTAAGAATATGCCCTTTTCAACAAAGAAAAATACATAGTTTTTGCACTGCTCCGTTTTTTTTGTGTAAAGCTCATGGCAACAACAACAAAAAATCCCATTCTTAATAGGCTGTTTCCTCTCATGTAGGTGATATGCAGTTTGTTTTCACAATAAAATTGTTATTTTAAAAAAGTCAGTATAAATGTTAAATTTGTGTTATCTTAATTTCCTTCTTTCGGGGGCTTCACTTCCGTTTCCGGTCCGTCACTGCAACACACCACTGACTTCGGTTTACACCAAAAGACAAAATGAATACAGCTATACCTAATTCAACTTACTCACCGACCGATTTAACCTGCGTATTGTAACCTGCTGGACCGACGCCGCTGAATGTGGTGGTTTGCATTTCCTGTGTAGTACAATATGAGCAGCCAGTGTGTGTTTACAGTCAGTGGAGTGAGCTTACAAAGTGCGCAGAGGGTCTTATCTCGGTAGCTAGCGTTAGCCCTTTAAAGCTGCTGTCTGTGGCCCGCTCTGGCTGTATCATTCGTGGGACAGGTACTTTTCAATCAGCTAAGGTAACTAACAAACCTTGTTTCCAACACTGGTGCGCTACGTATATACAATGTACAGTTCAACTTCTTAGCTTTAGCAGCTGAGCTGACTTTGCTTACTTGTTCGATAGCTGCCCTTATACAAGTATTCGAGGCAAAATGTGTTACCCAAATGCAAAAATGGTAACCTCAATACCACACTTTACAACACAGGAATTTAAGGTGCAGCTATAACCTTTTAAAAAAAAATTCTCATTATAAACAAACTCATTACTCAAACAGAATCCTTTCTGGTGCTCATGAATGTGTGTTTACATCTGAGCATCTCTTATATACACTAGCTGAAGCTAATATGTAATGCTGTGTGATTATAACGGCACCCTTATTCAGGTTGTGTTTTACACATGAGAAACACACAAACTGCAGAATTGTCAGTTGCAAGTCAAACTCTTTGGACATTACACATTTTCTAATAATGCTTGCAGAAAGTATGGCTGTGTTGTTTAGATGATTAACCTTAATTTTTTTGTATGTCCCCCTCCCAGCACCATGAATCTGGTACGTCTCGTGTGCCGCCACAAGACAGCCTTGGTCATTGGCACTGTGTGCAGCTTTGCTGTAGTTCTGGTCTTCTTGGCCAAATGTACCTCAGAAACCCTGAAACAGGGCCACCAGGATCCTCCCGGCCTTGCCCCTCGTCCCAGTGATCTCCAGTCCCATCCAGAGCATCATCATCCCCCTTCCGCATCCAAAGACTTGTCAGCATTCCTCGTGGTCCTCATCACAACTGGACCCAAGTACACAGAGCGGAGGAGTATCATCCGAAGCACCTGGCTGGCCAAGCGGGACTCTGATGTGCTGGCTATGTTTGTGGTGGGGACCCAGGGACTTTCCAATGACGACCTTCAGAACCTTAACACAGAGCAAGGCCGGCACAAGGACTTGCTCTTACTGCCTGACCTGCGAGATTCTTACGAGAATTTAACGCTCAAGTTGCTTCACATGTACTCCTGGCTGGACCAGAATGTGGAGTTCAAGTTTGTCCTCAAAGCGGATGACGACACCTTTGCTCGCCTAGACCTCCTAAAGGAGGAGCTGAAGGGGAAGGAGCCCAATCGGCTTTACTGGGGCTTCTTCTCAGGGAGAGGGCGAGTGAAGACTGCTGGGAAGTGGCGGGAAAGCTCTTGGGAGCTTTGTGACTACTACCTGCCCTACGCGCTGGGTGGAGGCTACATCCTCTCAGCTGACCTTGTGCGTTATGTACATATCAATACAGGCTACTTCAAGACCTGGCAGAGTGAGGATGTGTCACTGGGCGCCTGGCTGGCACCAGTGGATGTTCGGCGGACGCATGACCCACGCTTTGACACAGAGTATAAATCGCGTGGTTGCAACAACAAATACTTGGTGACGCATAAGCAGAGCTTGGAGGACATGTTGGAAAAACACCAGACTCTGCAGCGTGACGGCAGGCTCTGCAAGGAGGAAGTGAAGCTGCGACTGTCTTATGTGTATGACTGGGGTGTGCCCCCGTCACAGTGCTGCCAAAGGAAGGATGGCATTCCTTAATTTTTGTCCTTTTTTATGAGTTAGCTTCTAAATCCTCCGCAGTTACTAAAAAAAGGAAGGTATCATATTTTTTTGGCCAGTTCTCCAGTATTACACGATGTAAAGTTATTTAACAGGTTCCAGACAAAATAGTAAAGGCCTTAATGTTGATTAAGAAGAAACCCTATATAGAATATTTTTCTGATTGCAAGAATAGTAATTTCACTGCTTTTTTTGCATGTAGACCAGTAGATCATGCTCATCATTTTTTTGAAAGAAATTTTTACCAATGTTTAGTGATTTTACCAGTACTGACAGTAATGTTATATTTAAATTATATCATCATATCCAAATTGATATCATGTTGATAATAAAATAATATCACGTTGATAATCAATTGCCTCTTAAATCATAATCGCTTTTGTACCGTCATGGTTACAAACTCTCCATCCACCTACACTCATATTTTGAGTGTAAAATTGTCAAAAAAGAGACAAAATGCACAGTAAACAAAGTTACAGATGAATTAGATTATTTTTTATCTCAGTCTTAACAAAAGTGAAAAATAATTTGTGTATCTGTCCTGTGATTTAGCCTTTAATTTCATGTCTACCTCCAGTTTCACATCTTTGAGTGGTGTAAAAATGGAGAACTGGCTGCAAAATATTATCCTTGACTCTCAAACAGGAAGCCAACTTCACTCTTGTGTCCTTTTCCTCCTTTGGCCTTGTTATTTGGACCCATGCTCATGTCAGTGCTCTCTTTACCGCCAGTTTACCATGTTGGTGGGCTCTTTCTCTCCTCTGTTTATGCTTCTCCTGATCAATATTTTCCAACACTATGAAATTTGTTTTTCTTCCAGTGTAATAGTTAGTACAGGGAAAACACAGATGGGATAATTTTACCCTGCCATGATGTCTACATTTATTTGTAAAAGCAATTTTATTTGTATTTTATTTATTGTTAATTTATTCTGCAGCAAACACAACACTTAAGTATTCAGTTGGGACAGAGGCACACTGGCTGTGGTTGCTGCTAATAGGTGAAATTTGTATTTATAAACATGTTGGAGTGGAAATCTTATACTTCACATGAGAAATGTTCACTTTTTAAATGTAAAACTTTTGTTTACGGTCAACGGTACTACACGGTTTCATGTTTTTGGAGGTGCAAAGAATGTGTAAGAGAAAATGGTTGAATGTGTTCTATTCATCAGGCCTTCTTCCTTATACTGGAGCCTATCGGAGGATATTTACATTTCAAAGGCAACTGTCATGCTTTAGGTCAGTACGTTAACTGTGCAGAGATGTTAAGTTATTTGAATGTTTGTTTGCAAGGCACCACAGATTCAGATGGAGGAACTTGAGGTGGACTACCAGCTGGCACTTGGTCACTTTTTTAAATAAGACAAACATAGTTTTTAAAGTCCATAAGTCATTATTTAATGATACCTTGTTTATGTTTTCTGATGTTAAGGCCTTCAACCTGAACTTACCCTGTGATGTCAGTAGCTGTGTCCTGAAATTTGTGAAATGTGTTCAGCGTTGATTAAAGGGTACAATGCGTTGGAGCACCAGCAGTTACAGAATGCTGCAAAAAGAGCTCCGTCCGAGCTCGTTTTTATGATGTTTTTTGTGAAAAATGAGATGATTGTTTTCTCACTGTTGTCACTAGCAACAACAGAATCACTTCAACCTAAGTTCCAGTGTTTGTTCTATGTACATGGTCAGCCTCCCTGGGTGTTTTATTAAAAATGTTAAATGTATTCTTGTCACTTCTATTCTTATTTATATACAGTGTTTGAAGGTATACATCAAAGTCAAATGCTTAAGATTATCTACAAAAGGCAGAATTATATTTTATTATTAATAAAATGCTTTTTAACAATACTTCAAAAAACAATAACCTCCCTTTCTATTTAGCATTGATTCTGCTGTAAAAACACAATTCTTGGTTTAAAGGGGACATATTGTGCTCCTTTTCAGGTTCTTACTTGTATCTTTTGGGTTTCTACTACAACATGTTTAATTTTGGAGGAAAAAAACTGTGTCTCATAGTGTCTGTCTAAATATAAATGTATTCACTTTCTGTCTGAAATGATCCATTGTAGTGCCTGTCGATCGAAGCCTCTGTTTCAAAAAAATCTTGACTGCTCTGACTGGTCAGTGTTTCTGGGTCTTCTGCCTTGTTATGGCACAGTCACAAATCTGCAAATGCTATCCTGGCCTTAACCACTTGAGGTCAATGCCTACACATCATTAGTCTCAAAGGTATATCGTTAGCCTCATAGCATATTTGCCTAAGTCATATTTGAACGTTTTCGGGAAACAAGAAAAAACACAATTTTTAGTAAGCCCATTGGCATTCTTAATTGATATTGTAACAGTAAGTTCAAATAGAAGTGTGAACAAGTTTGCATAAAAAATGAAACACATCGATTTCATAACAGATAAAAGTGACTTAGGCAGAATATGCCCTGACTAAGGCAAATTTTCTCTTACATAGAAATAATGTAGTTTGGTTTGTATGTAGTAAAGTTAGGCAGATATCACAATTTGGCCAAAAAATGACTTAGGCAATTATGCTATGAGGCTAACGATATATTCCATCCATCCATTGTCCTTAACCAATTATATGAACTAGGGTCGCGGGGGCTGGAGCTGATCCCAGCTGACATTGGGAGAGAGTGGGGTACTCTCTGGACAGGTCGCCAGACTTTCACAGGGCAGACACATAGATACAGACATCCATTTGCGCTCTCATTCACTCCTATGGGCAATTTAGAATCACCAATTAAACCTAAACTGCGCCTTTTTGGTCTGTGGCAGAAAGCCCAAAGACCCGGAGAGAAACCACGCTGACACAGGGGAACATGCAAACCTCAAATAGAAGAGCTGCAAGCCTGATTCAAACCAGCCATCCTTAAACAAATACAGTACAGGCCAAAAATTTGGACATACCCATCTCATTCAATGCGTTTTTCTTTATTTTCATGACTATTTACATTGTAGATTCTCACTGAACGCATCAAAACTATGAATGAACACATATGGAATTATGTACTTAACAAAAAAAGTGTGAAATAACTGAAAACATGTCTTGTATTTTAGATTCCTCAAAGTAGCCACCCTTTGCTTACTAGAATATAAGACATGTTTTCAGTTATTTCACACTTTTTTGTTAAGTACATAATTCCACATGTGTTCATTAATAGTTTTGATGAATTTACAATGTCAATAGTCATGAAAATAAAGGAAAAACATTGAATGAGAAGGTGTGTCCAAACTTTTTGGCCTGTACTGTATATGATGATAAATTTTGATTATTCCAATCTGAAATATATTCAGTTGTCAGTCAAGTCAAGTGATCCTTTTAACTGACACATGATTAAAGCAGGAACTTGTCTGGATTCCATGTTAACCGTATTTATTTGTCCTTTTGTTCTGGTCATCACCAAGAAAACGTCTGGGCACGCTTCAGGCTTCCTCTCACACGAACAAACTCCGGTACATTCTGCAGACTCTCCCTCCTCTTTTTCTCCTCCAGCTCATACTGCAAGACAGAAAACATCTGTGTTGTGTCTTCCTCTTTAATAAGATTAAGATTAATGACAACACTTGTCAGTATTTGTGGGTTTGCTCACACATTCCCAAAGGAGTAAACTGATTATTTCAAATATTGTTTCCCCCTGCCTTTTATTCTGAACTCGCATACTTACAACTTCTATTCTCTGCTGCCTTGTGCGTAGCTTCACCTCCAAGTCAGAAGGAGGACAGAGGGCCAGCTCCCTTTGCTTGTGCTGCTCTCTCCTTTTGTTTTCCAGCACAAACTGCAGCTCTGGTTTTCTTCTGGGCAGAAGACCTCTGAGGATATGGAAAAAATATTGATAAGATGGATCAAGAGAGGAAGTTAAGCAATCAAAAATATGATAAAACTTACTGGCAGCAGTTCTCAAGCTAATTTACAACATTTGTAATGAAAGGAAACAGGATTTAATCTGCTTTAAGAACTACACAGCAAATTCTATTGATTTCAGTGCAGTAATATACATAATGTTTGCTTTCTCAGACACAAGAGATGATGAGAGATGAGCAGTGATCTCAGTCATGGTGTTGTACTTTTGAATTGATCAGTGTTAAACACCACCTTAACCCATAAGAACCCAGACCCAGTTATCCTTAAATAATGTGTTCTATAAGTGGACCACATAGAACACATTTCTGATGTTTACAAAAAAAAAAATACTACCCCTAAATGTCAAATGATCTGTGATGTGTCATATACGTTACAATGGGCGTTTATGGTATTTATGTTTATGATATTTCTTATTTCAAAACAGAAAAAAACTAGACACATTTTCTGCTTACAGAAACACAAATTTGCCTTTTTCATTTGCATCTCCATAACATATATCAAAATTTTGACTTAAATTTGTTCAAGAAATATGGTCAGAACAAGTTAAATGCAATACAGGACACCCTTTTAACGGAATAGAATTGTTAAATTGGTTTAAACTTAGCCTGGTAACAAGAAATAAGCTTTTTGAAAAATTTCACATTTCTGTTTCCAGTCACAGCCACATTTTGGAGTAGTCACTTTTTGTCAAAGTCACATGACTATCACCACACCAGGGTGTTTAGTATGTGTCGCTTAGGGGTTTAAAGAGTTAATGTCAAGCATACAGCTGAATATGGGAGATTATAGAAGATTTTAAGTGTTTGTTACACAGGTGTCACCATGGGTTCACCAGTCAGCTGGACTGAGGAAGCATAAGAGGATTCTCTGACTGAGGCAAGAGACAGATAACATGCTGCTTATGGGACCTGATCATAAACAGCAGGTATTGAGCTCAGTGTTTTCTCACCTTCTGTGGCAGAATAGCAGCTCTCCGTGAAGGTCTCTGTGCTGGTGAAAGGCCAGGATGGGATTTGGCAGCTTCTTGGGTTGGATGAGGTCATCACCCTCGTGTTGTGGACTCTCAGTCACCTGGTGTGGCAGGACCATCCAGCAGTGATGTGTCTCTGGCACACAAACATACATACAAACAGTCACATACAGTACAGGCCAAAAGTTTGGACACACCCATCTCATTCAATGTGTTTTTCTTTATTTTCATGACTATTTACATTGTAGATTCTCACTGAAGGCATCAAAACTATGAATGAACACATATGGAATTATGTACTTAACAAAAAAAAGTGTGAAATAACTGAAAACATGTCTTGTATTTTAGATTCCTCAAAGTAACCACCCTTTGCTTACTAGAATATAAGACATGTTTTCAGTTATTTCACACTTTTTTTGTTAAGTACATAATTCCACATGTGTTCATTAATAGTTTTGATGAATTTACAATGTCAATAGTCATGAAAATAAAGGAAAAACATTGAATGAGAAGGTGTGTCCAAACTTTTGGCCTGTACTGTATGTCTGATCAAATGTGAAGATCATGACTATTTGTTTATTTATCACCAAAAGCAATGTAAACTTGACTATTTGACTTTATCTTACCTCTTCTATTTTGACCCATTTTCTGTGATACCTGAATGAAGAACAGCAGGAAAGCAAGTATATTTAATTTGCATAATGCACTTTGAAAACTGAAACAATGCAATGGCAATTTAGCATTCAAAACATAATCCACATAGTGCCACTCATCAGCACATTTTAACCATCAAATTAAACTCTTTATCAAACAGAAATCAACATGCTCACATACACACAAGAAGAAAATGAATCATTGGTGTCTTCAAAATGACTCAGCAATATCACAGTACTGTGTTGCTGGAGGGAAGTTGTTCATTACAGTACAAGATACACCCAGAGATAAATATCTTCAAAGACATGGCTCTATGCCATGTTTGATAGATAAAAAATATGTAGGAGGAGGTTAGTGACTCTACTTCTTTTATCTACAGCCACGCCAGAGGCCAGCAATTTTTCAATATAAAGTCAATTAAAATGTAGTTTGAGCTTCTGGTTTTTGGAAATGATTAATTATGTACTTTGTCATGGTTTTAAAATCCTAATGTTCTTCCATTTTTGAAAATCTGAGCCCAGTATGAACAATGTCCAACTCAGATATAATTACATAGGCAATGTTTCTCTCTCAAGCTGCGATGAAAAAAATACAACTCAACCACAGAAGTTATGATAAAACCAGTCTTACCTGTGTGTTATTGTAGAGACGCATTGCTGAAAAGAGAGATGTGCTAAAGTCAGTACTCGCAGAAGCAAATGCAACAAAGAAGACGCAGAAACTAAGTTCAGGCTGCACCTTGGGCAGCAGTCACAGTGAGGCTAATCTGAACAGGTGTGTTTGCTGTCCTGTGATCAAATCTTATTAACTGTACCACGACCCTTTGTTCCAGCCTTGTTCCCTCCGGGAGTGAAACTTCTGTTGTCTCTGAGGGAGGAACAACAGACATATGGAGGGATTAGGGTAATGCAGTGTAATGATTAGGATAATTCAACATAAAATACTAGCAAAACAAATATGGCTTATGTATCTCTGCTTTGTGGATCCAACTGTGACACACACTTAAAGTATATTCTTGGTTTACAATACATTTATTTTAGTTTTAAATCATCTTGGTTACTGAAAATAATAATATATAATAATAAAATAATAATAAATAATAATAATAAAAATTTTATATTTATGATCAGGACTGAAGTTGGTTAAATGGTTTCACCTAGCAACAGTTGAAATAATATATATATACAGTATATATATATATATATATATATATATATATATATATATATATATATATGTATATATATAGCAGTCCAATGTGACGAACCAGATTAATCCAGGTTTTTTCTTTATTTAATTTTTTTTTTTTAATTAATTTTTTTTTTTTTTTTTTATACGCTTCTGCGCATGCGCTGCCTTTTTTTAGCTTCTGCGCATGCGCGGCTTTTCTGCTCTTCTGCTCATGCGCAGCCTCGCCGTGCTTCTGCGCATGCGCGGTCTTTCCTGCTTCTGCTTCTGCGTGGCTTTTTTTCGCTCCTGTGCATGCGCGGCTTTTCTGCGTTTCTGCGCATGCGCAGCCTTTTTTCATGTCTGCGCATGCGCGGGCTTTCTGGACAATGTGCATGCACAGAAAACCACGCATGCGCAGAAGCGGAAAAGGCCGCGCATGCGCAGAAGAAAAAAATTAAATTAAATTAAATTAAAATTAAAATTAAAATTAAAATTAAAATTAAAATTAAAATTAAAATTAAAATTAAAAATTAAAAATTTAAATTAAATAAAAATTAAATAAAATTAATAAATAAAAAAAACAACAACAACAACAAAAAAGCTTATTACTAGGCCCGGGTGGTAGGATGGATAGATAAACTGTTACTGCAACATATCATTAATCTGTATAGGCTAATGTTTTATGGGTTAGTCTGGAGTAAATGCAAAATTACAGAGGCTTTTTTAATGGGTCTTACATGCAGATTCAGGACCCTGGCTGAGAATGAGGTTATTCGCACAGAAATTCCTCTGGGGTGGTTGACGGCTGTCAGCACAAATTGCTCTCTGGTGGACCTCTGGGGATGAGTTGGAGGTGGCAGTACAGTGGTGTCAGCTCATTGTAGTGTGGGTGGAAGCTGACTTTAATCCTCAGCGTTCCCTCTGGATGATAAGGTGTGTTCAGGTTCAGAGCTGCCGCAGAGCCAGCATTTTCACCACTTTGTTAATCCTACCCTTGTCCTCCTTCTACTGTCAGCACTGCATCCATGTAATACATGACACAGTTCAGTGTGCTGGCCACATCAATAAAAGAGCAATAAAAATGCCCAAAATATATATTCTTTCTTGCTTTTATTGTGTGGTATGTCTATATAATCAATTATGTCTACTTTGTGGCTAAACATTCCCCAGCAATATAACTGCAGAAGTTCCTCAGTATACAACCCTGATTTACTTCTGTTGTCCTAAATGTATTCATTATTTTATTCAGTATAATAATCACTTTTCATTTTAAAACTGTACAAAAGAAATTAAATTTAACATGCTAGATTACAATTATATATTTTTTTCCAAGTATTGTTTTCTATCTTGGTTGTGTTGCCTGCAAAACATTTTATAAGAAATTTCCCAACAAAAAAAAAAGGAAAAACTGTACAGTGGAGCATAGCATTCTGTATAAACCGAGATGTAGGCTGCCCTGAGTTATGATAATGTAAATTTATAGGAAGAGAGCATCAAATTATTAAAAACAGTCATGTTATTATCATTATTATGTTTATCAATAAAGTAGTTCTTGAACGAATTTCATCGTCGGCCTGTTGTACAAAAACCATAACTCATATATTCCAGTAGAGGGCAGTGATGCTAGCTGGACAACAAAAAAACATAGAACGTAGAAGAAGACTGTAAACCCAGTGAAACCGGAAATGTCAACCGAGTGACTGCGAAGCATTGTATCTCCACTTTATATGACATGATGGATTGCTAATTAAAAGGAAGAAACAGTCATACTATATCGTCAAAGAGCAAACTGCGAATATGACAAATGGTAGGTGTTCTGTGTTGTGTAGGTAGCTACGAGGTGTCGGCAGCAGAACAGAACATGTAAGTTCGGCTAACTGCAAGCTAACGTGGCAGCTAGCGTCAGGTTAGCTGTTGACGTGGCCCTGGGCAACACTGTTACAATTATACATGTCACATATCACTTATTCGGTACAGTCACAACTTTGCCGTATTTTATTAAAAGCTCTTCAAACATCACGTTTGTAACACCTTATTTTTTGGGAGGCTGCAAGGTTTCTTGCTAACTAGCTTTGGCAAACGGTAGGCTAACGGTGGCTAATGCTAAAAATCCAGATAGCTAGTTACTATATAACACAACAGGATTTGAATAGTGCAAAAAAGAAAAAAAATGTTGGCATGTACAGTAATTCGTTTTAGGACTTAAAATATCAGCCCATTGCTGCAAATGCAACTCTAAAGTAGTGGACAACATTTCAGTCATATAGCAGTATATTAGTAGTTAGTTAGTTGTAGATAGTAACATCGACATCTGTCCCTCAAAGTTGGAAGTCATAACGGTGGTTATTTGTATTGCAATAAATATAATGCATGTACTCACATACTTGTCAAACCACCATGAGTGTTTGTCTTTTTCCAGTTCTTCCATTCTTTACTGTTTATGGAGCAGCATTATTTCCTTGTCTTTTTTATTTTATTTTTTACATCCTTTACATTACATCCAATCTCCAGTCTGTCTCTTTGCTGACTTTACAAAAAATGTTTGAAATTCATAAATTAACATGAACCTGAGCAGAACTGCAGCAACAATGAGTAAATTATTTTCTAAAGAGGATTATCTCACAACTAGCTGTAGTGATGGTAACTACATTTAATTCTGGCAGATTCTGTGATAATATATCTTCTCCTCATTCCCTAGTGTACTCTTTCGATGGCATCCTGGTGTTTGGGCTGCTGTTCATCTGCACTTGTGCGTACCTAAAAAAGGTGCCTCGCATCAACAGCTGGCTGCTGTCAGAGAAGAAAGGAGTGTGGGGGGTCTTCTACAAAGGTAGAAATGCAATTATTTAACAATATGCTGGCTTTTATTTCTACACAAAATGTATTGATGTATGAATACCTCAAGAGCTTGTTCTTTAACAATAGTTTCATAAAAAGGAAATCTGAAAGGGTGGAAAAAAATAAACCACAAAAATAAATTTCTCTTAGCGTTGTAATGATATGTTTCATTGTTATGGCGTGTCAATATTGAATAGATAAATTTGGCCGTGAAATAACAATAAATGTAGATCATTTCAGGAGATTTTTATTTTATAATTCCACATTTGTTTATTTCAGCTGGCTTTTAATTCATAATGCTATATTTATTCATTTCATGGGCTACTTATTTTCTAATGCCATGGTTTGAAATGTGCAGTTCCACCCTTGGTACATAAAGGAAAAACACAGGCTAATACCCTCAAAGCTCAAAGTCAGAACTTTAATCTCGGCCAATGTTTCCTTTCAAATGTATAGTATTGTGTCTTACACAAAAGATGGCACTGCCAAAAAAATATTTACAGGCTACACTATATCGTTCGATTCTCACCTTACTGGCTGTTTGCTTTATTCTTGTTCTGTATATTTGGAGATTACTTGTTATTTTCTTAACTCATCCTTTCTATCCTCCATCTCTATTCACAGCTGCGATAATTGGGACGCGGCTTCACATTGCTGTGGCGGCTTCCTGTTTGGTCATGGCTTTCTACATTGTCTTCTTGAAATGATAGTCAGCTTGGACTGGAAAGGACACTGGGTGCAGGGTGCAGGCTTGGGATGAACTCATCTCTGGTCATGTGCCAATCCCTGTTGGGGAAAACATGACCAGTGAAAGCCCACTGGCCCTGTGGACCCAAGTAAAAGACTGGCCAGTGCTGCCCCCTTCTGGTGACTGGGTACATAATTCCCCTCTTGATAATGTGTGTGCACTACAGGCGAGAAGGGCATCCAGAATCTACTCCACAGTTATTACAGAGGAGAGCCATTTGGGTCACTTTGTATCATTCTGTTGTCGGGTAACACTGTTGGTTGTCTCATTCCACACCCCATAAATATTTATATTGAAGGATGCAGATTGAAAGGCAGTGTGTGCATTATACCTTATACCTATGTACAACCTGAAATTAGCCTAGCTGTATATATTTGGAAGAAGATGTGAGATGAGTAGAGATTTGCCAGATGTTATGTGTGATCAAACAGAAAATGATCAATTCTGCTTGCTCCCAGCTATACTGTTTTTTTTTCTGTATCACCTCTTGTGTCAAGGGTGGAGGGCAAGATAAACAAAGGTAATATATAAATGAGTTCTTGTGTACACTATATTTACTTTTTGGATCTCTTACCTTTTCTCAACAGTGCTGTTTGGCCTCTTAAGCTTTGTTTTAGGTTTGAAATACACATTTTGCACAGGTGTATGTGGTATTTACTTTGAAATCTAATAATGGATAACATGTTTTAAATGTCACAAGTTGTTACAAATTGAACCTGTAAAACAAGTAGGAGTCAACAAATCTACGACAACTGTAGAGAAGAATTGCAAAGAGGCATATATCAACATATTGTACAAATTGGATAGCTATATCAGATTTGCCTGAAGATGTAAATGCAATGCCAAATAGGGATGAAGTTTACCATCTCAATTCCATACTGTTATTCTGATTTTTAATTCTGCCACCTTATTTTATATTTTTAAAAGAAGAAATTGTTTTGGGAGGGTGATGCAATACAATTTTGAGTAAAACATTAGTCAGACAAATTCTGTGTTTGTTGTCTTTAAAAAAATTCCCATGTCACATTCAGTGCCTATACAATGTATTCACCGACGGTCACTTTGGAGTTTTTCCTGTTTTATCGATTTGAATCACTGCTTTTAAATGAGGTAAACATTTGCACTTGCAATTTAGCCCCCATTCTTTTTGCTTCTTTGCAAAACTGCTGAAGCACTGTCAATTCACATTAGGACTGAGTCATTCCTGGCCATTAATGTAGTTCTTTTTAAAGCCATCTATGTGCAGCATTGACTTCATGTTTGGAGTTTTTGTCTTGCTATAAAATAAGTTTTCTTCCAATATATCTTTGTGTTTCTGCTGGCGAGAAACCCCAGAGAAATCCCCGCATTATAAAGTGTCCCAACCATGCATCACAGTGGTGATTATGTTTCTGATAATTTGCAAACACAGCAAGTAGCTTAAAAATATTTTGGGGGTCCCATCAGACCAAAAAACTTTCCCTCCCTACTTTGCAAACAGGCCAGATGTCAAAGCAAGTTCTTTTCTGACAGGAGAAAGTGCTGGTTAAGTGCTGACAATGCACTTTCATTGTATATTATAGTATTTTCTTGATTGTAAAGTAATTGAATCTATGACTCAAGTCCAAACCTCCAAATATGTTTTTAATATCTATCTGCCTGTCTGTCTGTCTGTCTCTCTGTCTGTCTGTCCTGTCTGTGTTGATCAGTATAAAAATCTTGATTACATCTCTGTTATTTAGTTGTAAAATATAAATCCAAGAGGGTTTATATTACATATAATAAACATTATTGTGCATATTTATCTTATTATGTATCAATGCTGCAGTGCTCAGTCATGACCTAATTAGTTTCCAGCCAGCTATCTGTAAAACTGGTGTGATTTTGTTGCATACGTCATTATATTTGAGGTACAGTTTAACAGATGAAGCATGTTCAATTATAGAGGGGCATTCCCACCCATGTCCTCTATAGGACAGGGATATCCCCTAGTTTCCCAATATTTGACCCAGTTCTCGCGAGAAAAACATTTTTGACGGGAGCGCGCAGTGACGAGGGGACGTACGCGTCCATGTGTCCGCGCGCCCAGCAAAGCTAGACAGTGCGAAAAATTCAGCGAAAGCTAGTCCAGACTGAGCTTCCTGACCCGAGCGCGTTTTGTAGAGGAAGTTATCTCCAAGCACCCCGACGTGCACGGAGAGGTGGGGTTTTTTTTCTGCACAACCGCACCGAATCTGCACGACTCGGGGGACGAAGTTTGGTTTGACTGAGGACCGTCTCAGTTTGTAGTTTTTATCAGGGAGCAGCACCACACCACGTCGTGCCACACGGAGAGGAGAGGAGAGAGGGCAGAAGTTTCCGCTGGCTTGTTTTGTCGCTGCGCGGCTGGTAAATCCGCAGGAATGTCGCAGAAGGAGAGACCCACTTTCTACCGACAGGAGCTCAACAAAACCGTTTGGGAGGTCCCGGAGCGGTACCAGCACTTATCTCCCGTCGGCTCCGGTGCTTACGGATCCGTATGGTAAGCAGTTGTTGCAGAGTACTATTGAGAGCACACAGCCCGATTGCACAACGACCGAACGGGTTCCCACCACCCTCAGAGGCCCGTCAGAGTTAACTCCCCGCGGACTGTTTATCAATCTGTGAAGGGTGCCCGTGGAAGACAGGGGGAATATCAGTTGTGCCGCTTGTTTACATTTTCATACTTCTGCTGTTATGAACCGATGACTCGTCGTGCACGCTTCGGCGTGGCTCGCATTTCTTCGGCGGGTGGGGATTATATTTGTTATTGTGCACATTTTTGCTTTGCTGTGTTACTCACTCTTTTCCTGTAAACACCTGTGTGTACTGCTAATTTCCAGTAAACACACTGGCAGCTCCAGGATCAGATCGTACTACATCCCCAGCGTTAAGCATGCAGATAGACTACTTTAAAATCGTTAAAATCAGTCTGAAGAAGCCTGATAAGAGGCATGCCCATGCTTGCATCATCTGCCAAAGTGTTGCCTCCTCATGAAACACTATCTATCTGTGCTCATTTGCAATGAGGGTCAACGCCAACACATAGCGAAAATAATCGCCTTCCACTACAATGCTATTGTAGTCCTGCACGTACAACCTGGTACTTTACACATCCGCACATTGCATGCATTATGCATTTTCCAGTTGGGTGCAGCCTGCAGAGTACCAGAAGGTCACGTGGTTTTTCAGCAAGTAGGCCCCCTCGTGCACAGTGAGAGCTTTCTATAGGAGCCCATCCGACGACGATGATGACTCTAGAATGATGTCACCCTTTCTCCCGTTGTGGTACACTCATGACTCACAGTCCCGAGGTTAGGTAGTGGCCTCAGCTGTGACGCCTTTTACTCATCACAAAGTCATGGATGGCATGGTGCCGTCATTTTAACTTTAACTGTAAGCTCTGACCCTGCTTACTTCCACTGCTTCAGCTGTTGAGTAGGTGTGGTTTTTTTTTATTTTTACAGTTATTAGTGGTGAATGATGAAAGGCAAATCATGACCTACATTTGTGCCACAATGCACATGAAAGGCATGAATGTATAAAATGTCTCCATTATACATGTGAGACTAAATACTGTGATGTGTATTGTAACATCACTTTTTTTTAGGACCAGAGTGCTGAAAATTTTCAGTTATATCAACTGAATTTTCTCTGATTAGGAACTTAATGTCCAGCCTTGGTGCTCCAAAGCTTGCACAAAGAAGCTGGGTTGGGTTAAAAAAATAGATTAAGTAGGGTTTCGCAATATGATGATGTGTCGTCATAATTATATAAAAAGACTTGTAAATATTTTTCCTACATTGTTTGTTTCACAAATTGGAAAATCCTGTGGCCAAACAGTGTTACTGCAGTATTTACAAAAATTGGACGACAGATGCCATTGTCCAGAAATATCCAGACCATTTACTTACAACCCCTATTCCAAAAAAGTTGGGAAGCTATGAGAAAAACTATAAATAAATAAAGACATAATGCAATGATTTGGAAATCTGTTGTGACATACATTCAATTAAATACAGTACAAAGATAAGATATTTAAAGTTTAAACTGGGAAACTTTTTTTGTGAATATATGCAATCTCACTCTATTCATTAACTACATACAGTGCTGCCCTCAGATATAACATACATTCAGAATTACAAATCTGACAAAGGGGTATCAATAAACTAGGTCACATAATAGAAATTGTATGCTAAATGATAATGTATGTAATCAATAAATATGTAAATGTCTTGTTGTTCTAAATAGTCATATGGTCACCATTTGCTACTTACAGAGGAACGAAACATTAAAAAATTTCCTTTTTTCCCTTGTAGACTAAAATTGACATGACACTGATATGTAGATGTAGGTGTGTTCTGTTTCAGCTTGATGGTCAAAACCTTTTTGCCACCTTGTAATCTTAAATGCTCAGAAGTTGCAAAACAGCTGGAAAAAATATAGAGATTTGCAAACACATTAGTTTTCTGCTCTTTTAACTTCAGAACACACACAATGACTGCTGTTCTTGCAGAAAAAAAAAACATGTAATTGGTGATGTTGGTCAGGAAAATACACTTTCATTTCACTATTCTCACTCAGACAAGAGACTGTAGTGTGCTTTTAAATGAATGTAGAAAAAAATGCTTCATTATGATCGGTGAGTTTTACTGGCCAAAATCCTAGATTCCCAAAGATTCCCTTTCCTGCAAAAAAAGGCCAACTACGTCTTTCTTTGTGTCGCCTGCAGCTACTTTGTAGTTGTGTTTGATGAGTCTCCTCGGTGTTTTCCACTTTTTTGGACGAAATCCCCATCCAATACAAAGAAGCTGTCAGCCTGTCTCTTGGAAACATCACAGGATCACAAAGCCTTTTGAGAACAAAAATCTTACAATAAATTCTGCAGGAGAAGTATTCCAAACAGCAGGGAGTCATTAAAACTCTTCTGGAGGTATCTGAAATGTATAAATAACATCACAGCACTTACTGCAGCATCTCACAGCTGTTGATCAGCTGGACACACGCTCTCAGTCACTCAGCCGCCAAAGTCTTTGTTGTTGCTGCCATGATGTTCTTCAGGCTCTCGGCTTGAATTCTTCCCAACTTTTAGATATGGAAAGCATGTACTACGTGGGATTTTAAATTATTTTCATCATCCATCTCTCACGCAGATAAAGGACTGCTAAGAATGAAAAAAAAAACACTACCATGTTCTCCTTATTTCTGACCTTTGTTCTATTTTCTGAATGTCAGACTTGGAGGCGATCCAGAGTTAGCGTGGTAAGAAAGTGTTTACAGTGAATGCCGCTGGCTGGGATTACAGTATGGACTGTGTGCTCAGTGCCTCGTGTTCTATACTCCAGGTTTCTCAGCTGAGAAGAAACAAGAAATGAAACCCGTACAGACTAGTGCACTGCAGCATGTATGAATATTAAATCAATTGTTCACTTTTAGCTCAGTGCAAGGGGAATGAATCATGGCTAAAAAAAACATATCTAAATATTTTAGGCTTTGATGAAATCATAACAAGAGTTCCCCAGCCTTTTTATAAATGGCATGACATACACCGACCAGTGTTAAGCATTTAATAAACATTTAAAATTGTATTTTACATGGTTGCACATTTTTTTCATAAACAATAAAAACATTTTTAAATCAGTAAGTTATAATCAGAATGTGAAAGTAATTTAAGAGCAAGATTTTAGGGCTGATTTATAGCACAAAAAGTTTTCTGCACAGGCCTAGCTTCAGGTGCTGTGGTAGAAATGGATGCTTTGCATATTGGCACAGTGTCCTTAAAGCCTCATACTTGTATATGTAAATACACCGGTCCAACAAAGTATGGGCACGGTTCTTCGAGTCTTCGGAGGTTTAATTGCTCTCTCTGTGTATCAGCAGGCACTGTGAAAACTACAACAAAAAAAATAAAGACATAAAAGTTTTTAAAAACACAACTCCCAATCATGTAAAAGTGAAACATACAAAAGGAAAACTACCGTGTTTGCCACCTGGACCACGTGCAGAATTGCCACTCAGAAGTTGCAACCATGTTATTCTGACCCATATGGCAACTGACCCAACCTCATATTTCGACCTCACATTTCCCGCAATGCCCTCAGCCAGACTGTGCTCCTATTACATTCTGCACTAAAAACCTGACATAAAGGGCAATACATTTTTAACCAAACATTTAAAGTACCCTTTAGACACATTTATCAACCTTTTTAATACCATATCTATTGCATTTTTATCAGCTTTTTATGACTTAATGAACTTAAATTATTACGAATTTGTCTAAAACATACAGAACAAGCATAAAAATGAAACTGTCTCTGAGACGGCTACATGTAAATACCATTAACCCATAAGAACCCAGACTTAGTTATCCTTAAAGGATGTGTTCTATAAGTGGACCACATAGAACACATTTTTGATGTTTTTAAAAAAAAAAATACTACCACTAAATGTCAAAAATCTGTGATGTGACATATACGTTACAATGGGCGTTTATGGTATTTATGTTTATGATATTTTTTATTTTAAAATAGAAAAAAACTAGACACATTTTCTGCTTACAGAGACACAATTTTGCCTTTTTATTTTGCATCTCCATAACATATGTCAAAATTGTGACTTTAATTTGTTCAGAAAATATGGTCAGAACAAGTTAAATGCAACACAGGACACCCTATTAACGGAATAGACTTATTAAATTGGTTTAACCTTAGCCTAGTAACAAGAAATAAGCTTTTTAAAAATTAGCTACTTTTACACATTTCTGTTTCCAGTGACACAGTAAGTGTTGCTTAGGGATTTAATGAGTTAAGGTAAAGCATAAAGCTGAATATGGGAGATTCTAGAAGATTTAAAGTGTTTGTTACATGGGTGTCACCGTGGGTTCTTATGGGTTAATTTGATTCTACTCGCATTTGTGACATAATTTTGTGGCATTTGTCCAATAACAACCTTTTTACTTTTTTCATTACAGACTGTATGTAGCATCAGCTATTGGCTGGTTCAGAAACGATTGTGTGATGAAGGTAGAGTGGCGAGAAGGTGTAATGCTGTGGCAAGTTCTGTCAGAGTGTGCACTGACTCGTCAGCTCTCCAAACAAACAGGAGGCTTAAGTTTAAAACCAGCATTTAACATGACTTTAGCTCATGTGGGGTGCATGGCTGAACTGTGACGTCAGAAGTCTGAAACCATTCATTTTGGTATAAAAGTACGGATCAGGTTTTAGAGCCCCAAAACCTCGTGGTTTGCATGCATCACATCTTAAAAATGTGAGTTTTTGGAACAAAATTTAGTAAATATAGCTATTTCAGCCTGAATAAACTAACTGACTCATCAATTGCTCCATAAAATCCTTTTTAATATATTCTCGATATATCTATATTCCTAAATGCTCTATAGTGGGTAAAATGATTCAGATGCACATCTCAGACTTTTAGAGAATTATTGTGATTTTGAAGGGTTGAGTCTACCAAGCTACAAAACATTTTACAGACACATGTAAGGTGGATACACTATAAGACTCATTCTGTATTACGTATTGTTTTAAGCCTAACTGCTACCTTGGGAACCAGTTTATCTGGGAGATGAAGGAGGCATAGTGGAGCGCTTTGCTTTCTCATCTAACACTGTTAGCAGAGCAGATCAGGAAATGAGCATGTTTATGTGCCCTATGATAATTTAATTAAAGCTGGTTTATGTAAATACTGTCATTATTGCTACTGCCATGTAAACATCTTAACTATATTTTCTACTTTCACTAATGTCATAATCACAGTTACGTGAACCCTGAACAGTTTCCTTTTTTTTTTTTAACGCTATATATATGTCCTTCACCTTTTATAAAAACAGCTCAATCATAATAGGAGCAGGGAGAACCCAAAAATGCCTTGTGTGCAGTATAATACCATTATAATGCTGTAAATCATAAAAAAAAAAAAAAGAATAAACAGCAGTGGAATTTCTTTATTTTATTTTACAAGAATTGGAGAAAAAACAATTAATACATTTAACATTTTTCCAACTGATCAGAAGCGTTGGCAATAAATGGGGGAAAGTGAGGCTCCACAGTTATACATATTGACATATTTACATTTTTGCAGTCTCTACTTGCAACCTCTCTTGTCCTCTCCACTCTGGTCTGTGTAAACAGCCTGCAGTTCAGTTAGAATGTTGTTGAATTTTTGCCACATTTATCACCAATTTGAGCCTAGTCCTAGCCTGGGTATACCCAGATTGCCTTGCGCGCTCAAATTTAATTTCGAACTGCGACAGGGTCTGGCAACCAGGGCAGTTTCTTAGCCCTGTTTTAGGGATCCAATCACAGAGCAGGGAGGGACGGCAAGACGATGACGCGTACTACTCGGCACTTGGAAGCTTGTAGTTCTCCGGATCCAACATGGCTGCTGCAGACGCAAAACTCTCTTTAGCTGTAGATAGTGTTTTAAATAGTTTAGAGCGAAAGTTGAAAGGCGAAAGGTCTCTCGGCGGCTCCGCTGTCCCCCGGCTCGTAGCCAGATCACTGGTAGCGCCGGTGATTAGCGCCGCACCGGCGAGACCGCCGGTCACCGCCGGTGATCTCGCTACCAGCCGGGGGACAGCGGAGCCGCCGAGAGACCCGCAGCAGCTTGTTTATTGCCCATAAAATCAGTGGATGTGTGTGGCTGAATGACATGAGGGGGAATAAAGCGTGAAAATAAATAATCTTGCAAAAAGCGAGAACTGGAGAACCAAAGCAGCAAGCAACACTCTCTCACAGACACACACACAACAAACATCCATCTCTGTTGCTCTACTACGTCATCTGGTATAACTGATACGATTGGCTAAAAGCTACCTACAGACGATTTTGATAGACATTCTAAGCGCCCAATAAACGGCTCTGGAGGATCGTAAACCACACCTCCTCTACGGAGAAATCCATTGCTCGTTGCCAGACTAGACCTCATTTGAGAATAGTCTGGTGTTAGCCAGGCTAGCCGAGTCCCAGTTTCAATATGCTTTTAGAGGATCTGGTTAGTGCAAACTTTTTCTTTTAATTTTTTTCTGTAGTGTCAAATAATTTGGAATGGCAGAAGTGAATGTTTTGTTCAGGGACCATTGGAAATTTGAAAATCGTGATAAATTCTCCTTTTACAGTTTCTGGCAACAATAAATGGTATACTTTTGACATTGTTGTAAGGAAATACGCCTTTCAAACCCTGTGCTGGTTTGTAGGGTTCACCAGAGCCAAATTAATGAATCATAACGCTTGCCATGTGTACATTGATAAAAGGTCAGCATTAAAACCAAATTAACTTTTATAGCCTTGTGTGAGGAGAACAGGTATTATCATATTACAGTAGAAACATTACTGTGCTTTGGGTCATGGTGTGCACAACAAAACATTTACTGTTGCAGATTAAGGTGCATCATGATAGTGAGATGTGTTGATGTGTCCCCAAGCTACAGGAAAACTAGATAATGACAGGGAACATGGAACTGATTATTGCCGAACATCTAAAAAACATGCTCATTAAACACTGGTTCCCCTTCTCTCCACTTGTTATGATGCCTTTGAGTCCACAATGTCCTACCTGACTTGTTAGTTCCTGTCATAATCATAAAAAAAACAAGTCTTAATAACAACAGGCTCATATACATGTGAGTGTCCTTCCCCATGGTGACTAAGAGGATTTGCATGGATAGATTAAGTTTTTTTGCTCCACAATTAATTATGAAGTTGGCTTGAAAGGTGAGCACAGCACAAATATGTGTCTGTGTCAGTATATGCTTCAAATATGGTGCTGACTTCAACATTACATTTAATGATGATAGTACTGATAATTACATTACCTTGAGAAAATCAAGAGGCTCATCATTTTACAGATGGCATGTGAAATCCAGATATACAGCATGTTAAAATGTATATGCATCCAGTAACACTTATGTAAATTATAATCACTCAAAAGGAAGCCATCGGGTTCGTTATGTGGCTGCCAAGATTTTATTGTGCCAGCCATGTTCATCGGCAGGAATGCACCCACGTCAGTCTGATAAGCAATATTATTCATGCATATAGTACATTGCCAATAACATGCAAATGAACCCACTTGATTCTGCTGCATATTTGCATAATTTAGACGTAAAAAGTGGTCTGATATTATTTAACCCATAAGAACCCATGGTGACACCCGTGTAACAAACATGTTAAATCTTCTTTTTTTGTTACGAGGCTAAGTTTAAACTCATTTAACAATTCTAATCTGTTAATAGGGTGTCCTGTATTGCATTTAACTTCTTCTGACCATATTTCCTGAACAAATTAAAGTCACAATTTTTATATATGTTATGGAGATGCAAACAAAAAGGCAAATGGTTATTGTATTTATTTATTATCGAAATTATTATTATTATGCTACTTAAAAACAAATCTAAAAAATAATTTGTCGTTAAACAGAACTAATAATGTCACAATTTTTATATATGTTTTGGAGATGCAGAGAAAAAGGAAAACTTGTGTCTATTTTTTATTTTATTTTAAAAATACGAAATATTATAAACATAAATATTATAACCGCCCAATGTAACGTTTATGTCACATCACAGATCTTTGACATTTAGGGGTAGTGTGTTTTTTTAAAACACATCAGAAATGGTGGTATATCCCCCATAACTTTCCTTTAAGGATAACTGGATCTGGGTTCTTATGGGTTAAAGTTGTCAAAACCGACAAGCTGCAGCAAATGTTTACTGCATCAGTTGATCACATCTACACATTAGCCAAGACCCCGTACAAAACTGTTTCATTACATAGATATTCCAGGAATGTGTTGGTTGTGAATGGCTCCTTCCAGTTCATTTCACATAATTGCAATTGATTTGAGACCAGGATTGACCTAAACTGTTATGAAACATTACTTTTCTTATGACTTATGAGACATTGTTGTAGTTAATGTTTCACTGCGTATGTTACTATTGAGATAATTTAACAATATACCAATTCAGGAAAAAAACTGCAGCGATTAGGCCACTAATTAATTAATAATTCAAATGATTGCAGACTATTTTGATAATTGATTAATCCTTGAAGTCATTTTTTATGCAAAATTGCAGAAAATGCTGTTTTCAGCCTAATGAGATTATTTTTAGTTTTCTGTTTTATATCATATTAAAGTGAATATTTTTGGTTTATGGACTGAAAAGCAAACATTTAAATCAAATTACAAATTACAATTACATCACCTTGAACTATAAGAAACTGTAATGGAAATGTTTCACTTTTTTCTGACATTTTGAAGACTTAATGATTTATCAAGCAAATAATCTGCATATTTCTCAATAGTGAAAATTATTGTTGGTTGCAGCACTATGCATAAATGGTCTGATCTTCATCAAAGTCACTAATATTCATCATAATTGTTTTCTGAAAATAGTGCAGACATTTAGATAATCTCAAATGGTTCTCTTTCCTTTTTCTTGTGCTGCATTTGTGCAGATTAGAGGGAAACTCAAAGAATGCACTGCATAATTTACACAAGAAACGCATCTCTGTTTGGGTGACTGGTGTAGAAGTTTATTTTTCAAAGAGTGGGCAGTGGTGCCATAGCTTTCATCCCTTTCTGGAGTAAAGTGAATTGATGGCCAGAGGGAGAACATGACACTTACTACAGACATCTCCATGTGTCACTTTAAGTGCACATTTGCCTGTTAGTCAACATACTGCTGAGATCACTCTTTCCTTGTGATCCAGGCCTCATAACGCTGCTCCTTTTACAGCCCACATTTTTATGGCCATTTGTTATTGCACTTCCATTTATTACAGACTAATTGGATGCTGTATGCTTAGACTCAGTTTGTTTGTCCTACAGATTAGCAGCAGTTTTTTTAAAGACAGTGTACGTGTCTCTTTTGTTTTGTCATTTGGTGTACTCTGTGTTTACCGAGTATGGGTTTTCCCTCACAAGAAGTGACACATATACCAGTTGTTCTGCAAGCCTGGAACATAGAGTACAGTGGGTGTGGGAGATTATCTTCAACTTACTGGAAGAAACACACTGCTTATCTTAATGTTCTTATAATGAATGTGTGGCGTTCAGGACCATAACTTTGCACCAATGCAGATCAATGCTCCGATTAGTGGTGCATACAGGTATGTTTAGTTCCCTGTCATGTGGAGTTTCACTGTTCAATTCTCTGAATCAGTTTGTGCAACATGTCCAGAGGAAATGACTCTCATCTGTTTCCATAACCCATAGTGTCGACATGGCCTTTTGAACCAAACTCTTAAGTACAGGGTCACAGTGCAGCTGAGACTGGGTCAGTAGTTCAGTTAGTCCAGGTAGTTAAAGTAGCTTGCAGCAGTATATGTGAGATAGTTTTAACTGCTCCTTGCAGATCCTCCACATTTATTTTGAGTATTTGCAAAAGCAGCACGATGAAAAACAAAGAAAAACCCTCATTCACACGCCCATCCCCACATGTTTAGTCCACAGGAAGAGGAAACAATACTTTTCAGTGCGAAGGGAGTTCACTTTTCTTTTTTTTAAACTGATTTTGCAATCATCCATTTATGATGCAGCTTAAGTGATTGACCCGGAAGGAATGTGGTTTATTGTAAGTGGGTTGTGTTCCCTCACAGATACAGGAAATGCAGCAATGTCACAATTCTTAGGGAGGTGAGACCCATCTGCCTCTCTTTACACCAGCCGCACTGTGTCTGTCTGTGGACACGTGTTGATTTTTAGAGGCTCAATCAATCCAATATCCTGGCAACAGGATGGTTAAAATCTATTCTGACAATACACTTTCCAGTTTTTACTTACAATGCTGGCTTGTTTTACAGCAACAGAACTGGAACACATATCACTCTCGGCTTTCATGCTACACTTCCTTTGTTGATTTTCTTCTTTTTTTTTGCCACACCTGTTTTTTTTTTTCTTTTTTTTTTTCTGCCTTCAGTGACAATGATGTATTCTGTTACATCATTACAGTGAAATGGGTGAAATAATCAGGGTCCATACAAAGACCCAAACATTGGAAAAGGCTTATCTTTAGCCTTTATGCATTTTAAGGTTAGGACAATGCTTACATTTAAATATACTCTTTGAAAAATGCTTGATTTTCAACTAAATCTGGTGTTTCATTAACACAGTCACTCATATGTTTTATGCAAACCTGCAACCTGCCTTTTAAATGATATGACACCATTAATGATTCACTCATCATTCGGCATTTATAGCAAGATAAGTCCTCTTATCAGTTGACTTTGGAAATAAGCAAGCATTAAAAAATCAAGATCAAAGCATTCAGTGGAACTTAATATCAACAGCTGCTAAAATGTAAATATACATTGATTGCTGTGGGTATAAATTAATCCTGTAAACATTATTTTTCACAGTTGCACTTCTGGTATCAACTCAGATGGGATGATAAGGGATGCTTGGTTTAGGTACCTTGAAAGTGCTTGAAAAGCTCATCCATTCACATGGACCACTTCATGAAAATCCAGCTGCTGATTTTGATTAATTTAAACTGAGATGTGCTAAAATCAGCTGTAACATTTGTAATGTTCACAGTAATTTTTTTGTTTCATAAAATGTTACATTCACATTTATTGAAATACATTCATATAGTCATGTTTTGATGAATGGGTTCTACAGACAGACAGCTCAGTTCTTGAATGAGTTAAGAACAATACAAATGGAGCTGTAATAACAGATTTTCAGTGGTCCCGAACATGATGTACTAAGCCACAGTTGATGCTCCATTTATAGTACCTGTCCCCAGGAACATTAACCACCATTAATATAAAATGGATTGTCTAACTCTGTCATTGCTTTTTGTAGGATTCACTGACCAATATGTTGTTCAATTCATTTTTTTCCAGTAAACAATTTATGGGTCTTCACACTCTTGTGTAAACATACAGCTGATATTTGAGTTACCAGTCATGTTCCTCCATACAGCCTAAGGCTGCAGAGTATAATAAGAAGCCAAGCCAAACCAAACCAAGGGCTCTGTGTTATGCAATTATTTGCTGTGTTTACTGGGTTAAGGCCTCCTACGCAGTCTAGTGAAACATCTCATTTATATAAAGGGACCTTTTTTAGGTTTTGATATGATAATTATCATCCTGATGCAATGTGTTTGACAACCTTTGTACATTTTACATTGCACATTGTTTGCTTTTACTCTTCCTGTAAGTCGCTTTGGATAAAAGCGTCTGCTAAATGACTAAATGTAAATGTAAATTTTACTATCAAGGTCTCACCAGTTTGCAACGCTGTGTCTTTCAGTTCGGTGTTTGACGTGAAGACGCACATGAAGATAGCAGTGAAGAAGTTGTCCAGACCCTTCCAGTCCATCATCCACGCAAAGAGAACCTACAGAGAGCTGCGGCTGCTCAAACACATGAAACATGAGAATGTAAGTCACCTGCAGCCATCCCACCCTCACCTCCACCAGCCAGCCTTCAGTCTCTACACTCCATGCATTGTTTTGTAGATTAGCTCTTAAGCAAGGATTGCATATATGTGCACATGGAGCTGCACATTAGGTCAGCACAGTGAGTGCTAACATGCGAAAGCTGGCACTGAGTACATTGCCATGATGTCTGTAGCCTTGTTGACTTGTAGCTTATAATGATTGCTCAAGCTCATTGTAACGGGCCAAAAAAATCACCTTTTTTCCTATATTCTTCTTTCTTCTTCTTAATTTCTGCCCCCTACTAAAAAAGGGCAATGTGTATGACGCGCAGGAGCACACGCTAAAAACAAAAGGTCAGGAGAGTGACTGAAGTTAAACGATATGTTTTTATTATAAACAATAAAGGGTTTAATCTTGAAAATAACAATGTCCAAAAAACTGTGTTGCGCCTGGCTGCGGTCAATGACAGTTTTGCCACTGATTGGGCCATCTCCCAGCCTATTTGACACCTCCTCACCACCTGAGGAGGGAGGAGCTGACACAACAGAAATTAGTGGTGCACATAATCAAGCACAAATCAAATATCATTAAAGAAACCTAAATGCGGCTCCTACACTCATTTAGGTCTGCCCTCATGTTTGTAGCATGATACGCACCTAACATAGGAGTTGAAAAGGATTTAAAACAAGAAACTAAAACCACCTGTAATGACAGAGCTCAGGCTGTTTGACAGTGTATGAAAAAAATCTGCAAATGTTAAGTGTAAAATTTAGCTTTGATTGGAAACATTTGAGTTTCTGTACACATGGGCTCCTTTTGTAAAATAATACAATTAATGTTGTACACATGGTATACACACACAGCGTGCATTTGACACAGTCACAACAATCAATAGTCACTCATGTCACAGTTTAATTGTACATGCAATTATCAGTGCATCCATTGTGTAAACTTCAGAGCAGAGCGGCCTAAAAAGCCCTTTGACCCACGCCATTACAACAGGATTTAAACAGTACCACATTTATGAAATGGCAAAGACTTATTAAAGCAACTTCAGAAACTTTTTTGTTCGTTTTGTCAGCCCTGTAATATAATGATGTCGAAACAAAGTTAACTTTGTTTTAGCCACCAACGTAAATTCATATATTTATGTAAAGCCACATCTCGCCATGTATTTCATAATTAAAATAGACACATTACATACCTGTCTAGGAGCGAGAGGGCCGATTCAGGATCAGTTTTGAATCACTTCAAATTACACAATTTTCTCAGGTTGACCGACGCCGGATCGTGTCTTCGCCTGTGCTCTATGGCTTTCCCTTTTAGCTTATTTTTGTTCTTTGGTCGATCCTGCCCCAGTATCAGCCATAACCACATTATAAAACATCAAAAATCAAATTCTCTAAACAAACACCTCCCCCTGCTTCCTTTTAACTGCCGAATGTTGTACTCCCTGCAAGACTTTGCCTGGAAAGATGTAGACATAAACTTTTTCAGTCTGCGTGCCATTTTATCTGATTTCACAGGGAGTCAGACCCGGGGACAGACATTAACCCTTGTGTGCTGTTCATATTGTTGTTACTCAGCCAGTGTTTGTGGGTCTGATGGACCCGTTGCATTTTGTGGCTTTTAATGCCTCACAATCAAATACTTTTATGTTAAAATACTGAACAGATGATGCACAACACAAGCTGAACACATGAACACAGAGTAAACATATCAGTCAAGACGGACTGAACATCAATTTCCACACTTCTATTAGCCCCGGGTCCAGTGGACCCGGACATCTTGTATGTAATAGAAATGTGTAGGGGGGGTGTATGGTGTGTGGTCATTAAATATGTATTCTGATATATGTTCTTCACAGAAAATGAGCCAAAGTCAGTGAGTCTCAGTTTGAAAAATTAATGAATTGTATCATTTTTCTTTTAATAAAAAATGAAAACGGGTCCCACAGACCCGAACACCACACAAGGGTTAAGAATAACTTTATAGAAATGGCCAATCTTCTCTAGTTATCATTATTAAATTGAGACTCCTTGCAGTTGTTTTAAACAAAGTGAAGTGGTTTCTTGTGTTAGTTTCATGTGTGAAAGCATAAACTCACACATACAGCACAGCTGCCTCAAACAACAGGCGCTGTGGTTGGTGTGATGTCCTGTTAGAAGAGACTTTCCCTGCCAGTGATCAAAGCATGTTGTGCTGCACCGCTTGGTGAGCAGTGAGTCACGAAACAGGCTTACAACTGCAGTCCCATCACAATCTGTGGCGCCTCATCCTGGCATATCAATTTGCTGCACAGCAATTTTGGCTCATGCCATTTTATTTTAATATATCAGGCCAGCGGCTCTAGTTCCCCCTCCTGAAATCTCTGCTCATGTTCTGGTTTTCTGTGTTATGAGTCGGAAGGGAAAACACAGCTCCTACTTCCTGTGTGCTGCTGATGCATCCAGTTAACACTTTGACCAAATAGTGTGGATCCTCTTGCGTTATGTAATAGCAGTGGTTACGATTTCTCAAGCTGAAGTGCAGGTGACTGGTTTCTGCAGGCTGTGTGTGAGCAAGTCCACTAGAAAAGACTAGAAGTAAGACTAGAAGTTTCTGTGTGGTCTTTGTAGGGGAAAACGGGGGAACTATTACATTGTGAAGACTTCACTCAATAGTTTGCTGTTGGCCATTGTAATAGGAGAAATGGCTTGTTATGAGAGCCCACTGAGGAGTGACAGGGTGGACTGGCGCTTTCTCCAGTATCACCAACGTGCCGGCGCTGTGAAGCAGCTTTAGATGACGCAGAGGAAAAAGCTGCAGCTTGAAGATGTATGGATAGTCTCAAAGGAGTGGAAACCCACCAGCTGCAGTTTTTAACCACTAGTCCAGCAAATCCAATGTTAAAATGAAAGATAATTGAATTGAGTTTTATTTTACGTTGCTTTCAGTGGTTGCCGTTTTATTTCACTACTGGAACAGCTTGATCTTTCTTTTTAAGCAGTTTGGGAATTAGTGTTGCACAGTGTACTGGCACTGCTGGTAACATACCTCAGTGCATTCATTTGAAAAAAACAACAACATGGATTTACTTGGATTATTTAGGATTATACTGAATCATTGCATATATGTTGATGCTATTTACATAACTGTGAGTAAAAAAAACTGACTTGCACAACAAAATCAAGATAAAATCATTTTTTTAGTGTGAGAGTATCATTAATGGAGTATTGTGGTCTAGACAGCTTATTTAAAGGGTTACATTGCATGTTGTTGCTGCTTTCTGTTTCATCGTAACAGAGAATATTGCATAAAGCTGTTTTTTTTAATGTTCTTGAATCATCAAAGGCATTTAATACCTACCTTTGCTTTACCCTGAGAGGGATTCTGTGTTGTGCTCATGCTGTTGCCAGGAGACTCCCCGGGTTTCGATTTTGGAAAGCTTGTGTGGACCAATCAGCTGTTTGTTGTGGCTCCGGCTGGCCAATCAGCTGTGGTTTTGTACCCTGTGTGGGAAGGCTCCTCCTGTGTTGTTACAATACCTATCCACAGTCTCTCTCCAGGGGGCGGGGGCACGGCTGGCACTCAGGGCTGCTCTCTGCTAGTGTGCAGCATACATGCATTAATGTGTTCATATACAGACACAGACACACATAGTTAATGTCTAATATGCTTCCTCTCTTTGTTCTCTGTTCTCTCTCCCCTGAAGCTCCCAAACAAGTCCATTATGTGCATCATACTTTATCCTTTTAACACATTATTTTTAGTTTGCCTGTCAACATCTTACTACTTTAATATGGATGAGTAAGTTTGTGACTGCATGTTAACCAGCTAAAAGGCACTTTTCACCAGGGCCCGACAGATATATCGGTAGCCAGATATTATCAGCTGATATTGTCCAATCAAAGGGCTCTGTGCTGGTGTATATTTTTTTTACACTATATAATGCAGGAAATGTAGCTTGGCGTGATTTAGAAATGGTGATGGCTATTGTTTTTTGTTTTTTTTTGTTTAAATAGTAAGCAATTCACTGACACTGAACATGTTAAATATTATTTAATAAAGTTTTGTGTTTGAGAAAATAGCTCTCTGGGTATATTTTTAGAGTGAGTGAGAAGTCAGTGCACAATCCTCATAAAAGGGCTATTTTCAGTCTCAGAAAAACACAGTGTTGGCCGCACGATCAGTTAATGAATAAATGCAAACACAGCAGGCTCCAAATTGAAAAGACACAGCAGTATTAGAAACAACTTGGTATTGTTGGGACAAGCCCGTGAAGCTTGTTCATTTTAAACCAATCCAGTATGATGCATTGCTTTTGTGGCTAATGTATATTTTCCTTTTTTCTCTACACACCAGACATATCATAACACTGCTGGTGCCTGCTCTATCAGCCTGATGCACAAACTTTCTGAAATCATATCTGTTGTGGTTGTTATCTGCCACATTTCTGTGATTGAACTATTTGGTAACCAAAACAGAGAACTTGGATAACCGATGGCATGTCAGTGGACATAATAGCTCTCATGAGTCCTTGAAACTTGAGTAGTGTAACAAGGCAAGACTTGCCTGCTGGTTTGGCTAAATAAAATTCTAGAACAGGACGATATTGAGATAAAACACTTTTATAGAAATGCTAGAAATGTCACACAGTTGTTTTGAATGGTTATTTAGACATCTGACACTAAATGAAAACTGCATTGTTGTCCATTTGAAATCTCTGTCACACAGATACATTTGTTCATGTTTTCTAACCTTTGACCTCTCTTTGTGCCTCCAGGTGATTGGTCTATTAGATGTTTTCACACCAGCGACAAGCTTAGAGGAGTTCAACGACGTGTAAGTCACATTTTGTCTCACCCCTTCTTTTAGTTTCTCCTCTGCCTCTGTCGCCATGGCGTTGGTGGCTTTCTCCGTCTTAAGCTCTCTTCAGTTTTCGCCGTTCTCACACAATGAAACCGTTCACATCAGCAGATGTAGCAAGATAAACACGACAGCAAAAGCAGCATCACAAACACATCACTACCCTGCAACTCAGAACTTCATGTGAGTCCAGCACGTGGCAGGTTTTACCAAGGTGATTGTAGGGTGAACTTGCGCACTATGCACATCACGGCTAGTCACCATGGTAACAGCCATCTGGCAGTCTCTGGGGGTACTGTGTGTATGTGTGTGTGCACAGAATACTCAATCAGTGTCCTTGAATTCTCAGCGTTGTGTGGCGTCATCAGCATGTTGCACATTTGTGGAAATGTGAGACGAAGCAACACACACACACACACACACACACACACACACACACACACACACACACACACACAACCACACAACAGACTCTCAGCACTGAAGTTGCACAATAAAGATGTGACACTTGTTTTTCATGTGATCAGCTATAAAGACAGAAACAATTGTGAAATCAATCCTTCCATCGCACTGCAACAGAAGCAGATGCATGTATGTGGTCACAAGCCAGCCAACAACTGCTCTTTTGTGTAATGAGGTCAAATCAAGCAGATGTACCATGCAGAAACTTCACATGCACATTTCTGTTATATTTGGCCTTCTTCATCTGTTCTGTTGGCTCTATAAACATTGCACTATCAGAAACAGATAAGTGAAACAATCAAACATTTTCCTTTCCCCTCCTCCTAGCTAAAATAACTAACTAAATTGCCATTAAATGTGTCAAACAAATGTTTAAAATAAATAAAGGCACTAATTCATAGATAAAATGTGCCATGAATTGATATTTCACTTTTAAATTGCTCCTTTATTTATTTTTGTAAATCCACTATGTATATACTGTCCTATTTACATTTCTCACATATTTATGGATTTTTTTCTATTATCTATCTATTTTTAATTTATTTTAATTTTAAAAATATATATTTATGTATTATTTTTTAAATGTATTTATTTCCTTTCCTTCTTCCATATTCTCCTTTTTTTAAGTATATGAATTGTGCACTAACCACTGGCTTTTGTTTTGTAAAGTTATACAGAATAGTAAACAACTTGTTAATAAAGTCATTATTCTAGATAGTAATGGAGATATTTTAAGACTTTTTTCAAAATAGAGTTACAAAGCACTTCATAAACTGTCGGAACACTAAGTAATGATGGTAAGAAAACCAATGAAATAGCAATAAAGAAAGCTGCGGAAGACAAAGACAGACATGCAGATATTTGGAGACCACATCTCATTGAATGTACTGTGTGATTTTTGCAGGTACTTGGTAACCCATTTAATGGGAGCAGACCTCAACAACATTGTCAAGTGTCAAAAGCTGACTGATGACCATGTCCAGTTCCTCATCTACCAGATTCTAAGAGGCTTAAAGGTCAGTGAAGCCCTTTTTCCCCAATACCTATAACAGTTTTAAGGGAAGACACTAACTTCTACTTTGTCAGTTTATGAAAATGCTAAATATTCTTTTCTTATTGGGTGGAGTAGCTCTAGAAACATACTTGATATTTAGTAAAATCTATTGTCTGACCTACTGAAGGAAAACTGGAATATCTAAAGTTTTCTTTCAACATGTATAAGTTATAGTGCCTGGCATTAAGCTCTCTATTGACAACTGAACTGTGACTTTAAATAAGTTTCTGATATGCCTCGATATATGAGTCACAGTTGCTTGACTTGCTGAACCCTTTTTCTGATTTTCTAACTATAATTCTGCTTATTATATTGCTGATTATTATAGTGTTCAAAATAATAGCAGTCCAATTTGACAAAACAGATTAATCCAGGTTTTTAGTATATTTATTATTGTTACATGGCAAACAAGGTACCAGTAGGTGAAGTAGATTCTCAGAAAATCAAGGCTGTGCAATTGGGCAATTAGTTGAAAGGGGTGTGTTCAAAAAATAGCAGTGTGGCATTCAATCAGTGAGGTCATCAATTTTGTGAAAAAACAGGTGTGAATCAGGTGGCCTCTATTTAAGGATGAAGCCAGCACTTACGTTGAACATGCATTACTCTTTTAAAGCCTGAGGAAAATGGGTCGTTCAAGACATTGTTCAGAAGAACTTTGATTAAAAAGTTGATTGGAGAGGGGAAAACTTAGAAAGAGGTGCAAACAATTATAGGCTGTTCAGCTAAAATGATCTCCAATGCTTTAAAATGGAGAGCAAAACCAGAGACACGTGGCAGAAAACGGAAGACAACCATCAAAATGGATGGAAGAATAAGCAGAATGGTAAAGGCTCAGCCAATGATCAGCTCCAGGATGATCACCGACAGTCTGGAGTTACCTGGAAGTGCTGTGACAGTTAGAAGACGTCTGTGTGAAGCTAATCTATTTACAAGAATCCCCCGCAAAGTCCCTCTGTTTAAAAAAAGGCATGTGCAGAAGAGGTTACAATTTGCCAAAGAACACATCAACTGGCCTAAAGAGAAATGGAGGAACATTTTGTGGACTGATGAGAGTAAAATTGTTCTTTTTGGGTCCAAGGGCCGCAGACAATTTGTGAGATGACCCCCAAACTCTGAATTCAAGCCACAGTACACAGTGAAGACAGTGAAGCATCATGATATGGGCTTGTTTCTCCTACTATGGTGTTGGGTCTATTTATCTCATACCAGGGATCATGGATCAGTTTGCATATGTCAAAATACTTGAAGAGGTCATGTTGCCTTATGCTGAAGAGGACATGCCCTTGAAATGGGTGTTTCAACCAGACAATGACCCCAAACACACTAGTAAATCAGCAAAATCTTGGTTCCAAACCAACAACATTGATGTTATGGAGTGTCCAGCCCAATCCCCAGACCTTCTCTTCTTGGAGTGGAAAAACAGCTGGATTGCTAAATCCTAGAAACAAAAAAAATTGTACAAAATAGTTTTGTGTTTGTGAAGTTAACGGCAGACACTGCTATATTTTTGAACACACCCCTTTCAACTAATTGCTCAATTGCACAGCCTTAAGAGCGTGCATATCACGAATGCTGGGTCTTATTGGTTTTCTGAGAATCTACTGCACCTACTGGTACCTTGTTTGCCATGTAGCAATAAAAAATATACTAAAAACCTGGATTAATCTGGTTAGTCACATTGGACTGCTATTATTTGGAACACTACTGTATGCAGTCTTGTATTATTGCACTCTGTAATATGTGTAAAAAATCATATTAAAAGTGTCATAAGTTTACTCATAATGATTGTGTTCTTCTCCACCACAGTACATTCATTCTGCAGATATCATCCACAGAGTAAGTTATGCTTGTTTAAAGTCCTTATATACACATCAGTGCTGAACTCTCTTGTTTAGAGAATTCATGTCTTCAGCTCCTGGCGAGGGGTCAGTTACAAAGTTCCAAACATTAATTAAATAAATATCTCGGTTAAGTCATGGTCACCTAACATAAAAAAATATATTAAAAAAATTCTTATTCTTTTCTCTTCTTTTTCTTCTTTAACATATAGCACTCCTGTAGCGATGACAGTTAGCTCTTAAAGTTATGTACTTACTTGATTCCTGTGGTCTATGTCTAGTACCTTCAGGTTGAATGCACTTATTGTAAGTCGCTTTGGACAAAAGCGTCTGCTAAATGACATGTAATGTAATGTAATGTAATTAGCAGCTTCCTTTCCTGGTGTTTGTTAAACATGAGCAGGGGAAGGTGGACAGCAGGAGATCTGCCTGTTGCTTCTTCATCCTGTCTTGAGTCCCATGCTCTCCTTTTCCTTTCAGGACTTAAAGCCCAGTAATCTGGCTGTAAATGAAGACTGCGAGCTCAAGGTGAGGAACAGTTGATTTGACCGTATGTGAGTCAGTGATCTAGATGATCATGCGGAGTGTAAGGTGTTCATCAAATCCCTTTGTCCCTCAGATCCTGGACTTTGGTTTGGCACGGCACACAGATGATGAGATGACGGGCTACGTAGCCACCCGGTGGTACAGAGCCCCGGAGATCATGCTCAACTGGATGCACTATAACATGACAGGTAGACATTACATCATGTGTGATTTCACACAATTGAAATAGCTTATTCTGAAATAGCTTGCTGTTGCTGAGTTTAAGGGTGACAAAAAGGCTCAACCATAATGGGGGAAAAAAGGTTTTTATTGTCTGCATTATACATTGCTGATATAATTTCACTCGGTTAATGTAGCTCTTTCTGTAGCAGCGCTTGATAAGACGTTATTACACAAGAAATGATGAGGACGATTATAGAGAAACTAGGCCAGCTTTTCAATTTTATGGTGGATTCAACATGACCTTAAAGTGCAACACAAGCCCAAGCACCCAAAGCAGTATTCTTATGTATGCTTTGTGCTGTCGCTATAAATGGCCAATAGATTAGCTTCAGTATGCTGCTTTTTCTCTGTGCCAACAACCATCATTGACAGCGTGACTGTTTTTACTCCTCTTCATAATTTTTTAGACTATAATACTTCCAATAAGCAAGTGTGGCATTTTTTCCACCAGCAATCTTTTGTTTCTTTATCTGGTTCATTAAGCATAACTAAGCATATTTACTCAAGTAAATAGCTCATGGTGCACATACTTTACCTTAATGAAACTTTACACTTCTACTTAATGACTTTTTGGAAGCAAATATTATACACTTACTCATCTTTTACTTCTTATTTGACAACATTTCTTACTAGTTACTTTGCAGATTCAACTAATTAATAAAGAAGTTGAAATGAACCCAACCATCAGCAGCTGGAACACTAGTGACTAAAGACATTTATAGTTATACAACATGAATGTAGCAGTAATTATAATCCCATGTTACTGTATATAGTTTTCTGAAATGTGCTGCAGAAGGAATAGTTTTACTTCTTTACTTGCATTTTTACACTGTGGAAAGCCACTTGAAGGTATAGATCTGAGTATTTATTTTATCACTGCTAAATTTAACAGATGCCTTATTGTTCTGCACAACGCTTGCACTTATGGAAGTTAATGTAATGTAACTGATGCTGAATATGAAAGTTGTATCACTTTCTAAAGTGTTCACTATGCTGCATGTTTTCTTCATTACATGTAATAGTTGATATCTGGTCAGTGGGCTGCATCATGGCTGAACTACTCACTGGACAGACGCTCTTCCCTGGCACGGACCGTATCCTTCCACCGCTGGCACTGCCATGCAAAAATAAAACAGGCTCCTTGGAGTCAACCTGTTCTGTAGGTGTTTGGTGGATCTGGAAAAGGTAGTAGATGGATGCACACTCCGCTTTGTGTAAATAGATTTATTGTTCCTGGCATACAAGGCTTTTACACAAGCTGTTGCACCACAGTGTTTCAAATACACACATTGCATAATGTTACCTTCTTTAGGCTAATGCAAAAGCATTGCTGAGTATGGATTTTTGTCAGATGCATGCCAGAACAGTCCAGGCATTTAGTGTGCGTGAGTATGTGCATGCATGTGATGGGAGTTGAGAGTCCCCAGTGGTCTATGACTCAGCACTGCCCACTGTTTTCTCCGCTGCTTCTCCAAGATACAACACACCTTCCTGTTTTCCCTCCCGCGAAGCTTCCCATAGTGCAGCAGATAACAATGTTTTAACAAAAAAATCACACGGGACGACAGTGTGCAATTAGGACACACACACACACACACCTTCAAATACAGAAGTTAACACAAACTACTGAGGTCATGGTTCTGTTAAAGATCAAAACCCACAGGTTGCTGTTGCATATTGTCTTTGTGATTCCTGTTCTGAATGATCAAACAAACCATTCACTTCTCCACTGCATGCTGCGTGGGTGTGTGTGTGTGTGTGTGTGTTTGAATGTGCACTCTCACGCAAATCCAAATCACCTTGAGTGGTGGTGGAGCTACCCACCTACGAATCTTAGTGGAATAGTACAATTTTCTTTGTAGTGTGTCTCATTTTACCTGTCTCAATGAAAGGTGTTCTGTGCTACAAACAAAGCAACAACTCCAGAATGAGATCTTGCATACGCATGTTTAAATTATAGGTTCCAGCTCCTCTAATGTAAGGCCTAGCTGCTTTTCAATGCTTTATATAATGTGTTGGTTGTATATGTTTGGGGTTTAAGTGGTGTTAAGTGGTCTTATTTCACAGTGTGTTGGCATTTTACAGTCCAAATGCTGAACAAAAGGCTCCCACACACTGTCATTTACTACCAGTCAGAGAGATTTTACCCTCCACTGCACAGTGCCATGTAGCAACATACTCTTTTTGCAACTAAATTAAATGTAAAAATAAATGTAGACACTGATTGGCTCTGCCATTAAAGCTGAGTCATTGTCTGTTTGATGATAATCAACAGATTGGCCCTCTTTGTTTGCATTTTGCCTTTTTCTTTATTGTTGGTATACTCTGAGGAAAAAGTGTTTTGCCTGATTAAACAAAACAATCTAACCCTAAGTAATGAAAGATACAATAGTCATTAAATTATGAGATTTAGATTCATCCAAATGTTGTAATCAGTAACTATTAGTTGTGTGACACACTTCACATTTGAGTTGTTGACTTTTTTTTTTCTTTCTTTGACCTCTGATTGAATGAAAGATTATTTTCAGACAGCTTTGACTGTTGTACCTCTCACCCCTCTCTCCCTATCCAACACCCTCCATCCCTCCTGTTTTCCTTCATGTGAGTGTGGTAGACATTGATCAGTTGAAGCTTATAATGATGCTCGTCGGAACCCCAGGCCCCGAGCTCTTGATGAAAATCTCTTCGGAGTCTGTGAGTGTCAAGTACCGTCCCGCCCAGTCCTGTCGGGCTGCCCCTCCTGCCTGTGTTTGTACTGCCTTGGCAGAGTTGGACAGTCTGTGTTACTACTTTGTATTGCTACTACTTCTAAGCTGCACCTGCCATGAAATTGTGTTTTTTCTTAATGGCTTTATATGCACCTTACCACATGGCTTTGACTCCCACTTCTTTCTAGCATGTACTATGACATCCAACAGTCTTCTAATCTCTGCATATGACACAGTAAGACGCCCATAGTGCAGAAAATACTTCATAATAGCATCTTAAATTCCTAACGAAGGGAATCTGAATGATTGAATGATTTTGAGACTTAAATGTTTTAAATTGAATTGAATTATAGGTTATAGGCAGAGGAGGGCTGCTCTACATTGAAGCTCAGAAACTGTTTTCCTTCTCTTACATCTTCTTCACCCTGCGTGTGTTTTTCTATCCCTTCCTTCCCTAACCACCCATGCTCTTTGACATGCTGACCTCCATGTTATGATGCCCCTTGACTCAGAAGCTTTAGATATAAACCAACTGCAGCAGATAATGCGCCTGACGGGGACGCCCCCAGCCTCCCTCATAAGCAGGATGCCCAGCCACGAGGTGAGACACGTGCCCCCAGGCCCCCCCCCCCCCTTTCCCCTCCAGCTGGGATCGAGGCAGAGCCACAGTGGTCATACCGTTAAACCTGATGTGTAGTTTTTGAATATTTCTTCCTATTTGCATCTGCGTGTTAGCCTCTGCTCTCACTCTCTGTTTCCTCTCTGACTCACCGTGCTTGCCTCTACAAGGCTTCCAAGAGTGCTTTGCCAGTGTATTCTGATGAGCTATCTGTGGCGTTGGTAACACAAATTGATTCTGAAAAGTAGGGCACAACGTTTGTGAAATGAGTGTGGTTTTGGTGGTAGTGAAAGTGCCTGACGCATGACTTACTGGAATGATGTACAGCAATAGTTTTTGAAGCAGCCAAATTTAGCACATTAATGATTAATGATTGAGGTTAAGACTTTCAATTTGAAGCTGTAGCATCACAAAGTGTAACCTTATTTAAAAAAAATTGACAGTTTGCTGTTGTGTTTGTTTTGTTTTCTCACAGGCGAGGAACTACATTAACTCACTTCCCCACATGCCCAAGAGGAACTTTGCTGATGTGTTTATTGGTGCCAACCCACTTGGTAAGTTCCTCCTTTCAGCATCATCCTGTGGCTGACACTACTGCTGGCTCACTGAGTCCCTCTAGCGGTATCATAAAGTCATTGTGCGTTTGTACAATTGAAGCAATCGAACAATTGAAACAGGCAGGAGTACAGAAATCCATATCAGTTAAGTGTAGACTGTAATTTTATAATGTTTTTTACTGCTTTAGCTTGCCATCAGAAAGGTCTTTCCAATATAAACTGAAGCTGTTATGTAAGCCCTCGTCCAAGCCAGCAGACTCCTTAAGCAAAAACAGTATTTTTACCTTGCAAAACAGTGGAGTTGCTGGTCTCTTGCTGCCCTAATCAATTCTTTTTTTTTTGTTATTTTATAAGTTTGATGAATCCAGACTTACACTTCAAAACACCAAAGTCACACAATAACATAAACAAATTAGCCGATTGAGGTGGTAGACCAGCAACTTCTGTTTCAAGGACTGTTGCTAGATAAAATTACTGTTTTTGTTAAAGGAGTCTGGTGGATTTAACCTATTAAGGCCTAAAGCGCCTGGAAAAAAATGCCTGGAAAACCTATGGGCGATTTTCAAATGACCCCCTAAAACCTGAAGTTTTTCTGGAAATTCAACACCTACTAAATAATAGATTTTTCAGCCTCTGTAGCAGATAAAAATGAAATTCAAAAAGTATTTGAGAGCTTATACCCGTGGCTTTCATATGAAGTTGAGTCCAAACCTTCAATAAAGTTTTTTAAAAAATCAACAAACTCAGCAAATGTTACATTTGACTGAATAAAAAAATCCTATGCATAATACTAATACATGCCCATTAGCAAGATACAAACATGATATGACCTCTGGAAGAACAGGACATAGTTCTCATTAGCCTACTGTAATAAAAAAAAAATTAATTATCATAATAATAATAATAATAAATAATAATACATTTTATATATTGCACTTTTCAGGGTACTCAACGACGCATAAAGTAATATAAGACATAAACAGTCATGATTTCTTATATCATCATCACAATCAATTAGCCTATTATTATTATTATTATTATTAATATTAATATATTATTAATAATGTTATTATTATCTCCAGATGGCCACAAATCTGTCTGTTCTTCGGTGAAAATATGTCGTCTAAAACATATTCCTCATCCATAAATGCCGGTCGATTGGCTCCGAGGGTTCAAAGTCCAGATCAGCAATTAAATCATCGGCACTGTTTTCATCAGATCTCTTCCGCCACTTCCTGCTGAGCTCCTCCGCTATAGTCGTCTTCCTCCATGATTTATAAGTTCTGGAAAAGTCCAATGTTGCATTGCGACACTCCCGCATGTATTCTGATCATGATTCTGATGCATTTCGTCGCCCAAGAAACCGAAAATATGTGGGAAAAAATACAAATACTAATAAATGACATATCCGATGTCCCGGCCTTAATGGTAGAGTGACGCAACAGCGCTCCCGGTTTTAATGGTAGAAATGCGGTAATGCTTTCCCGGCGTCAATGGGTTAAAGAGACTGACAGCAAGGCAAAGCTCTGAAAATAAATAACACCTGTGGGCGTCTACTGTGGGTAATACACTGGCTGAATAAGTACCTCATACAACTCCACTTCAAAAAAACTGAACTACCCCTTACACACCTACCCAGTAATATTCAATTACAGATAAAGGTTTTGATGGACCTTTTTCACCTTGACCCTTTGCACACGTACATAAATACTCATAATCTTTCCTCTCATTGCTGTGTTCCAGCGGTGGACTTGCTGGAGAAAATGCTGGTGCTGGACACAGATAAACGGATCACGGCATCTGAGGCTCTGGCCCACCCGTACTTTGCTCAGTACCATGATCCAGACGACGAGCCTGAAGCGGAGCCTTACGACCAGAGCTTTGAAAGCCGCGAGCTGGAAATTGAGGAATGGAAGAGTAAGTTGGTACATTGTTAATGCCTGGGCTATCACCCAAAATAATTAGATACAAGTGGCGTATCAAATAGATAGATAATCTCACACACTTTTTTATCTTCTCTCAGGGTTAACCTATGAGGAGGTACTCAGTTTCGAGCCGCCATCGTTTGATGGAGACGATATGGAATCCTGAGAAGGAGGAGGCACCTTTTCTTCCATCTTTTTGTTTTCCAAGAAACACTCTTTAAGGACTATCAGTCTCTTGTGACTATCCACCACTATCTTCACACACACACACACACACACACACACACACACAACCATGACATTCAAGTGCCTGCCGTCATTCATCTCCGGGGAGACGTTGTTTTATCAGGGATAAAACTTGACCTCCTTTTCCTTTCTGTCCCCCTCGTTGCTGTTTTTGTTACTCTGCATCCCAAGGCTCGAGGCAGACTTTCACTTCTCTTTTTTTAGTGAGTTTTTACCTCAGACATTTATTGTTTATATTGATCCCCTCTTTGATTAAGAGAACTAGAAACTCCATGTCAGTATCTTGGAGAAATTGAGCTTCTAATGTGTATTTTATAAAAATGTACCACTTAGCAGTAATTAATATTATAGGGAAAAAGTTTGATTGAAACTGCAGTGTATCTAAAGTTTATCTTTCCTCCACACATTAAAATCAAATGTTATTTCTATCATCACATAGAACTGTAAATATATACAAACAGTATTTGTACATAAGTACTTCAGTTTCCAGTTACCGTATTTGTGTAATAGTCAGAATTGCTGAATCACACCTCAGCTGACCCCTTTGACAGTATGAATTTTATTACTAGAGTTTAGCCTAAAATGGCATATAAAAGATACAGTATGTAATTTAATACAAGTATGTATAGGATAGGCTAAAATATAAAATAATTACCTCTGTGGCAAATTCAAGGCTTCGTATTTCTTATTGTTGGATTTAAAGGCTTACAGTGTCTATTTTGTAAAGGGATAGTTTGGATTTATTAAAATAGGGGCGTATGAGTACTTACCCATAGTTGGCGTGTTACTTTCAGTAGATGGCGGTCATTATGTATGAGTTTTGAGAAGCAGGCATGAAAGCAAAGGAATATACTGCTGGGGACAGGGGAAGAAGCTAAATGTATTTTAACCACCTAAAAAAGGCCCACTGGAAAAATCTGTTTAAGTGTACACTATATTTAGAATATTTTCAATGCTTTACCTTGCTGCCAGACAGCCCTTTCAAATGGGAACTGAAGTGGTTATAGGCTCACTTCAAAACCACCGGACTCCATTGACAGAAACATCATTTTACCTCACAGAACACAAAGTTGCTGGTCTACCGCTGCCTCGATTGTTTAATTTGTTCGTTATTCTGTGACATTGGTGTTTAAAAGGGTTAAGTCTGATTCACTAAAGTGAACAGTAACACAAACTAACCAATCGAGGCAGTGGTAGACCAGCAACTTTGTGTTCTGTGTGGTAAAATGACTTTTTCTCAATGGAGTCTGGTGGCTTTGGAGAGAGCAAAGATAAAGGCTTCGCTTCGTCTCACATAAACTTAAACAGGGCTGTCTGATTGCAAGGCAACGTGTTGAAAATATTCCAAAACTAGGGTACATTTAAACTGATACTGAGTTTTTTCAGTAAGCCTTTTTAGGTGGCCATAATGTGTTTTCTGTGCTTCCCCCAACCACAGCAGGATATTACTTGGCTTCGGTGCTCGTACTCCCACTTCAAAAAATCTAACTATTCCTTTAACCAAAATATGAGTTTGGAGAGTATGCAGACTTGGCTTATGTATCCATTTCACCTGCTTAACATTAATTTTTACTCTTTTCTCCAGATCAGTTTTTTAAGCACGTCTGTTCTGTTGTTTCAGAAGAATGTTACAATCCCACAACATACACTCTCGCATGATAAAGCCAGATTTGGCTTGATAGTTTATTGAAATGTGATGTTTCCCACCACAACACCAACTGACAATGTACTTTAATCATATTGCATTTATACAACACAGTACTATTAATGTTTATTGAATGTTGGGGGCACCAGGCTGCCCTGTATTTATGATCTTTTGTTATGTTGTTTGTATGTCGGTGTAAAAGAGAATATTATTTGTCAGAATTTATGGTTCTTTTTATTATTTATGGAAAGCTTACTGTATCAGAAACCAAACGTGTTGTCAATAATCTCAAACGTCAGTTAAGCCATGGTGACTGCAGTTACAGCTTGTGTATCAGAGCCAACAATATTACTAAAATGTTGCAGACAACCAGTTTTAATCAGTTTGAGGAAATCCGCTCATGACAGATTTGTTTCCGTTAATTTTTTCTTTAGTTTAAAGTTTTAGTTTTAGCATTTCTTGAACATTTATTTATCTTAAAGTGATCCCTGAGGTACTGCCCTCCAAAAGTATCCTATTTTAAAATTGATTTAAAAAGCAAAATATATATTACAAGTACGTCAGCATTTTGCATTGACATACAAACCACTAAACAGTAGACTCCTAGTTCTGAAGTGTACTACAAACATTTATTGACAAATGTTTTTTTTTCTATGTGAACTATTTTAGGGGTCAGAAAACATTGTGACATACAAGCTATATCCACAGTTTCTCTGGCTAATGTCAACCAAACACCAGTGTCTTCACAATTTCATTTGCAACAGCTTGTTTTCATGTAGTGCTTTTTCTAATGTATTATTTTATTCTTTGTGTGTTAAATCAAGATTTGATGTTATTCTGTGATTCTTGTAATAATGATTGTTTTTTGAGTAATGCTAGAACTATATTTGTCATTCATTTGAATAATTTTAGCAGGGCACATGTTTGTGGGAAAGAGTGTATGTTTACTCACTGGATGCTGAAGGGCAATGCTGAAACCTCACTCTTTGTAGTTTTAAAACAATAGATAGGATATTTATCTTTTTCCATATCCACATGTCAGTAGTTAATTTGGTTATTGCTTTCTTTGCCTGAGATGTGTTCATATCTTTTTACTATGTGCTTTATCACATGTACCAAGACAGCACGCCATGCCACCTGTAAATACCACCATTAGAAAATAAAGGCTACTATTTTTCAAACCTGTAACAAATGTTGTGGTGAGTTTTAGCTGCAACCTCTGTGTGGCAGCACAGCACAAGTACAGCAAAACCTGCCAGCATGTGGGACTACTGAACCTGTAGGGAAGGTGGTGAAATAAATCACAAATAAACAGGGTTCCTATGGGTGCTGGAAATACTTGAACACTTTAATATAATGTGCTTTCAAGGTTTGAAAAAAGCATGGATTTTTAATAAAGTGTTGTAATAATGAATGAAACAAGTGGGCATTTCCATGCATTAACACAGTAAGAATCCCAAAGCTCCATGTTAATAGTATATAAATACACTTATGGCCGAATCAAGGTAATCAGTCAGTGAAAGGGTAAATGAACCAATAGGAAAAGTGATAAGAAGTAAATGTATGCACTCACTATGTTTCACCGGTTTAACATCTGGAATGCGCTTAATGGAGGAGCAGCATAGTTTGGTTGCTCTCTGAATTTGATCAAATTTGCTAAGTTTTTATGTATTTTTATAATATTTTTGATGGATACTTCTGTGTAGAGAAGAGTTTATTCAAGAGAGGAGCTTCTTTCATTGAAACGGAGCAAGTCTAGAGGACACCATCACCCTATTCCAGCTGATTTAAAGAGGTGTTTTCGTGGTTGCCGTGCTGGTGCAAAAGTTAAGGCTCAGAAATGGAGATATAAGCCTTTTCTACCGTCAGTCGGTGAAGACTCAAATTATACCGTGAGTGTAGTCTCTTGTGTTTTACGGAAACATGGTTGAATCAAAACATCTCAGACTCCAATGTGGATCTATCTCGCTTCACTCTCATAAGATCAGACAGAGATGCTAAAGCTAGTGGCAAGAAAAAAGGTGGGGGCTTGGCTTTATTTGTGAACCATAGATGGTGCAGCCCTGCACATGTTACTGTCAAGGAGAAAATGTGCTGTCCAGACATTGAATTATTGGCAGTTAGTATGAGACCATATTATGTACTAAGAGAGTCCAGTCACATCATAACAATACTTGTGTACATTCCACCCAAGGCAACTGCTGAAGTTTCATGTGAAGTTCTACATGACCTCGTTGCTATGATACAGACTAAACATCCAGAAGCATTCTTGATAATATCAGGAGACTTCAATCATGTTTCCCATTCCTCCCACCTGACTGGATTTACACAGTTTGTTAATTGTCCCACCAGAGAAAAGAAAACCCTTGATCTGCTGTATGCCAATGTCAAAGAAGCTTACATAGCTACTGCCTTGCCCCCAATTGGAAGATCAGAACACAACTTAGTTCTTCTGGAGACTTGTTACAAACCCTGTGTGTGGAAGCAGCCTACAACTACATTCACAGTAAGGAAACAGACACCAGAGGCTACTGAGGCTCTAAAGGACTGCTTTGAATGTACAGACTGCAATGTGTTGCTGGAAACAGAGGAGAACAGTATGGACATTGACAGACAACAACAAGAAAAGACAGCCAGTGGCGGGTGATGCAGAAAGAGCTGATGAAGTCAACCAGTTCTTCAATAGATTCAATACAGCGGCCTCACCCAATGCTAATGTTGCTCCTCCTCCTCCTCCTCCTCTTCAACATGTGTACATCTCCAAAGCAGCATCCACCCCCTCTCTTACACCTGAGTCTCCACCCTTGTCTGTCACAGACATGGGGGTGAGGTTGTGTCCAAGACTGCTCAAGGACTGTGCTGCCCAACTGTGAACCTCTCCACAAGATCTTCAACCTCAGTCTACAGTTGGGGCGAGCGCCGGCACTGTGGAAAATTTCCTGTGTTGTGCCGGTACCAAAAATAAAATGTCTAGCTGAACATAATGACTACAGACCAGTAGCCCTCACTTCTCACATCAGGAAGACCTTGGAGCGGCTGATTCTACGCCTACTGAGAGTTGAGGTCAAAGACAAACTCAACCCCCTGCAGTTTGCATACAAACAACACATGGGAGTGAACGATGCTGTCCTCTACATGCTTCACCCTTCACCGTGCCCTTGCTCATCTGGAGGAAACTGGTGCTTATGTGAGAATCATGTTTTTTGATTTTTCAAGCTCATTCAACACCATCCAACCCAACATACTCAAAAACAAGCTCACAGAGATGGGAGTGGATCCTTTATCTCCTGGATCACAGATTACCTGACAGGAAGACCACAGTATGTCAGGTTGGGGAACTGTGTTTCTGGGGCATTAGTGAGCAGCACAGGGGCTCCACACGTGGACAGCTCCTCTCTCTCTGTTGCAGGACGGAGAGATACAAAAGATCCTTCGCTCCTACAGCCGTCAGGCTACCTCATTCTTCCAGAGTCACCAGACTAACTGAATTTCCTCTAAGGGATAAATAAAATAATTTTGATTTGATTGATTTTGATTAAACAATTCTAATCCAATAAAAACAATTTGTGGTTGAATCCAACAAGTATCACCTCATGGTCGACTAGCTGTCCCTTGTATGTGTGTGTGCTGAAAAAAAGAAATCTGGGCTATATGGCCAAAATCTTTTATCCCATAATGATCATTCCATATCTCAATAACAATACATATATCATGTTTTGTGGTAAAACAATAAATAAGTAGTGTATATGAAACAACTACATGCTAAAGCATATCTTTTTCTACTACTGTGTGAAAAATGAAGAATACTGAGCATTTTCTAATTCAAAACTTCACTGCATAATGAACGTAAGTAAAATGATAGAGAATAAATACATTAATAAACATTCATACATGTACATAAAAATACATTTGAGCTTGTTTGTACTTGTAGTTATCAAGTGGACAATGTATCATGATATTTCGATAAATGATTTTCTTGCAATATAATTACATACAGTCATTGCCCTATGTCCACACACAGCCCTGTGAATGGGAAACAAACAAGGTGGCCCGACTTAGTCTTTATTTGATTAATTGCAAATTTGTGTGGGAATCTCAACTGATGTGGGAGTTAGTATTAGCAAAATTGTGGTGTTAAGATTTTCATTTTTTTAGTTTATATTGTGCTCATATGGTGCACATTTCCAGTGGTGAAAGAAGTATTCAGATCTCTAAATGCAGTAAAAATACTAATATCACACTGTGAAATTACTCCACAGGAAGTAAAAACCCTGCATTCAGTCTTACTGAAGTAAAATACCAGCATCAAAATGTACTTAAAGAATCAAAAGTGTAAGTACCCGAATGCAGAATGGCCCCACTCATATTGTTTTATATTCCAAATATATTATTAGATTATTTGTGTTGATGCATTTATGTAAGCAGCGTTTTAATTTAGATAAGATATGGCTCATTTTAACTACTTAATATACTGTTATGGGGTTTAATAAAAAACAAAAGTCTAATCACTTTAAATGTATCATGTTTTTTATGTTACTAATTTGTCACAGCTGTAGGACTTCTTTCTGTGTATTGATATGATTGGACATGATCCTACATAGTCTATGATCAGAACTATATTATATATTGTATTTTACTTTGAATTGTTTCTTTTTATGGTCATTTCACTGGTGATTTATACAACCTGAATGTTCTCTGTTCTTAGAAACTGATAGAAGACTTAATGTTATTAAATTATCTACTTATCTAATGTTGAGGTGCTGCTACATTCTCTCCTATTTTACTGCTTTTTAGTGTTATTTCTTTGAGGGAAATGTTTTAATTTTACGTTGCAACTAAAGTTCAAGTTCAAGTCCCAATGTCTTAATTGGATATTGAGAGTTGTTGATATTGAGAAGTGTTTCCTTATGTTACCACTAGAGAGCAACATCTAACTCTGAAACGACTCAGCTGTGATAAAAGTCACTGCAGTGAAACAAGCTGCCAGAGCATTTTCACATCTCCAACTTTCCAAAGGTTTCCCTTACTTTCACTTCTTCAAATATTAGAACACAATTTGTATATTTTCACAAAAAGCTTAATCTCTCTGGAGCATCAGATCAACAAGTTCAGTTAAAAAATTTGAAATTAATCTGCAGCACTCTGAGGAATGTTTTTCCATTGTTGTATTCGGTTGTATTGATACTAATCTGAGTTTATTTAAACCAAGGGAAAAAAAAGATTGTGCTCACTACAAAATGTAGGCCTATCTTAGAATCTTGTTATACAGGTTATGCATCATAATCTGCTCTCACTTTTATTTCTCCCATTGGACCTGCAGCTCGTCTCCTAAAGGGGCGTGGCAGTAACTGAACCTGCCTGACTGAGAGGTCAGTGAGTCGTCTCGCTTGGTACCTGTCTCTGTCTACACACCTTTATTGAGACAAGATGAAGAAGTTCCTCTCGTTGCTTCTCCTCTGTCATGTGGCATCTCCAGGTATGATCACCTATTTGATATTTACTTCACTTTTCAAGTCAGCTCTGCATTTGTTCCTGCGCAGCTAAAACACATTTTAGCCTATATTTTACTTTCACTTCTACTTGGCCTTGTTATTACTATTTGTAAAATAAAATAAAATGAAATAAACTTTGACTTTGACTTGTTTGTAACCGAATAGTACCGAATGCACCATATCCCCGATGTTTGTACTGATTGTATAAACTTTGTTTGTCCGACAGTTAAACACTCATTGAAGATTTTTGTAACTGGATCTACTGGATTCCAAAAAGTCCCAGAGTTTGTAGGTGTTGCAATGGTTGATGATCTCCTGATGTGTTGCTGCGACTTAGATAAAAAGATAGTTGAACCAAAACAGGACTGGGCGAAAGAAGTATTCGAAAGTGAACCTCAGCAGTTGGAGTTCTACAGTCGAAAATGTCTCGAGGGGTCTAACTTTTTCAAAGCCTCGATTTACCATTTGAAGCAGCGCTTCAACCAAAGTGGAGGTACAGTACTGTCATATTATATATATTTTTTACTGGTTTAATACTAATAATCAAAAATCTATTTACCTTTTTTAAAGCAATGCTTTTATTTTGATGGTTCAACCTCAGTTCCTATAATAAGTCTATAACCTGTGTAGTCAGAACAAACACTTTGAACATTAAGGACAAAATGTCCCCATTGAAACCCAATTAAACCATAATTGTTTAATTAACCTAGTGCCCTGGTAGTGCCCTGGCATAAAAACTGTAGATTTTACCATGAGACTAGGTCAGTTCCTAATGTTAGCCCCGGTCTCTTAAAAATGATGTTCCCATAACACAAAACTGCAAAATCCATTAGATTTTTAAGAGAAAATATTTTCTCCAGAATTATGTTTGTTTTTGTCATATCACAAATGCGTTTGTAATCAAACTCCACAAGTCCATGTAGAGAGGTTTGGGTGGATAGATTGGTCCAACTAAACAGGACTTTCACTTTGACTTAGTGTGTATGGCAGTTTGATGTCACTCATTTAAAGAAAAGATGTACTGATTATCTGCTCTTGAGTCATAAGCACGTCACTAGACTGGGAGAATAACCTCATTCCATGCACAACATGTTTGCTTTTTTTTATCCTGAGATATTATCTCTACATAATGTTTCAGTGTCTGTTTCTCTCTCTTAGGTGTTCATATTTTACAGAGGGTGCATGGCTGTGAGTGGGATGATGAGACCGGAGAAGTTAATGGTTTCATTCAGTATGGTTATAATGGAGAAGACTTTATATCATTGGATCTGAAGACACTGACATGGATCGCTCCAAAACCACAGGCTGTCATCACCAAACAGAGATGGGATGCTGAGACAGTTAGATTGAAACACTATGAGTATATCCTCACTCAGGTGTTCCCTGAATGGCTGAAGATGCATGTGGACTATGGCAAGAGCATTCTGCTGAGGAAAGGTAATATCACATGACCTGATATAATTTCATGGACACAGTAATGTTTATATCAATCAATCAATCAAATTGTTATTCAAGACTCAGGGTCCATAGGAGACAGATATTAAAAACAGGAACAATACAAATAAATAAATTACACAGCAGACAAAAATATGACAGAAACCAAAAAATACAAAAAGATGATCTTCAGACCGACCAAAGTAAATTGTTACGCCAGTGTCTCCAATATACTGAGGAGAGGCGGGTGGAGCTAACCTGAGGATTAGTAAGAGCAACGATCACACTATTTTCGGACAGTACAAGGCGACTCATAAATTTATACATCAGATTACGTAAAATCGCTTCACAAGTGGGCACACCCAGGCTAACAAATAGCTGGCTTGCACTGTGCCATCTTGGCTTATTTAAGAGTAATCGCAAAGCATCATTATAAGCCACCTTCAGTTTGTGCATGCTCTTCACCTTGTAGTTGCACCACAAATGTGCAGTATACATGGGGGTGCAAAATGCTTTAAACAGTGTAACTTTGACTTTGTAAGAGCAGTGATGGAATTTACGAATCAAAGTATTAGCCTGTGCATATAACTTGCGTCGTTGTCTAAAAATATCGTGATCATCAGATATACAGCATGCTGAGACTAAATTGTCATTATATTATCACTCTTTAGCAGTAAGATTTGATGTAACACATCTTATTGCTTCTGTCTCCCCTTTTCTCTATTTCTTATCTTGATGTTTCCCTCTTTAATTTCTTAATTTTCTCCCTTGTATCCCCTCTCTCTCTCTTTCTTTCTTCCCTTTCTCTCTCACTCTCTGCAGACCTTCCCTCAGTGTCTCTCCTCCAGAAGACTCCCTTTTCTCCTGTCAGCTGCCATGCTACAGGTTTCTACCCTGACACAGCCATGATCTTCTGGAGGAAAGATGGAGAGGAGCTTCATGAGGACGTGGAGCTCGGAGAGATCCTCCCCAACCACGATGGATCCTTCCAGATGAGTGTTGACCTGAACCTCTCATCAGTCAAACCTGAAGACTGGACCAGGTACGAGTGTGTGTTTCATCTCTCTGGTGTGAAGGACGACATCGTCACCAGACTGGACAAAGCAGTGATCAGGACCAACAGAGGTAAGTGGCGTCAACATCAGGTCCATCCAGGAGAAGAGACAAAGTGAGAATGTTCTGTGTTGGTTCCAGTTCCTCCCTCAGAGTTCCCTGCCGGTGCTGTTATTGGAGTTTGTGTCGTATTGATGCTGCTTCTTGCACTCTGCACTACTGGAATCTTCTTCTGGAAGAAAAACAATAATGGTAAGGAATAACACAATCTGAACATTTTTGCATATAATCTGCACTCTGCACATTCTCCACTTAATTTGCACTAAGTTGTATATAGTATATTATTATTATTATTTTGTATATTGTTAAATGTCTTTTCTTAGATTGTTTTTTTATCTTATCTTAAAATTGTGTGATTTTCTGCGGCTGTAACAAAGAAATTTCCCCGCTGTGGGATTAATAAAGTCAAATCTAATCTAATCTAATCTAATCTAATAATGACGTTTTTACTTATCATAAAGCACTTTTTTTTACTCCACTGTCCCCGGTTGCTATAGTTTTTACTTAACTGTTTCAGCACAGAATACCATCTAGAAGATAATGTTTAATGAAAAAAACAAGTAACAGTTTGACTTGTCTGATATTTAGTAGAACACGGTACTGTTTTAATACCTTCATCTCTTATTTGTAATTGTATTACGTCAGAATATCTGACTGCCCTTCTCTCTTTAATAAATACTGTTGTAGTTTTAAATTCAACAACTGAGAATTTTCTTTCACAGCTTCTGAACATTCATCCTCTCAAACTCCTACAATGTTAGAGCTTCTGACTGATCACAGTGAGTACTTCATCATGTAAACAATGTGCAAAGACTGTAGGCAGATTCCCTCCTCTTCCTAAAACTAGCAACTCTTTACTGTCATACTAATATTCTCATAAATATATGTATGTCTTTATTAAAACCTTGAAACCTATAAGTGTTAAACAACACTTCACTGTTCAAATGGCTAATATAATTACATAATACATTTGTATTATCAGCCAAGTGATCCAGTATAGCTAGAGGAAACAGCTTAGATTTTATAATAATATTGATTGAAAACTTTACATTTCGGTCCAAACAGGCTACTGCATATAATGTGAAAGTAAATACTCCATGATATAAACACTGAGTCCAGGTTCCGTTGTCCTCTCTTTACAGCTGTTCAATGAAGATTAGAAGAAGACACGTCTTTCTAGTGAAGTGGTTGCATCAATATTTAATTAGGGTATGTTATGTGACATAAATATACATTAACAAAACTTGTTTCACTTTAAATCTAACTATTCAAGTGTTCATAGATTTAACTGTTTCAGATGGTCAGTGGATGCAGTGAAAAAACTGAGTAGTGATAGAAGCATTTTATCTGCAGCTGTTTCTGCAGGCCTTTGGTGTAAAGATTGTAGCAGCTGCCAGTGGAGGAAAAATTACACTGGAAATAAAAGTCCTGCATTCAAAACTTACTGAAGTAAAAGTACAACATAATCAGCATCAAAATGTACTTAAAGAATCAAAAGTAAAAGTACTTGTTATGCAGAATGGTCCCACACAGATTGTTTTATATATTCCATATATAGTACTGGATTATTTGTATTGATGCATTTATGTAAGCAGTGTTTTAATTTTGTAAAGATAGGGCTAAATTTAACTACTTGATATATTGTTATGTTGTTGTGGTTGTTGTTGTTGTTGTTGTTGTTGTTGTTTTAAAGTCTAATCACTGTGATTGTATGATTTTTTTTAAATGTTTTTTTTATGTTACAAAAGCTGGCAGCTAAATGTAGTGGAGTAAAAGTACAACATTTGTCTCCAAAATGTAGTGGAGTAGAAGTATAAAGTTACATATAATGGAAATACTCAAGTAAAGAACAAATTGCTCAAAATTGTACTTGAGTACAGTTCTTAGTTACATTCTTGTATATTGTATTCTAATATATGATGTGCACAACGCCATGTCTTGTTAGTCTTCGCTGTATTTATTCTGAAGTCTTCATGTCAACACAGTAACACCACAACAAAGCTACAGTACCACCTAGGGAGCACACTGAATAATGCACTTTAGATATTCCAAAATACTACAATTCTACCACTGCATATTTCCAGTATAATGATATTTGATCATAGTCACAAAACCCATCGTTATCATTCCGCAGCCTACTGGCTGCGCTGGTTTTAATGGAAACTGGAAGGCATCATATGCTGCACAGATGGTGCTGGAGGGGGGTCAGTAGGGTCCAAACAGCAATTGGAGCTTATTGACACGCAAATCCAGCTATGGCAATCTCTGAATTAGGAAGGAAGTGAATGCCTCATGTCTTTGCTGTGCTATCGTGACCAAATAAAGGGTTTGAGAAAACAACCTATATTGATGTGATGCATGTTTGAATTTATTCGCTAAAATATACCATAGACATTCCAACGATTAGCTGTTGACAGTTTCTACACACTCCGCCCACCGCAGCTCAATTATGTTGGGTTGTTCCTTTTCGCGCACTTTAGAGTTTCGACATTTCCAACAGTTCCTGAACGCATCTTATCTTCAGCCTGGCTAGCAGCATGGAAAGAAAAGGTAACGTTGTTGTAACTTACTCCAAAATACCTTTTACGCCCTGTACTTGAAACACACACGCTTTTCTTTAGGACATTTCTCCGGCAAATTCAGTGTCATAATGATTTTAACAGCTGTAACAATCCGCGTAAGAGTTGGTGAAAAGTAAAAGTGGACCATGCGCTCTGCTGTGTGTGTGTGAACAGCATGCTAGCTCTTGCTATCATACTAAGGTTAGCATCTCATCTGAGGGCAACTATTCGCCAAAAACTTTTATCCAGGTTATAGAAAAAAAAATAGCCACAATGTCCCTAAAGCGATGAACACATTTGCCAGGGCTCGGCATGATAACGGACAAAACCTGTGTGGTTTTCGCAGTGAAAAGCACCAAGTTTCTGTTAGCAGCTAACTTAAAATGCCTCTTTAATGGTCAACACACCGCTAAGGCCGGTTTACATCGCTTTTTGAGAGGCGTTTACTCATGCTAAGTAACCTGCTAGCTACTCAGAGATGCTAATATAACCTGTAACTACGAGTTTTTACACACTGGGTAACACAGGATACTCTTTCTTTAAAATCACGAAATGGCCATTATAGCTATGAGTAAACCACATTGTATTTTTGTAAAGCAATAGCGAGCTATGGAGTTGTGATACACCTGTTTTCTCTCTACATTTAGTACTCGCAATGCAAGCAAGGAAGAAGAGGACAAAGCCAAGGAAGCCTGGCAAAAAGTAAGTTGTTTTTATATCACAGTTCACTCTCTGGTCCAGAAACACAAAGCAGCAATTATCAGTTGCATTATCTCTCTTGGCTGTAAACTTGTCAATTTCTAATCATTTGTCAAAATGAAATGATATGGAATTGTAACACTTAACGTTATGCTACTGTTAGGGTGTGTTGTTTATGCAAAACTATTGGTGGATGCAGCATCATAATGTATCTGCAAGTTTATGACTTGCAACCTGTATATATTATCATTTAAAATATTATAATAAATAACACTAAAGTAAGCTAAGATATTCAGTTTTCACAGCAGTTTAAGATACAGATGAATAAATGAAATGCAAATAAAAAATGTACACAAAATATATACATAAACTAGAAAATTTTCTCTGGGGAAATTCTGAAAGGGCCATGGGGGCTACTGCCGGTGTGTGTACACTATGATGAGATTCTTCAGAGATTTCAAACAATTAATACTAGTAATGTTATACTGTATTATATACAAGGAGCACACCTACAACAAGCATTTCTTTCAAGTATTTATTTATACAGCAACCTATGCCCTTTAACCTCTAAATGTGTGTGTGTGTTTGAAACATGTGTATCTGGAGGAGTGTGCGCGCTTATGCGCGCGCGTGTGTAACAAAAATCACAAAGTTATGCGCTTACATGCGCATGTGTGCGTGCATGTATCTGTAACTGTAATTACATAAAATGACCTATGTGTGTGTGCGGCTGCGTGTATCTGTAACTGTAATCACATCAAAGCATCAAAGGCTTTGCGGTGGACCAATCAGAGCAGAGAAATCAACAGAACTAACAGCTGTGGAATCTTCTAGCACAGTGACAGCAGCCAGAGGTGGACGGACTGGAATTTCTGGCCTCGAACAAAAAGCATTTTTGGCAAAACCATAATACCTATCATTGATCCGACTTCACTTTGAGCGTCCTGAGTTCTTCCTGAACAGCTACATATGTTTTTTTGTGAAGAAAAATGAAGAAATAGCTTTGTAAGAGCGATCTGAAAAACTGTTAAATATGCTTTCCTACAGAAATCTTTATGCGTTTTCAATATGGCTGTCAATTAGGTGGTTGGCACGTGGAATTTGCGGCCTGGAGCGCAGTTTTCAAATTTATTTTTTGACAGTTTTTTCTCTCCCTCTACACTCTGGTGATGATGTCACACACTGTGACACGGACATTCCATGCAATACACACCCATTATAATCTCAGAATTTCTCCAAAAATTATCATGGTCATTGAACAGGGATTGATAAAAAACTATATGACCTATCGAAACGTGGATTAATACACCAATACACAAGACTTGTGTCTACTGTTTAAAGTTTAAATGGAGTCTCTAGGTGAAATTATGCTGGAGAAGTATTTTTTTTCCGGCCGTCCCATTCACTTCAATGCAAAATTTTGGGCAGTTTTCCGTAAATTCGTATTCCGTAGAGAAAAGTAATAGCACACCGATCCCGATCAAACTGCACGACTTGATATATAATTTGTCCTGCAACTCTTCAAGTTGTAGGACTAGTAGCGGGACGAAATTGTGTCCGGAAGAGGAATAAGAAGAAATCCACAGTATGACAATAGTGCTCCGGGCTTTATATAAACATATTGCGCATTTGGTTCGTCCTGAAAGAATTTTTTTATTGCACATTAGTGAAAATAGATTGTTGCATGTTAAATAGATTGTTGTATGTTGTTGTTCTGTATGTTGTAATATGGACAATACATTTAAAATAATATAAAAACATTTGTGTATATTTATACGCAAATTAAAGAAAGGACTTTGAAATTAAAGTTCTCAAGTAGTTTATTTTGGATGGTAAAGAAGTCTTTTCATCCTATTTTTAAAAGTATGTTAAGGGGTCTAAAACTTTAGTTTCAAATGATCAATTTTGAAAAAAACAATAATACATTTTTAATAGCTTGCATTCAAAGATTCATAGTAGACAGATTGCACAACAAGTTGTGCTATGATGTTGGATATTACAGACACAGTGATAAATGAAGAGGCAGATCCCACACTTCTGGTTGCATAAAAACAAATGTTTTTGCTCAGATTTTATGCATATGTTGATGCATGCTTTATTCTATAAGTTTCCTGATATTAGATATAAAATGCCATTATATCGCCTTGCTTACAGTAATGCTGTATAGCGTAATGTATTGAATTGTAACCCCTGTACTGTATTGTATAGTAATGCATATTGTATCACCAGATCCTTTCCAATGAACAGTTTAAGAACTCGATTCTCCATAATATAAACTTGAGTTGATGTTTAAAAAAAAAGATGAAGATAAAGTAAAATCTATTTAGAATCCTTTTTTTCCGAATCTTTATATCATTAATCTAGATTAAAAGCAAACAGCAAGTATTATTCCAACAAGAATGAAACACATTCACTGTGCATTAAATTCTTCCATTAAACATTACGCAAAACTAAAAGTAAAAAAACAAAAAACAAGCTCAAGATTGGTACAAAATTAATAAACCCACTCTGCTCTGTGTCCTGAGGTCAGCTGCTTGCTCTACATCTAGAAACTTGATGAATATCCTGTAGATTATGATGTTGACGTCTTGATCTCTCTTATTTTACCATCTTTTTTCCATCAACTCTCATTCATTTGCTGAATTGACTCCCACAGTCTACCAGAATACAAATCCCTTATATCAGTCTTGTAAGTTTTTCTGTCACCCATTTACAGCCCTTTCTCCCCACTTCTGTCTACATCTGATGAGACTCAACCTCGACTTGTCTGTGCTTCACTTAATTTTTCACATATAGAAATCTCCTTTCTTTGATCCCCCATCTCCACCTCCCTCTTTTTATCTAGAACGCTTTATTTTTGCTTAGTTGCTCGATCTCAGACAGTTGTCTCACAGTTGAGTTGTATCACATAATTAATCTCTTGGCCAAAGGTTGTGCTTTTTTTTCCAGTAGTGGCATGGCTTAATGCAGCAGCATCATCACATCCTAAATGAATACTAAAACCAGGAGGGCTAATCGCTCCAGCTGTTAGTAGGCTACAGTTTCTGCTTCTTGTTGTGGTAAAGTAATGTTCATTCATTCATTCATTCATCCAGTTGACATCCAGCAGAGATTTTTCTGTCATCACCCATGGATGTAAAGACAGCTATTACTGAACTACTTTGATACTGAAGAATTAAAAACGGGATGATTCACAGGCATCGAGCATCAATTTAGTACAGTTTCTAAGAATATATATCTAAGCTCTTAAGGCATGATGGAGTTTTGGGATAATGGTATCCTTGGAAAGTATAATCATGAATGAATGACTGATGCCTGTGTGTTCAGGCTTGACTGGGTTATGACTCAAAGATGAATAACTCGGGCAATCAGGAGATAAGGGTTTAAAGCACCTTAATTGCCTCCACGAGCTGTGTGTCACAGCCTCTGACTGCTGACAGTGTTGATAAACGGGGCCTGTCATCAGGCTAAACTACCATCACTAACTTCCCGATGTTTTAGGAACACCAGCATGCACCTGTCTCTTTCACCTTACAGTGTTTTGGCTCTTCTCCGCTCTTGACAGTGATTCTATGCAAGAGTTTCTTGTTGAAAATGCAGAATTTTTGTCCGTAACATCAAGCGAGTGGCAAGCATCCAAGCTTAACCCCCCCCACCCCCGTCTCTCTCTTTCCCTTGCTCCCGTTATCCTCCTTCCCTCCCTCTCTCTTTTGTCAGTTGCTCTGTTGTGGCTGCTGTGCGGAGAGGACGCAGCAGCCACTGTTCAGTTGAAGAGCCAGGGGAGAGGAGACCAGACCTGGTCCCCAGAAAAAAGTGCTGCTAGCCTTTGCCAAGTGTAGTTCAGAATAGACTAGAATAACATAGCTTGAGCTAATTGTCCTCCGGGTCATGTGGCTCCTGGACTGGATCTTCTCCATCAATACAGCTGTGGTGAAGCTAGCCAGCGGTTTCACATGCAAGTGAGTAGTGCAAAAAGTCTCATGTTTGTGTTATTGTATGACAGAGTGGAAGCAAGATTAAAAGAAGGAGATGTAAAACTCAGGCTTGGCTCCTGTCTATACTGCTTGTTGAAGCTGTGATGGTGGGAGTTGTTCGGCGTAGTAGTGTTTTGATGTGTATGTACGTGAGCCTGATGCCAGTTTACACAGTTTGGCTGACTTATTGATGGGCTGATCCATTTTTCATTAAGGAGCAGATGCTGACTGTTGCTGCTCTATGAGTTGCCTGATTACCTGCTCATGTGTTTTGCATAAGGTGTGTGCGAGCCAGCGAGATCAGGGCTGATGAGACTTCCCTGGTGAATTTGTGCTGCCAGCATTTGAAAGAGCATATTGCCCACCCATTTGTTTCACTGTATTTCTGCATTACAATATCTTTTTTTTTGCCTCATTTTAGACATGAAACCACTTGTTTGTCTCGCTTTCTGTGCCTCAGGTGTAATTTTAGGACAGTAGACACTCAGGAGGCTGAACAGGATGAGGCAGCATAGCAGAGTATTTACCAGCACAGTTGCACTCTATTGTATTTTGCTTTTATATCACCCTCTTCTCTCTCTTCAAAGCTGCAGTTCATTACATAACACATCCAGTCTTCTATTATCTGCAGTCCACTACAGCTCTGTGTCCCTCTATTTCTCTCTCTTGCACTCTCTTGGGGGGGCAGCAGTGTCAAAGAAGGGACTCACAAGAGCTGTTTTTCTACCAAGAAGTTCCAGATATTTTTAGTCCCTTCTACTTTTCAAGGAACTAATACATTCCTTCAGCCCATTGTTGTTTGCATTTTGTGCTTTACAACAAACCTCAGAGAAACAATCAGAGAATAACATTTTAATTCTTACTCACTAGCAGGCTCTCTCTCTTTTTATCTTGTTTGTGTTTTGTGTTTATTTTGTTTGTGTTTGTTTGACCAATTAGCAACAGTCATCCCTGCAAGCCCCATCCCAAAATATTCTGTACTTCCAGAAAGTATCACCAGGGCCTTTTTGCTCAGGACTAGGGCTGAACAGTTCATTTAAATTTGTCCCTTTTGATCCAACATACTAATATGAACTAGTACAGTTAATCAATAAAATTCAAATTAAGTATTGTGAATGCAGATATTTCCTGGCCAAAAGAAAAATGTTGTTACAGATCCTTGTATTAAAAAATAAACAAAGACATACCAAGAACATTTGAATGTATATTTCAATGAAAATTGCAATAGTGATGTAAACATGATCATTAGTTGTTTGCTGCTCTGTTATTGTTCTGGATGTTGTATATATCACCTTTAACCACTAACCTTCTATACATGGTAGCTGTGAAGGAAAGACATTTCATCCAAGATATTGGATGTTTTACATATAGAGGTTTATTTATGTGAAGTAAAACACCTGCACTGGTTTAAACGGTGCTGTAGTATACAAAGCTGCAGTGTCCTCTCTCTCTGACTGCCTCTTTGCATGTAATGCGGTACCCGCTTGGAAAGAAACAAATGTCTCTTGCATGACCTGTATACTTTCAGCAGGTGTTGAAGTGCTAGAGTGAAGGTGCTGCAGCGCACTCATTTACACTTTGTGTGCATTGCACCCTTGGTGGTGCTACCTCGTGCTGCTGTTTCTTTCTGCTGCCCAGGCACTTGTCATTGATTTTATCTGGAGGGAGGGGCGGAGGAGAAGAAGAGGATGTAAACTTTTTGGCCACACTCCATCACCCGGAGCTCTTTTCTCCTCTGTGCCCTTGTTTATTTTGCTGTAGAGATCTGATAGGGCTGGATAGGTGGAAACAATACAGCCAGGAGAAACCAGGAGACACTGACACACTCTGTCATGTCAGATGTGTGCACAGGAGTGATTGAGATGTCAAGTGGTTGTGGCTCTGTATTAGATTTCAGGTCTCATTGGCACAATCACTGGTCTGAATGGTAGTGGGGCACGGGCTGCAGTTTAACAGTTTCAGCATCATCATATATGTAAATGGTGTATAGATGTGTAAATGTACGATCAGTTTTGTAAAAGAATTGGTGAGCTGATTTTTCTAATTTGACAATTAAATGTATCCTTCATCATCAAAAGAGAGCACTCAGATCCCATTACCAGTGTCCCTGTAGTCTGAAGACACTTCAGAGAAGGAATTAGCTTATGCTCCAGTTTAGAAGGGGGGAAAAAAGCAAATATGTTTGCTAGTAAACAAGCCACTAATGCGCTCAAGAATCACCCGGATTTGTTCAATTAAAAATTGCACCAAGCTGCAACTGAAACCAGCAGTCGATCAGGCTCCCTCACATGCACACATCTAGGAAATAAGACAGCTGTGGAGCTGTTACACATTGATTAAAATGTATGAGAAACCCATTTTAATGCCTTGGAGCCACTGACAGCTGTGGCCGTTGGTATTATTCTTGTGAATAAGATGTCTCAGGGATGCCTTAAGGGCCCTTTTCTTCAAATCTGGCACAAATGGCCACCTTAACTAATCAATACGCTAATTATTACATTATAAGATTTCACACAAATGTCTAATGGAATAAAATTATAAAGTGATGACATTTTATGCTTCATTATAATGTAATTCAGTATAACAGTGAGCTGAAAGCGGTTGCATGCTCACCTCGTCTGAGACACACGGCAGCCTTCTGATGCAGCACACTATGCCCAGGTGACTGAAAAACACGTTGAAATTAAAATTTTGTTATTACAGTTAGAGTAGAGTACCCAAAAAAAGGTACCGGTACCGAATTCAAGGTACTGGTAAAAAATGTAAACGGTACCCAACCCTAGTAGTGATTGCATTTTCTGTGCTGTCTGGTTTGAGATGTTTGTGAAGCCTCCACGTTTTAAAATGTGCATTAGGGCTGCACAATTAATAGAATTTTAATCGTGATCACGATTTTGGCCGCCACGATTAAATTAACCTGATCGTCGGCGATATTTCCATTTTAAAATGCGAGCTCTCCTGCATATCTAATCAAGCACTTTCTACACCAGAAGTCCACCAACCACCAGGTGGCGAACGCATAGTAAAGGTTTCATGTAGCTGCCTAAATAAATAATGAGCGAGCGCTGAGCAGGATGTGACGTAGTACTTGACGCGACAACAACACGCGCCATTTGTAAAAGCCGGCAAAGCAGTGTTGCCAACTTAGCAACTTTTCAGACCCCCTTAGCGACTATTTTTCAAAAAAAGCAACTGGAAACAAATCCAGCGACTTTTTCTGGTGTTATTGGAGACTCGTTCTGACTCTTCTTAACAAACTCCTCCAGATACACATGCTTCACACACTGACACACACACACACACAGAGGTAACTTTATGTGATTGTAGTTACACACACACACAAATGCACGCATAAGCGCGCACACTTCTCCAGATACACATGTTTCACATACACATTTTGAGGTTAAAGGCCATAGGTTGCTGTAAAAAAAATACTTGAAAAGGAATGCTTGTTGTAGGTGTGCTCCTTGTATATAATATAGTCTCATAACATTACTAGTATTAATTGTTTGAAATCTCTGAAGAATCTCATCATAGTGTACACACACCGGCAGTAGCCCCCGAGGCCCTTTCAGAATTTACCCAGAGAAAATTTTCTAGTTGTGATAATAATTTTGGCCATAATCGTGCAGCCATAATGTGTAGCTTTTTTGGAGCAACATCCATGTTTAAAACATTGTCTACTGTTTTGGCCACATGAGTCTGGACAGATGTTGATGTTGGCTACAAAAAAAAAGAGAAGCTCTGATTAAAACCCACACAAAGAGAGCTCGACTTAATCCTCTGGCCAGGACACCATTACTCCACTATGTCTTTAAATAGTTAATAGTTGTGCTGCTATATTAATGTTCTGAATATTGTTTATTGTCACAACCATTTAATTAAACAGTTGTGGCTTTCCTGCTGATTCCTTTCCTACATCTAGGGTTTAAAATCAGGGCCACCTAACACTTGTCCATGAGTAGCAAACCCTGCTGAGGCTGTGGCAAAATGCATCTACCACAAACAGTCTGAGTAGCATTGTTTTTTTCGGTGCAAAAAATTGAGTGAAACAATGTTGGAATGGCAGGTGATAAGGGGGTGGGAGGTGGTTGATGATGATGATAGACAGACAGGGGAAAGAGGAATGGCGTTGTTTTGGTCAGACAAGGAGGAGGGGTGGGGGCTGCTGTCGTCCCTCACCTGCAATGCAGTGCTGGGCTGCATCATCCAATCATCTCCCAGCTGTCAGTGAAGGGGGCCGGGCCAGCAGCTGACGACAGCCAAGGAGAGTTCTCGGTCAGACAGAGAAGGGAGAGAGACAGCGAGTGTGTGGGAGAAAAAAAGTGAGCGAGAGAGGCAGCGAGTGTGCTCCAGGACTAAACCTCTCAGTGTTCAGCCTGCAGCAGAGCCTCCACATTTCTCCTCTTGTTTCTCTTCTTTCTGTGCTCTCTGCGCTTGTCTTCACCCACTCTGCTCTCTTTCCTCTTAAGCCCCATTTTCTCATTCTGTTTGCTGTCTCCTTCCTCTATTATCACTGCTTTTCAGGTACCAACTCTCTTTTCCTGCTGCACTCTACTTTTCACTCTTCATCCCTCTCCGTCTTTGGTCCTCTTTTTGCCTCGTGGCAGATGTAGTGAGGGGGTTTTTCTTAACACCTACACTTTCTCCTGTCCTCCTCCCTTATCACGTCCCATGGGCATCCGTGCTTCTTGCAGGTAAGAGCAGGATCTGTGTGTGTGAGTGTTGGCAGGCGTGACAACCAGAGACGTTTAGAGATTGTCTTGCTCCCAATGTTTGCAGAAGTCCTTGAAGTATCCTGCTTTCTGTCGATGTTCATGTTGTCTGGCCATCAGAGGGCATTGAGTGGTCTCTGTCCGAATGCTGATGTACCGCAGTGAGAAAAAAACTTGAATGCACGATCTTGAAAGGCACGATCATCTGCTGTCTTTTGGCATTAAATGTGAGAATGCTTGTGTTGGGTTTAAAATGTAATTTATATGTCAGCATGTTTGCTACACATTTCTCTCTTATTCTCTGATGTAGACACTGTCCCTGTAACCTCTGCCATTCTGTCCTCCCATCTCTCTTTCTGCTCTCTGCTTACTAAAAATAGTCTTCTTTTTGGCAGTTATATTTAGATCTAGTCCTTGTCCTGGGATCAAAGGTCCACGTGTCAGTTTTTCACCAAATCCTCTATATTTTATAGGGATTTTGTTTTCAATTCGGTATTTTATGTACTCAGAGAATGCATAAAATCCACCAAGACGATGGCTTATTTAGCAATGTAAACAAAAGAGAAAAATCAATTTGGTTATAGGCCCCACAATTCGCATCCGCTCCACAATTTAGAGGGAAATGCATGAACTGAAAACATCATGCCCTGAGTGGAGGTACTGAAAACATTGTGAACATATTGGTCTTGTTTTATTCAAAGATCAAGTATGTAAACGTCTTTATGTCCACTATCCTCTCACATTAGCCAAGCCTCCAAAAACGCACAGTGTATTCAGTGTCACCTTTGTTGTGTCAATGCAGCAGGCAAAAGAGGATGTTGGATGCCAAAAAAAAAGTTCCAGCCCCCCAAATGGTCGAATCTGGCCCACTGAATGATTTTGCAAAGTGTTGGAATTGCAGATAAACCATTAATTCTAATGTCTCAGTGATGCACACTGCTGTTTCTCTTTGTCCACTAGGGACGTGCTGTCCTAATAGGCAGATCCTGTGCTAAATATGCTATTATAGAGCATGTGTGCTTAAATACAGGCTTTTTTACACAATGCTGTCAAGCATAGGCAGTTGTTCATGCAGGAGCCGTCGGTGCAAAGTGTCCTTGTAAAAAGAAAAGTAAAGTGGACATTAAGTGGGTTTTTCAAGAAGGAAAATGGTTGTCAATTCAGAGGCTTTCCCACCTTAACCACAATATGGTTATCTGAAAAAACTGACTATTGTGGTCATATTTAAAGATATTGAGCCTTGTGTAAAATATTGTTGGCAATTGGCACCTTCAGAACAAAACAATCTGTATCAGATTTCAGAAGACTGTATCAGGGGACAACTTCCCGACTTCCTCAGTAGCTTACACATCAATTGGTGATGTCAGCATTACTACACAGGAGTGAAAATGTATCAACAATTATAACAATTTCAAGATCTCAGCAAGTTCCTTCAATCATGAAGAAATCAATGATACCATTGTTTATTTCCAAAACACATGTGACTAAGAATGTTGTGCCTTTCAGATCTACTGCGATTGTTTCAGAATATACTTGCACTTCTTAACACTAAAAAGGAAAAACATTCATCATCATTTTTAGATTTTAGTCAGTGACCCAACATCTGATATCTGTATCACATCGGTGCTTCCCTATGCTCAAGCTTGTTTTCCTCTGAGTATTTAACACACAATAATTGACACAGTGGAAAATTGTGTTTCACATTTGAAGCGCTATGGATGAGAGTTGAAAGTGGTAAATGAATAAATTCAGTGTTGTTTAGCCTTTGCCACACATTGTGTGGGCTGACAAAGTTCTTGCAAGTAGCTGCTGAAAATGCTTAAACCACATTAACCGTCAGAAGCAGAGAAAGACTGGAGGCTGCACTTTCATCTTTAAATATGTGTGATACTATAGTTAGTTAATGAAAACACAAAACATAAAAACATTGGGGCAGTTTTGGTGCGTACTCTCTTCAGTGCTGCTAGGGAGACAAACTTTTATTTTTGGTTGAAAACATTATGAGCAAATGAAAAATGGAGTGTGCCCACTCCAGTGGCACCTTTTTCTTTAGAGAGAAAAATCTCACAGCAGATGGGGGAGTATTGTAGAAGCAAACTCACAGACTGAATTATACTAAAAATCTTTTTTGTCCCGGCCTTTTCTCCGAGGAGGATGCCTCCTACACATATGAGCCAGACAGATATGATCAGCAGGCCAATAATATTGGTTGATATATGATATGATAAATGCAAATAGAAGTCGCAGTGGATTCATTTTTATATATTTGGTCAGGATCCAAAAAATAATCATTACTCTAATAGGACTTACTTGAACTCTGAGCCCTTTCTTGTCAAAATGAAAAAGGACCAAATTAATTAATTAATCTTTGCACCTATGACTTTAGCTCAACATCTTTAATTGCCTTTCTCCCCTAAGGAACGGTAACAAACGGCTGAGTTCAGCAGGCGGCCAAGCATGACACAGCGAAGATGCATCTAAAGTGGTCCTTCTTCTTCTGTTGCTTAGACTTAAGCCAATGAACTCATTAGCTAGGCATGTTAATCCTGATGGCTTTTAACATTGTTTGCACATCACAACAAAGTACCGTCAACCCAAGCAATCAGATCAGTTTTTCTGTCTCCCATATGACATTTTAGAAGCAATGCCAGTAAACACAGTTAAGAGTAAACATTTTTCTTCAGAGGGTATGTGTTGAAGTCAGCTGCTTAGACCCTCACATAGCTTAAGAGATAATATGTGACTTGCTTTAATTAGCTCTAAATCCTCCCCAGCACCAACCAGTGTTTACTGTTCGACTCAATTGAAGCTGAAACACGATGTCTAAATGTAGCACACAGGACTGATGTGTTCTGTTAATTAATCTGCTTAGAAAAATTCAAATGAAGATTTTTTTTGTGCAATACCACCTTGTGTTCATTTAAAATAGTGTGGAGAAAAACAGTGTTGTTTGTGAAGTAACATCTGTCTGCTCTGCATGCAGAGAACAGGATTTCTTGCTGGAAGCTTTTAGATGTTGTTAACCTCGACAGTGCACCATGATCAGCCCTCTGCAGGAATTCAGGGAAGCATCTTAAGGACTCATGAGCTTCAGTTCTTTAATGAGAAAGCAAAGATAGTGGGATAATAAAGCTCTGTGTTGGTGCAGGAATGTTTGCTCAGATTCCTTGTCTTGTTTACTTATTCTTCGATCTTTCCTGATTTTTGTATTTTATGTAGGATTTTTAAAAGTTTTTGTACAGCTGTGTGTACAAAGCAAGCAACAAGAAAACAGATGGCCAGTGTTGTTGAGTAATGAAAGAACAAAGGGGTTGTATTCAGCATAGCAAGGTATTATATTTGTTACCAAACCATTTATCAATCTTGAAAATATCATTTAAAATCATCATCAGTTGCAACACTGTAATATTGTGGTGTTCTTGAAATTTGACTGACTGGCCTACAGGACAGGCTGCCAGGTTTCTTTAGCTGTTGCTAATTGGTTAAAGGGTGGAGACGAGGTGATTCATTGGCGATTGATGACATGTTTGCTGCTCGGTGGTTTGGATTCAGTGGGAGAGTGTCACAGTGCAGTCTCTTCTTTCAGCACCACGGACAGCACCAAGAGGAAGTTTGTTTGGCCAAACCAAATTCCATTCAGTCTGTCCAGAAACAAGTCATTTTCTGAACGGATCACAAAACAAGAGATTATCGTGTTTGACAATAATTTGACTCAGTGTGTGCAAGTTCCTCATGCTTTAATAATGAGTGACTCAGGTAGAATATGCAGTGTTCCTAGTCAATAGTTTGTGCAGCTTGAAGCTCACTGGGTGCAGTTGCACCTCTTTACATATGTATCTTTCTTGTTTTACTTGTTTGATATCTAACTTGAATCCTGTTTGTGAGTCTTTTCTTGGAAACAAACATGGTCTTTGGTACTCTCCAATGAGTCCTATAGGAACAACTAGTGAACTGGTTTTAATAATTTATTCCACTTTGTTCACATTCACACAACACAACATGCTCATTTAAGCATTGTGCAATCATCAGTTATTTAACAATAGGATTAATGTTTAATGATATTAAGTCCTGGTCCAAGGAGTCGTATGATGATGCTGCAGCTTTAGTAGGTGGGTTTGAAGAAAATAAATCCCACATCTCTTCCCTTCCTGCACTTACTTCACACCCATTTGAGCTTGTTATGTAGCTGACTGACAACACAGACTCCTGAGCTTTAAAATTAACTTTTTATCACACTATCATACTCATCCATGCTTTCTTTAATTAATTCAAATTCCACCACAGAAATGTGCTTTAATGTGCAGCTCAAATAGAAGACCCAAGATGAAAGTAAGTAAATCATTCATAAGAAGACTTCAAAGCAAAAAATGACTACAAGCTTAGTAGTTAAAGCCAATGTGTAGAGGAAGAGATATGAAGAACTGTGTTTATATGTATATTTACACACACACTGGGAATTTAAAGCACAGCCCTCAGAATTAATAGGAGATAGTGAAGTAGATGGTCTCTTGTTACGATCACAGAGAGGTGTTAAAAAAAAAAGTTGTTCCACTGAATCCAATTTTATTTTTTTTCTGTTGCAGTTAAAATTAGTTTGGTTTCTCAAGTTAGGAGAGGTGAGAAGCGATTTATGAGTTGCAAGTTGTTGTTCTTTGCAGCTACTCTCCTAACCAGGACAATCAGCTGGTCTCGTCCACTTATTTACTGCAAAGTTTCTCTGTATCACAAATACACTGACTGGCCAGTCATAGGGAAAATATACAGAAACCGCTTTAAGTTTGGCACGGTTATATTCTTGAAGTTGCTTGAAATGCCTAAACACAACAACAATCACTTTTACCTAAGCGTTGTATTTTTTTCTGCCACATTTTCTGTCACAACTGGATATTAGCATTGAGTTTTGGCATGTGAATAGTCCTGTATCAGTGACAAATACTGATTGATCTTTAGTGCCATAAAAATATATCTTTTTAGTATTTTCTTTAATCTGCCCCTTGGTGCTAACATGACTGTTCTGCCATTACAGAAATACTATACAGGCTCCTGATCTTTGTTTGGAATATGAATTGATCCTTACTGGGGATTTCCACCGGGCGCATTACAGCAGCAGCACGTCAGTTTAGCGAGCCGGCCGTATACACGCGAGATAACGAGATCACGCGTTAATCCTGACCATACGGGAGACCGCAAGATCCCGTGATAAACTTTAAACTCTATTTATACAGTCTATGGATAAACTGTGTGTATAAAGTAAACAACAACAACAAAAACCAACTTACTTTGCTTCTCTGAGGTGAAAGATATGTTGATCTGACCATCTATCCTTATAAAAACAATATGTTATGTCATAAATGATTGTATGATGTTCCACTTCAACAATCAGTCTCTTGTCGTCCGTGTCGCCGATCCTCTGAGATCCTTTGATTGATTGATTGCTGATCTGGTGCCCCGGTCACAACATAATGTTGATGTGAAGTAGGGGTGGGCGATATGGCCCTAAAAGATTATCACGATATTTCAGAGTATTATCGCAATAACGATATTCTTGACGATATCAAAAATACTAAAAAATATATAGAAAATTATTTTTTAGTCCATATAAATAAATAAAAATTGTACAACAAAATAAAAATCAATCATAAATCTAAATGTAGTGTAAATTGCAAATCTCAACAGTTGCCAAATACAAAAAAATTACTTACTTGAGTATTAGCGAATAATAATAAAAAATAACCTTCTAGGGGGTTTGGGGCCCCCCTGGGAGAAAATTTTGTACATTTTATAGTACAATGTGATCAATCTCGTCCACTTTGAGAGCGAAATGTGAGCAAACACCTCACAAACACATCATTGCCTATTTTAATTAATTATTGTAAAGGAGAATAAAGGTTCTTCTATGTTTTATTTAAGGCATCTTATTTTGACAGTCTTCTTGTAATTTCTGTGGTGGATTCTGTGCTCTTATTTTGAAAGCTGCATTTGTGAAGCGACAGGAAGTAATAGTATAGTAGCTTTTTGTGATTAAAACAACTTTAATTGTTAGCTAATGTTAGCTTGCGGCTAACGAACGGCACAATGCAACAGTGTGTTTGGACCGTTTGGACCTCTGACAGGACAGGTTGATAGTATTTAGATCGGCTCACGCACACACAGACGCACAGAGAGAGAGAGGGGACGGGACTGATACATTACAGACAGGTAGGGGTTTGTTTTGAAGCGCAGTGGGAGGGCAGCTCGGTATATTCAGTGCGTGTGTGAATGCGTGCGCATGTCTCGGATGAGGACAGAGAGGTGGGTCGGGGTTTTGACTGACTGACGGGTGACAGACACTGCTGAGCAGAGACACAACGCAAAATAACTTTATGTTATGAATAGTGTAGATATACTTTCAGTAGCTTGAAATGTGACGTTAGAGCAGCACAAGAGACTCTGGCGGGCCGCCAAGGTCTAGGTAATTAATAGGAAATCCTTACGCCACTATGTCAAGAAGTAGGGCATGTTGCCAATATCGTGATATGCATTTTTTTACCCATAAAAAAAATATACCGGTATTATCGTGAACGATACGATATGGCACACCCCTAATGTGAAGTAGTTTTAGGCTGCATGAACTGCGTATTGTGTTTTATTTTGAAAGGGGCGGAATTGTTTTACGCTGATTCTGAGTCGGACTTCCTGTCTGGTGCGATCTGCTCTGTTGAGATTCACGCGATTTGGCAGCGTCTCGCTGAGAAATAGAAGTCCTACCTAATGCTCGCGTAGAGACGCTGACGTGACGCTGCTGTAACGTTACGCGCCCGGTGGAAATGCTCTCATTGATTAGAGTGTTACCTATTTGCAACGTCATACGCGACGCTGACGTTACGCTGCAGTAACGCGCCCAGTGGGAATCAGGCTTTATTCACTCGAGGGCTTTTTAGTTTCTCTGGTTGAAACCACACTGTAACCTTTTTGATAAAATACCTTGCTTCTGAAAATGACATATTATGAAAACCACATTGTCGAATGTTAACTCTTCCAACTCAGTGTTACTCAATTTCTGTTTCACTCCGTGAGCCAGTACATCTTTCACCTCTTTTCTCACTGCCGCTCTTCCTACCTCCGCACTTCCTTCCTCCCTCCCTGTGGTTTATATTCTTGTGACTGTTTATCTTTTCAATTTCTTCTCTCCCTCACCGTTCCGGTCTCTCTGTTTGCCTTCCCCACTCAGACCAGAGCCTCATGGTCGTGGAGGCGGCTCTGTGCCGGGCCAGGCAGACTCTCCGCTCCCAGAGCAAGACGAGGAGATCCTGGGCTCTGATGATGATGAGCAGGAGGACCCCAATGACTACTGCAGGGGTAGGTGTTGTGCATATATCCAAGCCAATAAAACATAGAACAGCAGTATTGTGATATATTTTAGTGAATATGATTGGATCTCAAATCCACCTGCACTGCAGCTTTGATTCATATAGATGTTTGAGTGTATCAGCATCTCTGTTTTGTCAGGTGGATATCACCATGTGAAGATCGGAGATCTCTTCCACGGGAGATACCATGTGATCCGTAAGCTGGGCTGGGGCCACTTCTCCACTGTGTGGCTGGCCTGGGACATCCAGTAAGTTCAGTTTCTTAATCTGACTGTGTGCAGTTTAGATAGAGATGTACAGATTTGCAGAGTTCATGAGCCAATTTTATCAAGCCACAGCTGCTGCTCCGTTGCAATAAAGTGAGCTTGAATATTGTAGTTCTTCTGAAAAAGAAATGTCTGAACCATGGAGTGCAGTGTGCATGCATAAGTATGCAATGGTCCACAGTGAGGGCCAGGAATTTCAGTCCTTCTGCAGCCTATATATGTGATATTTATAGATTATATACGTTAGGCTTCTGTTACCCTGAGCAGCACATCTTGAGTATCACGGTACTTTAAAAAATATGGTTATAGGTTCTAATAAAGGCCTGGTGACGTTTTTTAGTTTAATACCATTGGATATTTTTAGAAGTGTTATAGATATATGCACCAAGAGGTTTGATGCTACTATAACTGTTATTACTTGATATATATTTTAAAAACGGTTAATGTGGTTAAATGAGTTAAATCACTGATTTTGTGTGTGTGTTTCAGAGAGAAGCGCTTCGTGGCTATGAAGGTTGTAAAAAGTGCAGAACATTACACAGAGACAGCTCTGGATGAGATCAAGCTGCTCAAATCCGTAAGGCACAAAGTCACCGTGATAAAAATATTTTCGCAATGGTTTCAGTGATTCCAGTGTCCACAACTTTAACAACCCTGTATGTGTCTGTGTGTGTTTTCCAGGTAAGAAACACAGATCCCAGTGACCCCAACAGAGAGAAAGTGGTGCAGCTTCTAGACGACTTCAAAATTTCTGGCATGAATGGCACTCGTATCCTTTGTTGTTAATAAATTACAGTTAATCTGTTCCTGATATGCAGATATCCTTTGCGCGACACTTTCCCACACATCTAATCACACTGGCAAAACATACATTATTTTTTGACCACTTTTGATCAGGTTTTGTCCAAGTTGAAGTCTTTTTTTATAAACTGAACTGTGTCTTTAGAAGAAGGCTTTTCTGTTGCTGTCATTCTGTAAAAGAACGACGCAGTGCAACAAAAGCAGCGTAAATGCTTGGCGTCTTCCATTTTCTCTCTCCGTCCCTTTCAGTGTGATGGCTTGGACATACTAATTACACATCTCAGGCCAAATAGCTACTTTTAGTGTTGAACATTCAGGGTAAGACTGCATCACCTCAGGCCAGACATTAATTTATTTCAGCCTTGTTATTGTGCTTCAAGGCCCCATTTGTCTGCATTGCTTTTAAAGATCAGCATATCTCAGCCAGACTTCTACCAGAATTATTGAGTTTGAAAGCAATCGGCTGTGACGAGACACAATTTTGGTGCCAGTCATTTGGCAGTCTAAACTCTCCATTTATTATACCCCAGATTCACATCCCGCCCTGCTTTACATGGTGCAGATATTTATCTGACGTTCAGCTAGCTGAGTGCTTTGCCACATCTTTAAGCGCCTCAGTCCCAATGCACCAACACTCTCATCAGTGTGTTCCCGCCATCCAGTTTACAGCTGTGCACTAAGGCACTTACTTTTGCGGTTTGTACTGAAAGATTGTCAATTATGGAATTGCCTTGCAGAGAATTCTGTCTGATCTATTAGTCCTTGACATCGTATTTCTTCAGATGTGTGCATGGTATTTGAGGTGCTGGGTTACCACCTGCTGAAGTGGATCATCAAGTCGAATTATCAAGGCCTGCCTCTTCCCTGTGTTAAAAGCATAATACAACAGGTACTTTACAGCTACACAGACACTATTTATTGTTAAAACAGCACCTATTATTGTTTTCCACAGGAAAAGGATCATTTGATGTTTTGGTTTGTGTGCAGTGTCAGTTAGACTCAGGGCTGCACTATTGAAACGCTGTCAAAAAGAAAACTCATCGTGAGCTCTTTCACGCAGCAGGCAACACATCAGAAATGATTTGTCTTATTCAGGTGTAATATTACAGAACGCCTGATGGGCCGAGAATTATATTTTTCACAGTTCTCAGCGGGAGACATGAACCTTTAACTTGGAAAATCCTTCATTTTGACACTGCATTTTCTGCACTGCAGGTGCTGCAGGGTCTAGACTACCTCCACACCAAGTGTAAGATCATCCACACAGACATCAAGCCAGAGAACATTCTGCTGACCGTCAACGAGCCCTACATCAAGAAAATGGCTGCTGAAGCTACGCAGTGGCAGAAGACTGGAGCTGCTCCTCCTTCGGGTTCTGCAGGTCACAACCTTTCTTTCCCTCAACACTCCACTATGCAACTTCATTGGTTTGATCGGAATGTTGCTGACCATGAAGTGGTTTGCTGTTTAGATTGAACAGCTGGTCCAGTGCCTTCCAATGTATGACTGACATGTTACTTATTTAGTGGCTCACACAACAAGAGTGAGCCATTTTCCTAAATTATTGGCATTAATACAACTAACTGATTCTACGTAAATAGGTAATTTGTTCAGTTAATGTTTTAAATTTGACTAATCAAATTTACGCAACTTGTATTAAGACCGCACAAGAAGAAGAGGAGTTGGGACAGACAACGTTGATTGCACTCACAGAGACTTCACTCAGCAATCACAGTAACCACAGTATTTTGACCAACAGTGAGAAATAGTAGTTACTGGACAGAACTCCAGTTGTAATAGGTAGGTAGCTACTGTATAAGTTATTTCATTGAGTTTCCTTTTAGCAAAATTCTCTGAGTGAATTTGAATTCCCCTTAGTAAACCTAGTGTGTTGTGTTAAGGGCTTTTATTGTGAAATCCTCATGACAACTGTTTGATCCCCGAGAATGCCCTGTAAATAGGGACTTCTGGACCAGCTCTCCACTAAGGGGTTTTGTTCACTACACTATGGATATTATCACAATAAGTGTTTCAGGAACTTTATAAACTGGTGGCGAGGAGATTCGCCCAGCTCTCACTGCCTAATTCCGAGCACCTGCCCTGCTTAAGCCGGAATGGCATCCATAGGACAACCCATAAGCCACAGATACCACGCTGGCCGCGCCCGTTTAACGGCAGCTCTCCTCTAACGATCTTTGCACTTGGTGAATTTGCTAGGTTAGATTTAGTAGCTGAGAATAAAAGCTCCTAGGACACGTTTAATTTGTTGGCTAGAGTTAACCTGTAAGAACCTTATTTAAACACACAACCTTATTATAACAAAAGATTTAGAGATCTAATGTACACTACTTCACTTTAAATGCAATTGAGAATTTATTGATAATATAGCAAGGTGCAAGCGTACAGCATGTAATATTTCAAAAGTTGATTACCGATCAAATTCATAAGAGTATAATAATAAAAATGATTATGGTATGATTTGTCTTACCCTAACCCTAACTTTCCTATAATAAATGAAGCTGTAGCTGGGAATTGTAATCCATCCAATTTGAAGAGGAAAACGGGAAAAGTTGCCTGGCCAAGCAATCTTGAAACGCACTGTCCGAAAAACGGTCTTCAACCGAGGCAATCCACTTTGTCCAAAGTCAGAAAGATCCTCGTCCGAGACCGTAATCCAATACAGCAAGAACAAAGAAAGAAAAATCCATTAATCCATTTTTTTTATATGGCATGCATATAACAGATCATCATCTTTTATAGTAAATCACTCCAGTGTCACAGTGCCCTAGTGTATTACATCAGGTTTGGTAAGTACCGATTTCTCCAGCATGCTCTAATGCTGGTAAGTCCCTTGGTTTTCCAGTCTCATACCATTTTTGTTGGTGCATGGCTAAGAGGGATCTCAAATAACCTCCAGATTACTTGACACAACACAACATGATTGGTCGATGCCTCCATTCGTGGTGCGATACCTCAGAAAAATCTACCCAAAAAATAATTAGTCGCTTTTTTTGTGTAAATGCTTTTAGTTTTATGATTTTATTGTAAAGAGTTACAAACCAGGTTTAAATTTGGAAAACACTGATGTTCCAACTCTGTGGTATAATCCTCTTGTGTGTGATGTAAGCGTTTAGAAACTTTAAAGCATGTTGAAGTTTCTAATAAAAGAGAGGCGCTTATCTGTGTGTTGGTATGAGTCACCGCTGGATTGGTTATGGAAATTACCGGCTTGCTCAGGATTGTGACTCCTGCTGAGCCGGGTGCTGCTGCAGAAGCACTCTATTAGTTCAGCTTGGTGTGAATCAACTCAGCCACCCGAACAGAATACTAATTTTAGAGAGACGAAGGATATGCCACACGTCGTTCACTAATGTAATCCTCTGATTTTTTTCCCCTGTTTCCTGCAGTGAGTACAGCCCCAGCACCCAAACCTGTGAGTCATGTTTTATTTTTATTTTTTTTCTCTAGTGATATGAGGTATTTCTGGAAAATAGATTGAGAATCACGTCAGAATACAAACTTGATTTTTTTCTCTCTCCTCTTGTTTACCTTCCCAAGATGGCCAAAATGTCTAAGAACAAAAAGAAGAAGATGAAGAAGAAGCAGAAGAAGCAGGCAGAGATGCTGGAGAAGAGGATCCAGGAGATGGAGGGAGGAGTAGCGGAAGGTGGAGAAGAGGAGGAAGAGGAGGAGACGACGACAACAGAGACCACCGAAGATACGACTTCCTCGCCCACCCTCTCTATGTCTGCCACGCTGCAAGACATCGCTAACCATATTGTCACAGGTGAATAAGACAAAGATGGAGGACAGCGAATGTTTTTATGAATAGTTGTATTAAAATATCTGAAAAGATGGTAAACCATAACAACTGGGCAGTATCAAGAGTTAAATATTGCAAACTTAATTTTTACCACAGACTTGACCCCAGACGAACAAACCCAGCAGCAACCAGAGGTAAATGAGCGAAGAGAGAAAGCAGCCGAGGAGGAGAACAGGATGGAGGTGAACTGCAACGGACACGCTTCCACGCCGGAGAGCGAGGCCAGTCCGGAGGTTCAAGGGACCAAGCAGCAGACGACGGAGGAGCTGGAGGACCAACAGAACGCCAACCAACCAGAAAGTAACACAGAGAGCCAGGACACGTTAGGTAACAAGACAGAAGAGCATCAGACCTGTAACGGTTCACCTGAGGACGCAGACGTGCAGCAGCTCCCCGTCTCTCTCAGCCCAGACTCTGTCACTGTAGAGCTGAAGGAAGAAGCAGACAAGGAGGAGGAGGAAAAGAAGGAGGAGGAGATGGAGACTCAGGGGGAGACCAAAAGAGAGGAGGATGAAGACAGCCAGGATGGTTAGTTAAACCTTCTTTAACTTTTTTTATTTTAACTGAATGATGATTAGGGTTGGCAAGGCAAGTTTATTTATATAGCACATTTCAGCAACAAGACTATTTATTACACAATACATCAAAAGGGCAGCAAAACACATCAAAAGAAAACAAAACCTTAAAATCAAAGAAAGAGGAAGGAAAAAAAGAGTAAAAGTCACAGTGCAGTTATATAGTTTAAAATTGTATTGGAATAAATGTATTAAAATCGTTTAGGTAGCTGTAAACAGGTAAAAAAAACCCACTTTCATCAAATCGACGACAGTTACACATTGGATTTAAGATTACAATTTTATTTGCTTTTCATTTTAAACTTTTTCTTTTTTACACTGAAGGTGGAGCCATTCCTGGAACATTGTGCCTTGATTTGTAAAGATCAGCAGAACGTTGGTTTAATGCCTTGTTTAAGTCTTACACATTTTCAAATTCTTCTTTAAAACGAATCAAGAAATCAAGTGTGATATAATAAAATTATATAAGTTAATATATCACACACTCGGAGCATGTGGTTGCACTGAACTGTAAACTCTCATGTCACCTGCTCCACTGAGTTTGAATGTATAATCCACAAAATGTACCTTAATGATGGGTTGTAGAGGGTTGTCATGTAATATGATCCGGGGAGTTTTATTCCCAGTTGTTAGAATGACCCAGTGCAGTTGTGAGCTTTCTACTGGCTTAGATTTTCTTGGTCATCTCCCATGTGTATATATATTTCTGTCCCTGACACTCTCTCCTGTCTCCTCTTTAACAGGAGCAGCAGCCAATATGTTAGTAGACCCCCTTCAGCCTGTTAACGCTGACAAGCTGCAGGTTAAGATTGCAGACCTTGGCAACGCCTGCTGGGTGGTGAGTGCAAATTCACATTAGTGCTTTTTTTATCTTCCAATAAACGACTCTCATTGGCCCTAGAAAGGTTTGTCGATGTTGACGTCTGCCTGTGCTTTAAATTTGACCTTTAAATCTTTGTAATAACTGGCTCAATTATGGCTCTCCTCTTCTCTCAGCACAAACATTTCACAGATGACATTCAGACGCGGCAGTATCGTTCTCTCGAGGTGCTGACAGGAGCCGGCTACGGTACACCAGCAGACATCTGGAGCACAGCCTGCATGGTAAAACAAACCACATCGTCACAAACACTCGTCACCTGCACAACTATAAGGAGATGATGTCATCTACACTGGCTGTAAAGACAAACCGTAGCTGTAGTAATAGTCATTTAAACTCTTTGAGTTTTTACCATTATAGTGCAGTTTTATTAAGTTAAATTGTCATCAAAACACATTTTAGGTCTTTTAGGCCTTACAAACATGAATACATTTCCTACTCGATAAAAGATTTGCAAAGCATTTTTCTTTCTCCTTTTTCTTACTTTTATTTACGCAGTGCTACTTTTTACATGGCATGATCTTAATCAACACTGTTACTGCAGTCAGCTGAATGTGTATCGTCTCCTTATACATGAGTCCACGGGACATTAGGATAAGAGAATGAGTTATAATGACAAATGGTTTTATCTTTGAAATTACAAGGAACCATAATCAGATAATTGATATCTGTCAATTATTTCAAGTTGATTATGAAAGATATGCACAGTGGTGGAAAAAATATTCAGATCCTGTACTAAAGTAAAAGCACTATACCACACTGTGAAATTACTCCACTTCAAGTAAAAGTCCTGCATTCAAAACTTACTGAGGTAAAAGTACAAAAGTATCAGCATCAAAATGTACGAAGAGCATTAAAAGTTAAAATACTTGTAATGTTGAACGGCCCCACTCAGAGTGTTATTTATATTCTAAATGTATTATTAGATTATTTGTATTGATGCATTTATGTAAACGTTTTGTAAAGATATGGCTCATTTTAACTACTTCATATAGTGGGTTTTTTTTATGTTTTTCATGTTAAATCTCGACTTAAAAAGTAACTAAAGCCGTCAGCTAAATGGAGTGGAGTAAAAAGTACAATATTCTCAACAGCCTCAACATTTAGTGGACTAAAAGTATAAAGTTACATAAAATGGAAATATTCAAGGAAATTATAAGTACCTTAAGATTGTACTTGAGTAAATGTACTTAATTACATTCCACCACTGGGCATGCACTCATGTAGTGTAAAAAATTAATATGGAAAGCATGCAATAAACATGTACGTTTAGTACATCCCCCTTTCCCCCCTTATTTTCAAAAAGTCCTGACTTTAATTATTTAAGTGTGATTTTAATCATGTAGTTTATATTTGTTTTGTAGTTTTAATATAAACCTGTACTGTTTCAACTTTAGCCCAAAATATGTCTGTACCAAATTTCAAGACCTTAACAAATGTGACATTTTTATAAATAATACTTTATATTGTGTTTGGGCACAAAATAGTTAAAACCAATTAATCAACATGCTATTCAGTTTGATTTGTGTGTGTGTTTTTATCCTCAGGCATTCGAGCTTGCTACTGGAGATTATCTGTTTGAGCCCCACTCTGGAGAAGACTACTCCAGAGATGAAGGTCAGTGTCTGCTTCCCCTGAGATGACCGTCCCCAAACTGTCAGACAAACTATAGGGTTGCTCAAGAAGCACTGAAAGGAGTGTGGATACCAGCTTTACATGGGAAGCTGTAGACTTAATGGTCTAGTGCTGCAGACATTCATTGAACGTGTCATTTCATCAGCTGTGTTTGTGTTTTTCTCTGCCTCCCTGTAGATCACATAGCGCTGATCATCGAGCTGCTAGGCAAAGTTCCTCGGAAGCTGATCTTGGCAGGCAAATACTCCAAGGAGTTTTTCACCAAGAAAGGTAAACATGCGCGCCCTGCCACCAGCTGTCTGCTGTAGCAAAATCCAGTTCATCCTTAAAATATTCTCAGGTATTTGGTGCAAAAGTTACTATTTCAGACACAGCACCTGACAGCTCGGGGGACTAGCCATCTGCTCCGTGTGAGGGCAGAACTTGCAAATTAAATTTAGTGCAGCTATTTCCAGTTCATTGATGTGGTGCAGTGGATTTATGCCAACAGAAAAAATACACAAAAACATAATTTTGCATTTTATATTATACCTGAAATAAGTTCAGCACTGTACATGTGCATCTCAATACATTAGAATATAAGTTCATTTCCAGTAGTTCAAGTCAAATAACCCAAACCAAGTATTGAGTGCAAATACATGGACATACTTTTCAGAGGCCAACATTTCAATATTAAACATACTTATTCAAATGTTTTGAGACACTGAATTGTAGGTCTTCATTAAACGTAAGCCATAATCATTATAATTAGAAGTAATTAATTAAATTAAGACATGAAATGTTTTATTCTTTGTGTAATTGAATTACTGACATAAATAAACTCTTCTATGATATTGTAATTTATTGAGATGCACCTGTAATTATAAATGTAATATTCTCTCCTAGGGGACCTGCGTCACATCACCAAGCTGAAGCCGTGGGGCTTATTTGACGTGTTGGTAGAAAAGTACGAGTGGTCCAAAGACGCGGCACACAGCTTCAGCACCTTCCTGCTGCCCATGCTGGACCTGGTGCCTGAAAGGAGGGCCACGGCGGCCCAGTGCCTCTCCCATCCATGGCTCACATCCTAGAGTGCACACCTCCACCCGCCATATTGTGAAAGGATAAATTAGGTTTGAAGATCCTGGGCAGTAAACAAACACATCCATGTCCGCAAGAACCTATGACTGCATTGTGCCTGCATCCTCCTGCCATGGCTGTCGGAGGCATCCCACACACACTTTCACAAACACAATGAAAAGAGAGACTGTGCTGAGTTTTTGTCCTGCTTTGGATTACACTGATGATGGAAGGAACTCGTGTGCTTCGTCCTATATTTATGGCCCTTTTTTTTTTTTTTTTACTGCCTGTATAGGACTTATCGACCTTGCGCCCTTTTTTTTCCTGACTCCAGCTCTTTCTCTGCAGCACATTCTCTGTATTTTTAGCTGTAGTTAATGGACTCTATTGTATTCAAAAGAAAGGTTGCACTTATCTACAAAGGCATACGCAGCCAGGATGTGAACAGGAACTTAAAGATTGCCATCAAAACTACATGCTGTTATCATATAGGTCATAAAAAGCCAAAATTTGTCTTTGTTTGCCAGTTAGCTGTTCCAGCTTTTATGCCTGGCTGTCAAATGTGTGCAAAGTGCTCAGAATTAATAAGTGCGTAATGCTAACAGCCATGAGGAGATACTAGTGACGTTCTTAGCACTGTTGAGTTAGCTTTATCTTCAATAACTTTTGTAAATTTGTATACAGGCTCTGGAGTGATTCATCAGAAATCAAACTTTATTTTTCAGTAAAACCCAAACTGTCATCTCAGTTTTTACAAGCGTTATTGTTAGTTTCAGCAATATTATACATTGTCTTTAAAAAAGCAAGTGTGTACACAAAATAATAAAAAAACAACAACATTCAGATTATTTTCCTACTTCACACACAAAAAGGACAACTTAATGCTGTTTCATACCTGGATAACATTTTGCCTGTTAAAACAAGGCTTCATATAACTATCACATCAACAGTCAAATCTTCTACACTCAAAACCTTTATGTGGTTCCACGTCCAGTGTGCACCAAAGAGCTGGCCTTTAGTCTCTGCCTCTCTGCAGCGAAAGCTTTGCACAGTTTGACCGTAAATTGAAGGCACAAGCTGAAAGGTTTGAGCATTTTTTTTACACTTTTTAGAAATTCCTTGAAGAATGTTCAGGTGACTTCCAGTTGTATAAAAACTAAAGCTTTGTTTCCACTGCACACGGAGGTGTTGGATTTGAAAATAATGGATTGTACTAAAACAAATGCTGTAATAATGCTTTGAATCCCCTCAGAAGTATTTTGCTTGTTTTTCTACAAAGTCTCCTCTCCTTCTGTCCATGTCTGCGCTCTTCATGATTGTTCATTTTTTTCTGTAGGTTATAAAAATAAACATATTTCAAAATCTTATTAAATTGCATTTGCCTCTTAAATTGCCACTGCAGTGTTTCGATTCTCTGACGTAAACGTTTGTGGACATAAATCCCCAAAGATTTCCGTATTAGAAGACATTTTCATTAAGCTAATGTATCATCAGGACATCTAGAGGGCGGATACAGAAGGACGTGTCAGATTTCACTTTAACTCAGCACAAAGATTTAAACAAAATCCCACAAAAATGCTCCTTTAACATCAGGTATTGGCATTTAAAATGAACATATTTTTAATGATAACATAAAATGTTTAAATTTATGTTGTTCTGACACTGAAATAAAACAATGTTATCACTTGGTGTGCTTAGCATTTATGACAGTTCTCTCTCCAAAGTAACAAGTTGCTCCGGTCATTTCGGATAATAAATTGCCTGAAAGCACAGTCCCAAGTATAACCATTCACAGCTAATCTAAGGCTGTGATATCTTAGCTGGAGGTTGAAAGTGACTTTTCCCATGTTTCCAAAGTCTGTTGATAAGCCGTCACTATTTCAAGGGCATGATGAACTTCTTGTAAGTTATTTTTAGATTGTAATTTACTGTCCTGAAGCCTTGGAATACATTTAAATCCTTCATGCCTGTAGTTCTCCTCGTCCCTCTGTTGTCCACACGGGTCCTAGGCATTATCTGTTGAGAGAAAGACATTACAGAAAAAAGATGAACTGTAATCGTCAGTTCAGACAGATTTTAACATAAACATCCATAAGATAAAGAGTGTGCAGCCCTGCTTGAGGCTGAACTCAAGTAGATCCCACGCAATGCAGAAATGCCTTAACTAGCATTCTTTCTAATGGCCAGCAAGGGTGGACTACATGGGTTGCAAAAAAAAGTCTGTAAAGTCTATGAGTAAATTAGCCTACTTCTTAATTTATTACCCCAATATTCTCCAAATTAGTTTATGGTCTCAAGTGCTCATTTCAAGTCTTCCTCAATGCATTTAGAGTAACATAGACAATACAGCAGAGTTTGCTTTACACTCTAAAGTTTAGAGAGTGGCTACTTTGTGATAGACAGGTAACTATCCTGGGGGCACTGTGTACATTTAAATTGCCATGGACTAGAACTGTCTTTTTCAGCATTTGGTTGTACTACAAACCAATGGGTCACATCACGGAGGCTACGTCCATGTCTTTTATACAGTCTGTGTGCCCACAGTGATAATGCTAACTTTGGCTAAATGGCACAAAACACAAAGTTCAGCTAAAGCTGATAGAAATGTCATTGACATTGGTCAAATTCAAATTTTTAAGGTTTCAAGGCTGTCCAGCCTTGCTTCACCTTTTTCCATATCGTCTCCAGCACTTAAACCTTAAGACTAAGACATACTCTGCAAGAACAGAGAAATTTGTTAGTTTTCTCGAGGTGGCAAGAACAAAGTTAGTTCTGGCCAGGACATTTCATACTACCCGCTTCAAATTTCTGACCAATCACATAATAGTTGTCGGACACCACACAAGAGAAATGTTCTGCCCAGATGATGTGTCGAGAACAAGTTGCGAGAACCTCCGAACCAGGGCTGTGAGAAAATAATGACTTCATTCTTTTCTCACAACCCTGAAAGAGAGAACATATTTATCTGTTGTGGCAGAAAACACATTTGCCTTTAAAGGCTTCAGAGCATTTGGTGTGGCTAATACATACACATAGGATTGGACAGAAATTTAAGCAGGCATTTGAGTTTCTTGTGAAGTATGAAATGTCCTGGCCAGAACTAATTTGTTCTTGTTCTTGCCACCTCGAGAAAACTTACAAATTTCTCTGTTCTTGCGGAGTATGTGTGAGCCTAAACTTTCATCCTGCTAACTCCCTGTCATCCCCACTTCTCCTCCCTCTTGCCTTTCAAGTGACACTATCCAGCTAAATATCCTCATCCTGCCTGTGTTTTCTTCTCCCACCACACCATTTTCCCACCCTCCCTTCCTCCTGGTACCTTTCCCATCCACCTGGAAGTCCTCTGGCAACAGCTGGTCCTGTCGGTTGCCCAGGCTGAAGGCCAGGAAGGAGAGGATGAGAGAGTCCATAATGCTGATGATGGCCAGGATGTAGGCCCAGCGCACCGTGCAGTTGCCCAGGGTGTACTTGTCGGTCCGCTGGCCACACATGCGCTTCACCTCGTCTGAGTCCCAGCCGTCAGGATAGATCATACAGCCGATCACCATGCATGTGCCTGAGAGACAGACAAAGGCACAGGATGAGCAATTGCATGAGCAATTCTGAAGGAAAAATCAGGTACTTCAACACTAACAGTCACTCTTTGCTGTTAATTATTCCAAAGCACAAACTTTCAATGTTTTTTCTTGTGGGAAACCTGTGGAATGTTTCCTTTACTCATTTGTATAATCACTTTAGTTAGTCTTCATGTAAAAAAGCCAAACGTTCAATGGTTACAGTTTCTCAGATGCGATGATTTGCTGCTCTTCCTTTTAATTATTTTAATTCATTTCAAATTATTTTTCATATTAATACTATTTGTTAGACTAAGCAAACATTGTGGTGTAGGTGTTACTTTGGGGCGGGGTCATTTTGATCACCACTTCTCACTATTTTCCAAAGTGTAGCAAACCAAAGACAGTGAAAAGAATCTGCAGATAAATACATAATGTAAATAAATATTTGCAGGCCTATACAAAAGAGTTAAATGTTAGTTTCCCCTCAACCAACAATAGGACACTGCTTACACATTAATGCATGAGGAGGAATAATGATCTAATTATAAAATATATAATTATAGAACTCATGGGGTATTTTTTTTGCATTAAGAACTTTTACTTTTAACACTTTTAATGTGTGTACCTGATAATACATACTTCCGTAACATTGTTAATGCAAGACTATTTTGCACATGTGGTATTAGTACTTAGTGGTATTAGAATCTGAATAGTTCCTCCACAACTGAATTTGTTTGATTTTTATATAATGACATGTTGATTGGAAAAAGCAAATCTTGCTGCTGGTGATGATCAATAAAAGAAAGCAGCTCCTCCACCTCCAACGCTGAAAACAACAAACAGCAACACAGAGAAGCCAGCGGGGAAATTAAATATACACCCCACTCATTCAGGTGCACACACACATGCAGGTGAGTTGCCTAGCAACTCCTGAGCATCTCAGCTCCAGAAAGATGAACTTGTTCACCCATTATTGACTCTACAGAAAGACAGCCGCCCTCGTGCCGTCCCACCTCAACATGCAGAGCCTCGTAAACTATCAGGTAACAGGCTGAAACCTGAGCTCACAAACACACACTTTCACTTTCTGAGCCTCACACACTTTCACCTTCACACAGTTCTCATGCTCACTTTCAAACATGTACTCACCTATTTCAAGACAGATATACTCTCCTAATAAAAAAAACTAGAAAGATCCTTTCTCTTATGCTTAAAAAGGAAAATATCTTTTTTTTTTTTTTTAATGTTTACTTCAAGTATTTTCAGACTTACTGTCTACCCTAAGAAGAAGCAGTTCCATTTGCAAATAGTATCTTTGGAAACAAAATTATTTAAAAAAATGTATAGACTATAAGGTGGTGTAATATGTATTTTGTGTCACTGCCATTCGTTGGAATGCACTCACACACACACACACACACACACACACACACACACACACACACACACACACACAAACAAACAAACAAACAAACAAACAAGCTGAACATCAGGTATGAGGGGTATAAAGAAGGAAAGGAGAAAGTGTAAAAGTGCACCAGGATGTTAATCTCATTATATATGTCATCACATGCTCATCCTTTCACTTGTAGCTACATCTGTTCACAAGCAGCTTCATGTTTCACCGGTGTGTGTGTGTGTGCGTGTGTGTGTGTGTGCGCGCGCGCGTGCATGTGTGTGCGTGTGTTTGCGTCAGTTAGAGGGAACTACTGAAACGCTACTGGATGTTGCGTTGTAATTCCGGTCTTTCTTGGGAATCTCTCATCTTTCTTTTTCTTAAGTGGTCTTTAATGGATATTTCACTTACATTTTAAGATGGTTTAATTTACTGTAAAATAATGCATTGTATTCCTTGTACTCAGGTTTTCAAAATACTAACTTCCAACTAAAGTAATCAAATAGATAAAATATAGTGAAGTAAAAGTAGGCCTATCTTACATTATTCCCCTCTGAAATGTAGTCAAGTAGCAACCTACGTAATTTACTGAGTTACTTTACACTACTGGAAATAGCTTAGAAGCCAATTTAATATGAGGGGGGAAAATACACTGTAGGATTGTCATGTAATTTAAGGTGCTATATATAAGACAATATGTATTGTATGTATTTTTAAACTGCCAGGCCCTATTTGTAGAAACTGTGGTGCTCACTGGAGGCCAGCTGCATCCATGCGCAGATCTTGTACACGCTCCCCGCGTTGCAGAAGAAGAAGAGGCTGAAGCAGACGATGCTGCCCACCACTAGCAGCATGGAGATCCCCACAAAGAACATGGCCGTCTTGAAGGCGCCGGACGGGATGGAGCCGAAGTCCAGCGCGCTCCCTTTGCAGGTGAGCTCCGAGGTGAGCGCGTTCCCGATGCAGTAGTGGAAGAGGCCGAAGTATCCGGCCTGAGGCGTGTGGACGCTGTCCCCGATCCAGTAGGGCTGGATGAACACCACCACGGTGATGACGGCGAAGGTGATGGTGAAAACCGTCCACAGCACGCCTACGGCACGCGCGTTACGCACGTAGTTGGTGTGGTAGATTTTGGCTGCTTCCTGAGCAGGGAGCATGGCGACACGGAGGGCTTCTTAAATGTCTCTTGGATGGTAGAAAGTGGTGAAAAAATCCTCCTCTTTGGTTTTCTTTTTCCTATAAACCTGTATAAGAGTGAACGGGTGCTTTAGTTTCCTGGATCAAATATGCCCAAGAGGTTTCGGTTACTTTAAGCTTACAAATGTCATCCCAGAAGTCATTGGTCTCTATAAATGTGCATCGTAGCAGAAGTGAAGTGTTTCTCCTGTGTGTTAGATGTGCGGCTGTTTGTTTCTCCCCTCTGTATCAGCTGTCTGAGTGTTTCCTCTCCAGGGAGGCTAAGGTCCTCAGAAAAGCCTAATGAATGATTAATGGTTAAAAGATCCACAGAATAGAGTAACACAGGGGCATCAAGGCTGTTCTCCTTTCACTTTTAAGGCTGACATCACTTTCCCCTTTTGTTTCCTTCTCTTTTTTTCTGTCTGAAAAATTAATTGTTATGACTTAACAACAGTTTGTGAATCATCAAAATCCCAGCTAGTTTCAGTTGAAATTCTGGTTTCAGGAATGATATTTTCCTGAATTCTAAAATTTGGAAGTCTGTATCAATGTGCGTTGCTATAAACACACTCAAATAGATATTATGGGTAATATGTTGCAGGTTGCACCCATATAAGTACTTTGTGTGTGCACATAATGGATACAAAACTTTTGAGTCTCATGTAAATTGTTATGTCATGTTTTTGCATTACAAGTTTTCAGAAATGTTATGTTTAGATATGCAAATGAGGTATGAGCTCATTAAAAATTTGCTAATTTGCATACACTTCCAGGACATTAATCTGAACATTGGATAAAGCTAAATTCAAAGTTTTATTATTTATATATCAGATTCAATGTTTTTTTTTTACAGAAAGAAAATTGCGATATCTCCTTTAATCCAATGCAATCGAATCCTCTTCATTTATATAGCACAATTTTAGCAAACACAAGGTTTCCAAAGTGCTACACAAACAATAAATAGATAACACAATACAAAGAGATGTAGAAAACAATGGAACAGTATAATACAATTACAGATACACAGTAAACAATACATAAATACCCATATGTAATTGTTCCTCCTGTCCATAAAAACAGACATTATTTACTTGCTGAGCCACAGCAGAGGAGATGAACACCCTTCAGAATGCATTTTATCACTGAAAACTTTGGATTTTGTCCCCCATCACTTACACAGGAATCATTAGGACGAGATTAATTTAATTTAATTTAATTTAATTTAAAAAAGGAGGAACAGTTACAGCAACCACTCTCTTAATGTACATATGGGTATGTGAGTAATGATCATAAAAATGTGAACCTGTCCTTTCAGTCAAAAGTAAAGAGCCCGTCATGGAAATAGACACGGGGAGAGTCTGAGACATGTACTTGTATGTGCTGCAGTCTAACACTAGATAGAGCTAGAGAGCTTCAGTGTACCTACATTACCAGTCCTAACCCCAAATCTGAAGTCTTAAATCCTAAATCCAAAGGAAACTGACAGGATGTGAACCTTGCTCCTCTATTGAAGGGGCCAGATGTGCTACCATTGCACACCGAAGACGTTTTGTTAGTTTTTGTTATTTATTGTGTTTTTCTATGTCAAACCTCAATCTACTAAGAGACTGACTAACTTTATCTCTCAAATAAATAAAATAGAATAAGCTATTCAATATTTCCATTTAATTAGGTGGCCTATAAACCAATAGTGTAAGAGGATGTTACATGTGTGTAGTGTGTGCATTTATTTCAGCAACATCAAATTATCATGGTAGACAGAGCTGTGTAAGATGCACGTTTGTGGTGCCTTGTAACAGTCATATGCTGTTGTTTTTCACAATTTATTTCATGCATAACAAAGTTGCTTCTATCTGTAGTGTAACACATTCCATTGCCACGTGATGTTTTCCCCATAGAATTATGAAAATTATGGATTTGTTGTGGTTTGTTCTCAGTTGTGGCCCCCACACTGCTGCACTGTTACAACACATGAATGTATTGACTTAAAGAACCCCTTCAGGTGCCTAAAGCTGACATACCGGTGTTTGACCTTTTGGTGGCTTTTAAATACAGTACTTTGGTGCACAAAGTCCCCTGCTGACTGAATTGTATATTATATATAATTTTAGTGCCTGGTGTTGACCTAGAATCCATAACCTACAACCAACACGACAGTACAGGTGAATAGGTTTTTAAAAACGTATAGATATCACCATGAAACTTCCCCAGTGTGTATTTAACATTAAGACAATGTTGGTTTGAGCTCATTAAATATATGCTGATTTGTTTATATTTCCAGATATACATCTGAACACTGGATAAAGAAAATTTCAAAGTTATTATTTTATTCTGTGGATATATTAGTTTAGGACGTCTCCTTTTATAATTTCATAAATCAGAAAATACTGTAAAAAATGTTTTTAGGAGCAGAATGTTGTATATAAATCAGGGTATGGATCATATAAAGACAAACCTCTCTTTAAAAACCTTCAGAATAAAGTTAGGATAGAAACTGGTAACTTTGGTGTAAGTAAGTGTAGATGAAGTTGAAATGTATGGCTCAGAGCATGAGAAAAAACTCATTTTGAGAAAACGGCCTTTAAATATTTCATACATTCTTAATGGAAATGACTATTTGAAGACAAAATATTGAATCTAATTCATAGCAACAACAATACAGAATATGTAAAACACAGGAAGTTGTGATGAAGAGGTTTAGACTATGTTCACCGTGCTACACGCTGCAACAGAACACCAACTTGGGGTGAATTTAGGAGAAATCTATAGGCGCAATTGGATCAAATATAGTAAAATATACACCTAAATATTGGTTTTGGATGTTTTCTTTCTATTATTCTGAAAGAAGACATGTCATCAGAGATTAATAGCTCAAAACCTCAAAATTGACCAGAGCATGAAAACAATATTTATGCCTGTAGTGTCTCGCCTTACCCCGAGACGTGTCAGTGATGTTTGGTTATTCTTAGTTTATTCCCATTTATTTTCTTACAGTTGATCTAGTACATGTGATACGTTGATATACAGATCTGCCGCAGTGTGTGTGCACATGTCTTCATGTGTGTATGAGTGTGGGCACTGGCATGTCAATGCACTTAGCTTTATTAAGTGATACCGCCCCAGAGTGAGAGGGAGGTTGTTTATAATCAAGTTATGCGGGAGCAGCAATCCAATTTTCCAATACAGAATGGAGTGAGATTTCATGTGTGTACGTGTGTGTGTGTGTGTGTGTGTGTGTGGTGCTGGGATTTAATGTCTTCTTTGTGTTTTTATTTTGTGTGTGTGCATGCCCGGGTTTCTTTTATGAATGCATAATGTGATCAGACGTGTTAGTCACAGCTCTCTAAGTGGATACATTAACTTAAATGTTCCATAACAGTGAAACACTGACACTGGTCTGTTCGAGTACAGTAGATGTAGAAACATTGGTTTTAACAGAAGCTGCACACACAGTGTATACAGTGGTGTATTGAAACAAAACAGATTTAAATGACTTTAAGGGGAATTCATAAGTCTGGTGAGCTCCCATTTCGCCTGAGGTGGAAGTTGTGTGTATGTGTGTGTGGTTAACCCTTTACACCCTCTTTAGGCCTATTTGATCGGAGAGCACAAAAAGGCTTTTCTGCCATTTCAGCATCTCTTCCTGTCCCTTTCTGCCTGCCTGCTTTAGAGGCTGTTTCCATAGAAACGAGGTGAAGGATGGCCCCGGAGAGCTGAGAGGGGAGGTGATGGGGTAGGATGACAAAGGAGTCGAGCACATTAATTAGAAAATGATACTAATTCAGCGACAGATTGCTACTCTAATGAGTGAGTGACACCTGTTTTATGAATCATTTAATATGCAGCTGGATTCAGTTCAAATTCTGGTTTTGGTTTTCTTACATTTTTTTCCTGAATTCTAAAGTTTGGAAGACTTTTATGAGTGTGCATTGTGATAAACACACTCACATAGATATCCCAAGTTTGTTATTTACATTAAGACAATATTTCTTTGCATTACAAGTTTTCTGAAATTTAATGTTTAGATATACAAATGAGGTGTGAAATCATTAAAAATGTGTTAATTTGCATATATTTCCAGGCCATATATCTGAACATTGAATACAGATTATTTTGTTGTTATATTACATTCAAAGTTTTTTTTTTTTTTTTACAGAAGTAAATAGGGATATCATCTTTTATCATTTCATCAGAAAATACTGTCAAAAGTCATAAAACATCTATTTTCATCATGTTTCTAGGAACAAAAATGTTCTATAAATCGGGTTATGAATTATATAGACAATTATAGAGACAAACCCCTCAATAAAAACCTTAAGAATATAGTTAGGAATTAAACTGGTAAGTTTGGTGTTTGTAAGTGTAGCTGAAGAAAAAATAGAGAAAAAAATAATTTTGCGCCTTTAACCCATAAGAACCCATGATGACACCTGTGTAACAAACACTTTAAGTCTTCTAGAATCTCCCATATTCAGCTTTATGCTTCACCTTAACTCATTAAGTCCCTAAGTGACACATACTCAACACCCTGCTGTGGTGGTCATGTGACTTTGACAAGAAGTGGCCAAATGTGTGTGTGACTGGAAACAGAAATGTGAAAAAGTAGCTCATTTTAAAAAGCTTATTTTTTGTTACTAGGCTAAGTTTAAACACATTTAACAATTCTAATCCATTAATCGGGTGTCCTGTATTGCATTTAACTTGTTCTGACCATATTTCTTGAACAAATTAAAGTCACACATTTGATAGGCCTATATGTTTTGGAGATGCAAAAGAAAAAGGCAAATTTGTGTCTCTGTCAGCAGAAAATGTGTCTATTTTTTTGCTATTTTAAAATAAGAAATATCATAAACATAAATACCATAAATGCTCAATGTAACATACATGTGACATCACAGATCTTTAGGGGTAGTATTTTTTTTAAAAAACATCAGAAATGTGTTCATGGGTCTGGGTTCTTATGGGTTAAAGATTTCATACATTCTTACCATAAAGTAGTTGGGGCAGCTTGTTCCTGGAGCTGTGGAGGGGAGGTGGGGGCGGATGGGTGGATGGGTGGGGGGTCCGCTGTCACAGATGGACTCTATTAGTCTTTTGTGAATGGGTTAGTAACAGCATGCAGTGGGCTTGGGGCGGGGGACCAAAGAACAACCACTCCTTGTTGACCTCCTCCTCTCTTCTCATCTAATACATATACTCACTCTCTCACACAAACACGCATACACACACACACACTTCCTGGCCTCATGTCCTGTGATGCAGCAGTAAATCAGTCAATGAATGTCACTACCTCTCTGAAACACCCCGAGGCTGCAGCAGCCACTGTGAGCCACCCTCCAGCCTCCACCCTGCCACCGCCGCCCGGTCACAGCCCAGCAGGAAGCACCAGAGCCTGGCCAAGAAACGGAGCAAAGTGTGGGTCAGCATGTGCCCTGGGGAAGGAAGCTGGAATGTAGGCCTGATCATGTTCATGACTCATTACTGATCGCCCACCACTATTAAATCCCTCTGCGACTGCCGATCTGTATGTGAATACATGTTTGAGCTACATGCAGACTCTTCTGGGCTCTCATTCACTATATTACTTTTCTAAGCAAATAAAGTGGCATAATGGGGTGGTACACCTGGAACAACAATATAATATCAGAAAATAATCCATATTATCATATCTGGGTACAGTTTAAACGTTTCTTTTCTGTGATACAATAAGAAGTACAAGTATTTATTTAGAGCCTGGTGTTGACCTAGAATCCATAACCTACAACCAACACGACAGTACAGGTGAATAGGTTTTTAAAAACTTATAGATATCACCATGAAACTTCGCCATTTTGTATTTTACATTAAGACAATGTTGGTTTGAGCTCATTAATTATATGCTGATTTGTTTATATTTCCAGGATATACATCTGAACACTGGATAAAGAAAATTTCAAAGTTATTATTTTATTCTGTGGATATATTAGTTTAGGACGTCTCCTTTTATAATTTCATAAATCAGAAAATACTGTAAAAATGTTTATTCACTACATTACTTTTCTAAGCAAATAAAGTGCCATAATCGGGTGGTACACCTGGAACAACAATATAATATCAGAAAATAATCCATATTATCATAGCTGGGTACAGTTTAAACGTTTCTTTTCTGTGATACAATAAGAAGTACAAGTATTTATTTGCAGACTTGTTGCCTGTGAAGCCCTTTGAGATGACAGACTTTAATTCAAGGCTCTAGCTAGCTGCATGAACATGAAGTTGAATTAGCAGCTGTGAGCCATTGACAGTTAGCAGAAGGTTAAAGTATTAGCAACATTTACTCTCCATCAGTGGAACACTTCACAATATTAACACGTTATATTAGATTTATTGTCAGACTCAATTTTAGGCTTTCACTGTCTGAAGGGACGACCACACAGTTCTGAATTCGTATAACAGCCAATAGAAATGTGATTGGCCAAAGTCTCCTGTCTCAGGCTAGATTTTCTAAAGCCCCAAAACAGAGCCAAGAGGAGGTGCAGGAGTCTGGTTTTATGAATTACAATATACTGAAAGGTTTTTCGGGAAGTTTTGTCCAATGACACAAACACAAATGCCCCAGCTTTAAGGACACCTAGCTAAAACTAATACAGTCTAATGCACCAGCCATGAAAAAAATCCGACCTTAATGAAGGTTATGATGTTCGATTTCTGCTGAAACTGTTTCAGTGAGGTGTTAATTTGACTGTTCCGGGGCTCTGTGTGGGGCTTTTTCTGGTTTCCTTTGGATGCCTACTAACCTCATGTAGACAGTAAAACTCCAGAATTAAACAAAAAAGATAGTAAGTGTTAATAAGTGATCTTAATAGTTTTGTTAATTTTGGACACAGCCAGGCAAGCTGCTTCCCCTTGTTTCCAGTCATTTTGGTAAACTAAATGAACAGAGTGGCATTAACATTCATCTCACTCTTGGCAAGGAAAAAGAATAACCATATTTCCCAAAATGTCAAAAGGTTTGCATGCATGCAGGCAAATTCTTGAAATCAAGAATCTGAACAACAAACATTATGATATTTGCTACTTTTGATATCACCCAGCTCACAGAACAGACATATCAACACTCCTTTCCACTGTAAGCATTGACAGCCAAGCTCAGCAGGGTGATGGGACAAAGCATGGCGGGGGTCCATCACTGCCAGGAACTGGTGAGGACCTGCTCTGCTTCATGCCACTGCAGCTGACACACATAAATCTAAACCACATAAGGAAACATAAAACACAGCATCTGTGTGCACATTTATTAGACCAAGTCATGTAGGAGGGAAGCAAAAAATAAACATGAATGATTCGACTTTTCTTCCTGTCGGTGCAGCTCTTTTTCTTCGATCCAATGAGTCTTCCAATGTGTGTTTGCGTAATCCAGGCCAATTCAAACAGTTTTGTTACGGTAAAGAATGGGGGATTAGCTTAAAGAGCTTCAAAGCCAAATATAGAAAATGCATGTGAGGGATTATAGACACATCAAAGAATAAGGATGGAGAATACATTAGGGTGCAGTTTCATCTTTCATCTCCCTCTCTCTGTCTCGCTTCTTGTCTTTTTTACTGAATGAATAAATGTGATGCACAGGTTTGAGAACTGAAAGAGAACACCTGACTTCATTGGCATTGAATGCGTCTCAGGCTTTCAGTACAAAGTGTGCACATGGTTGTATGTTGTTTTGGAAATTTGGCAGTCAATGATTTTGGTTGTTGTGATTTTTCATTATTTTCATTTTATATCAGTGTGGCTAAAACACGTTTTATTTCAAAATAATACATGCACCATTTAAATGATAGCTACAAAAAGATTGCGGTACATTAAAGTTATGAGTCATCATCTTGTCAGGAAATAATCATATGCTGCAGAAATGAGAAGATGGGCCATAAGTAATATTCATGAAGATTTGTGTGTGTGTGTGTGTGTGTTTGTGTGTGTTGCTGGAAGAAGAAAAGTGTCAAATCCAAAGAGCGAGACTAAATTGCTGACTCCCCCATGACTGACGGAACCCGAGGGCTGCTGGAATGATTGTGTTTGAACGCCTCTTATGCAATTAGTGTGCTGTTATTTTGACTATATGAAGCCCTAAATATAGGGATTATGCTGCAGTTTGGCAATTGCAATATTAAAATATCTTCAGGGTTTTAGAACCCACACAGTACGGTTATGAAATGTGCTTTTTTTACATTGTAAAGTGCTGAGGAGGAGGAACAAATCAGCCAGAGTGGATTTTAAAACTGTAAATATGCCCGAAGAGGAATAAAGGGGACTTAACATATGCTTAGGGGCACAGCGCAGCCTAATTATGTAATAGTTGGTATGGTCTTAAAAGTTCACCAGACTAAAGAAGGTGAGTGTGTGTCTGTGTGTGCACTACCCTTGTTTGTGTGATTTGCTGTTTGCTGTGGCTGGCGGCCAGTTCCCAGCAGATCTAGGAGGATTGTAGCTTTATCCTCATAACTGGATGTTAATCTTGTGTGGAATCCTGCGCTGCTTCCGGGGAACGTAGCACTAACATCGCCACCTGGTCCTCGGGACACTGACACACAAACACACACACAAACACACACTGGTGAAAGAGTCCTAAGCTCCTCTGTGCACACAGAATGAGTTCATGCAATCATATGCAGACTGTGTTGCATTACATAAAAGTGATTGTTTGTTGTCTGTGGCTGTGCAGGGACTCTTTCCAAATTCAGACAGAGAGCAGTGTTTCTTATTAACTGGGCTGAAGTCTATATGGTCATACAGAAAAAGCCACTTAGATAATGTTGAGTGTTTCTGTAGTTGTGAAATAGTTAGCTCTACTGTATTGTGTCATATTGGGAAATAACTTGCTGCAGTTCAGACATGACTATCATTGGCAAACTGTTTGTCCATACTGAACATGAGTCATAGATATGAGGAGGATGAGGATCTGGAAAAGTTGGAGTTTTCTCTGTGAGTGTAGATTTGAAACCTGGCAGCATCATACACTGCCAAACCCACTGACAGCTGTAGTGGCTCTGAACATGTGGGAAAGTCACTTTGCATAAATCCGTTAAAGAAGTCTAACAGAAACCTGGCTGTATCTGCATGAGAGAGGAAACAGAACTGAGGAGAGAAATAGATAAAATGTTTGGAATATGGACAATGTTGAGAGAGAGAGAGAGAGAGAGAGAGAGAGGAAATCAAAAATACATGTTTTTACTGTTATCTATAGGTCTATTTATGAATCTAGGTTGTTTTGGTGTGAATGACTGAATGTTAAAGATATTTGCTGGAGAGATGACTACCTTCTCTCAAATATAATGGGACCATATGGCACTGATGGTGCTCAAATCACCAAAAAAAACATTCATTTGAAAAACTCATGAGCAATTTATCTTTCCAAAACCAAAACCCGGTTACTAAAGATAATCCACAGAGCTTGGAGAGAGCGGTTTCATGCCTTAACTAATTTATTTCTGGTATTAATTATATGAAAGTGCTTACAACAAGTTCTGTGGAGTATCTTGAGCAACCAGGTCAGAAAGGAAAGAGATATTACTGTTGAGTTTTTCAACAGTATTTTTTCTGGTGCCACAACAATCAAGGTATAATCTAGTTCAGTTACATTTGTGAGAGGCAGACAACTCTACGGCCTATTTCTTGAAACAATCTGCAGCTCACACCAAAACAATCTAGATTGACAAACAGCACTACAGACAATAGAAAAAATACAGTACAGGCCAAAAGTTTGGACACACACCTTCTCATTCAATGCGTTTTTCTTTATTTTCATGACTATTTACATTGTAGATTCTCACTGAAGGCATCAAAACTATGAATGAACACATATGGAATTATGTACTGTTAGAAAAATTGCATGAGGAAACCTTGAAAATTGATAATCTATCACCGACAGAAAAAATCTGTCACCAACAGAAAAAACCTCACCATTTTTCTGCGCATTCTTTGATGGGGAAATGAAGAGCTGGAGAACGTCCAAGTTTCTCAGTTTAACAAAAGTTTTATTACAATACGTCAAAAAATGTGCACTTTACAGAGATCTCTGGGTTCAACCTTAACTCATGTCCCTGAATACAAACAGACGTGTTTCAGTTCATGAAGTCTGAACCACGACTCCCTCCCTGGAACCCATTAAAATAACCTTACAATTGTTTACAAAACACGCTGGTCGATTTCCTCCAGGAAGTCCCGCCCTCTTGATCGCTGATTCGCCAGTTTTAATGCATACAACGGCACGTCATGCCACCTGGTTGCTTGCTGCCGAAACCAGGCCTTGCCCTGATCTACTAACAAACTTGTTAGCACAAACATTTTTCCTTGTTATGACTTACAGAGATTCTCTCACGGGATTTTCACTTGGCCTTCTGTACATACACACACACACACTCACACTCACAAACGCACATACACACACAGCAAAAACTGTGTCTCAATATATCTGGATGTCATTCTTTGTGATTTATAGAATCTTAGTCAGTTTAAGAAAGTGGAATATATGTAATTAAAATAATCATAGTTTTCTACATCAATATTAACACACAAACACAATCAATGTATCAAATCATATTGTCTGACTTAATATAAATGCATAGAGATATTTATTACAGTCAAGGTTTGACCTTTGACAGTGACCTGCGTCAGAACAGAGAACAGAGACAGAGAACAGAGAAATAAAGCATAAAACCATTTACCAATATAGAAAATAATCAATTATTTTAACAGTACTTAACAAAAAAAGTGTGAAATAACTGAAAACATGTCTTGTATTTTAGATTCCTCAAAGTAGCCACCCTTTGCTTACTAGAATATAAGACATGTTTTCAGTTATTTCACACTTTTTTGTTAAGTACATAATTCCACATGTGTTCATTAATAGTTTTGATTAATTTACAATGTCAATAGTCATGAAAATAAAGGAAAAATATTGAATGAGAAGGTGTGTCCAAACTTTTGGCCTGTACTGTATGTCATTTGGATTTTGGGGGAAACTGTCCCTTTAAAGTGCATCCTGTCTGTTTGACTCAATTCAAAGAAAGTATTTCAGTTTCCCCTTTTCAAGAAATCTGACTCAGCAGGAGAGGGAAGTGGCCAGAGTGTAACTTCCCATACAAACAAGAGCAAATTAACTCCATATTCCTCTGGAACATAATAAACCTCTGCATGAGGTTCAACCTTTGACCTCCAGGCGTATAAACCTGCGGCCCCTCCTCTCCCTGTTTATGGCAGTTTAACGGACCTCAGAGGTCGCCGCTGGCAGTCGGTGCTGTAGGTGTGTGAGAGCTTTACTGCCCGCTGTGGGTGTGTTGCTGCCAAACAGGGCTGTTGAGCCCGCTGATTGGTCTCTAATGCTCAATAGGGGCGGGGCTATGTCTGCGGTTGGTCCAAATGCAAGTCAATCGAATGCTATTATGCTGCATTCAGGGGCTCCTCGTATTATCGATAGTCATATAAAAGTACAGTTTAATTAAAACCAGCATTTTGTTCTTTGCTCATATCACCTTTTTTTGCAGTGGTGGGATTCATCTAAGTACATTTACTGTATTTAGGTACAATTTTGAAGTACTGGTACTTTACTTCACTATTTCCAATTAAAGTTACTTCCAACAATATATCACTAAGATGGGTTGTTCTGCTTCTTAATGATTTACTTTTGTGTTAATTTTACAGGAGTTCAGTTTGTTGTCAGGAGGAGTACTGCTCAATTGGCGAAAACAGTTGAATAAAGTTTTTTGTGGCTCTGTAGGGACCTTTCAAAAGCTTGAAACCATAACCATGATGATGTCATGATATGTGATACGTTGAGATTGGGCTTGGAACTTAAATTTAAACCAGAAAGTTTTTGTGTTTTGAAAGAAGTGATCATTGGGGATCTAATGAAATGTTATCTCTAGTTGCATTATGGGAAATGAAGGATCCGGTGTTTTTGGAACTTGAATGAGTAAAAGTCAGTTTATCTCGACCTATGCCTTAATAATTTTTGATCATTGTGTTTTTAAGTCTTTCATAAAGTCCTTCAACGGTACAGAAGTGAAAAATTGCTGGGATACCTACCAAAAAGGCCATTTATACTTCTTTCACCTCTGCTTTGTCTGTCCACATAACACATATTGTTGCTTCTTGTTTTGCGGATGATTTGCATTTTATAATAAAACTCAGCAACGAAGGATTGCATCTATTAAGTTGAAGTTCTTTATTCTTATCATGTATGCAATAATTACAGAGAAGTAGTCGTTGGCAATAAAAGTCTTAGCCCTCAGGCGCCCTCCAGCAACGCTTATTATATACCTATAAGCAGAAAATTGCTGCAGTTAAACCAAAAATCTCAATTAAGGACATAACAAAGTTAAAATAAAGGGCTTAAATAGAAACATAACTTGAATACAAATAAAGTAAAATGTGTGTAGACAGTGATGCAAATGAATAAACTAAATGTAAACAGAATGTATATGTGTATCCATGGCAATGGGTTGAGTGTGGGAAGTTGTAAATTATTTATTCACCATTTCCCTTTTTCATGTCATTTCTGGGCGAAACCATCCCCCATGATCCTCTTAAGTGCACTTAGTTGGAAGGATATGATTTTGGAGAGCTCGAACGCTCCAAAGCTGTACTCAATGTTTCCGACAGTCCCTGAAGGCAGCATTACCCCCTCCAGTTTACGGTCTCAGCGCCGCTTCAACGTGATCGCGTTTCTCTCAGAGAAGCGGTGTGGTTTCTGAGGAGCGCACAAGCTTTGCTCATACGCACTTTAAAACAGGATGTAGCGACTGAGGCAAATCACGGAAAGACGAAAAAAGCGGGTTAAACACTGCGATGTGAGCAAAACCAGCAGAGTGATCAAAAAAATGACCGCCACAGCGGAGGAGAAGACAGGAGGAGTCCCGATGAGGCAGCTCACCGCCGGCAGGTCTTGACGGCTGCTCCCGCTGACCTGAGACGCCCAGCACCGCACGGTTTTACACTCGCCGAAAACCCCAATAAGCCGAAATACTGCACATCCCATCAGCGAAGCTTGAAAGCGACAATGGCGAGCCAGGGCGACTGTGTGAAGGTTGCATTGAGGTAAGTCTCAGACGTCTGTCTGCTGGAAATCTGCCGACCTTTGCAGACCACATTGTGTCTGAGCCTCCTGGGGATCAATTAAATGCATCCCGCACACCTTTAGTCTTATTCCACTACTTACACTCTTTACTGATCATTGTAGGATACAGCACCAGTGAAGAGCACCTTGTTTTGTAATACATGGGTGGTGCTCTGCACAGTATTGATAAGGCAAAGCATGAGCCAGCACCACGCTATCTCCATATGATTGTTTTCATGTTGGGGGACATAAGTTCTCCACAGCATTAGTGTGTTTTATGTGAAGCAGCGGCTTGCATTCATGATTTAACATTGGGGTGAAGTGACAAGGGCAGCTGCAGCCAGGTGCAGGGAGGAGAATGGGCGTTTCTCCTCTAACCAATTTTTGTATTGATATTCTTACAAGCAGCTACCTGCAGTCTCACCTTATCATAACCGAGTCTAGTAAGCACCTTGCATGTGTATGGCTCATAAAGCTCCACAATCAAAAATGCAGAGGCTTGTGGGAGTTTTTCTTCTTTTTCTTATCCTGCCTCTGCAAATGAATCGAGCACAAAGAGATGCTCTCCTTCAGAGCTGTGTCATTCACTGCCTTTGTTGGAAATGCACCCACAAGCTCGGGCAACAGAGCAAGCTTTTTGGATTTCTATCAAGAGGTATTAGCAGCTCGTCGATTGCTTGTGCCAAGACTAAATGCAGATTTGGAGAGATCACATCAATGTGCATGTACCGGCACTGGGTGGGTGCCTCTGAAACTCATGACTGGAGTGTGATTGGGGCTGCGTCTGTAATCATCCTCATTTTGCAGCATGTGGGGCTGAGGCGGTGGTCTGACAGACCCACTGTCCTTTAATTCAGACCCTCCCAGAGTCACTCACATCCGCTAATGAATCCCAATTGGTCATACTTTGAGTCCTTTATAAGAAGATTAGGAGAAAATAGGCATTCTTAAACCCTCTCTTATAGTGCAAATGTAACGCAACTGCAGCAAAGTAAAAGGGAAACTGAACTATTCTTAATCAAGGCCACCTTTGAGGTTCTCCAACCCCAGTCTGGGAGCTATTGATTGAACCTAGTGGGGGCTGAGGATGGGGGTTGGCCCAGTAGAGCAGCCTTTTAAAGATGAACCTTCCAACCGATGGCCCCCCATTTCCCCCAGGGGAGGTTTCAGACTCACTTGTCAATCAGCCGCTGAGTGAGTCTCCTTTTGTGCTTGTTCACAGCAACAACTGTAACAGGAAGTGGGGTGGAGTTGCCAAAAAAAACCAAAGTTGAAAAGAGAAGCCACTTAGACAGCTGGTGGCTGCTGCTTAACTGAAGTTATTGATTAAAGTCTGGAGAGCAGAGGCTTGTTGTGTAACTGAATGAGTGGAAGTGACAAAAATCGCCACACGCACACACCACATGCACGCCTCTGTGTAAAGCTGTCCCTATCTTTTTTTTAGGTGATGCAATATTGACATGATCATCAGTGTGTAAGCATATTGTCGATATAAGCAAATCAGGACATTTATTAGCACAACCTTCACATTGTAATTAAACACAATTTGTGTAATTACATGACTAAGCTACTTCTTTTCATCTGTGTGTGTATTTACAAGCCCTGTGTGTACCACCAAAAGCTTTTGTGTGTTTGAGAGGAAATGGGAAGCCTACAAATAAACACACACGGAGAAGGATAACTTCCTGCCGTATCAACGACAGTTTTCCCCATGACCGCCGAGTTTTTTCTCCCTGAGAAAGTGGGCTGCTGATAAGAGAGGATGGTGTTTAATTACTCCCATGTTGTGCAGCCCTGGGGCAAGCTACATAAAGCTTGGTGTGTGTGTGTGTGTGTGTGTGTGAGTATGCATTCAGAGGGCAATGAGGTTGTCTTGAGGGCCAACCAACACACACACTTCGTCTGAGTCGCCAGCATCCATTTCCTGAATGTCTGCACTGGCTTCCCTAAACAATGGCCGTGTAACCAGTGACATGACCTACAATCCTGCATTCAGACCTGACTGCCTCAGCAATGGATGTTGATATGTCACACACACACACACACACACACACACACACACGTACGCACTTGAGTCAAACACGACGGGATGCATGTAATGTAACTCCCTACTAAGTGGCTGTCGTTAAATTGCTTCTGGCTTGGCTGTTTCGTCTTCAAACAGCTGCCTTCACTTAAAAGAAAAGCTTAGTCTGATGCAAAAAGGCTATAACACCAAGAAGACTGCTAAATTTCTTGAGTCTCCCCACACACACTAATGCATAGACATATGTGTGGTTTCACTTCACCTCGAGGGTGCCTCCTCTTCTCTTGAGTGCTGCATTTGCCCCAGATTGAAGGCTTTATGTTAGGGCAGGCTCTGAGCTTGCATGTGCAGATATAAATGTCAGTAATTCAGCTTTTGTGTGTATGCATGCATGTCGGGTGGAAGTTGACATGAGAGTTACGAGCAGTGCGTTAATTTCCATTTGCATATCGATCTCTCTCTTGCAGTTTCTCTCTCTGCAGCTCTGACACTTACTCATTTCAGACTCTTGTCTTCTGCCGAAGTGCTAAGTCAGCCTCCATAGCTGTGTATAAATAGCCACAAAGACAAATCTGTTTAGTGCCGTTATGGTCTTTGACCTTGTGACTGTTGCTTGATGTTCTCACCTTAACAGACTCTTCCTCAAGGGCTTTCCTCTCCGTTTAATCTGTTACAGGAAAATGACCTGGGGAATCACCAACAAATGATTCCACAGTGTTTCATGCATTTGTGGTTCAAGGTGGTGACAGTTATGATGCCGAATGGAAAACATATCTTCTGTAGATAGAGCACAAGATATACAGTGTTCTTTCAGACTCAACAAGTGGATGATCGGGGTATTGTGGACAGTGATGACGCAGAGTGTTTTAGCTTAAAGGCTATTGGAGCTCAGCTGAGGAAAAAGATTATCTTTTATCTTCATAAATCTATGAAAGAGCTGCAGATTTTTGCCACCCCATGACCAAAATATTGGCTTGAAAACAAAACAGGAGTAGTGGCGGAATACAACTGTGGAAGGGGCCCCTCACAGCTGATACACAAAGGCTTTAAATGGGACTTTTTTTTTTGTTGTAGGACGTATGTCCTGTGTAGGCTTCTAGTCTCGCCTGTTTCCTGTGTGTGTTAACTGTTTGCCACACAGGCTCTGTCTGGGTTACACACCTCCCCAGGGGGTTGCCTTATAAAAATGGCTGGACTCTGGTGGGAAGTTTTGTACGTGTACTTGTGTGAGCCTACAGTATGTACCAGTCACAGGGTAGTGCTGCATTGTAATCTCCTCATGAGTGCATTCTTACACCAGGTCTCAACATTTATCCCCTTATTGACCGGCTTGCTGCAGATTTACACTCACTAGTCAGGAATAGTGAAAGTGGTTTTGCTTTGTTGATGGAAGCCACCACTGAAGTTGTTTTGGCTTCAACCGAGGGAAGAGGAGCAGGAAACATGACAGAGTACACACCCAAGTTTGCCGTTCACATCTGTGCATCACTTCCTCCTCATGCTGGCCTGCTGATCACATGTTTTTTTGTTGTTTAAACCTTTTGGACCTTCTGTGTGAATGTCCTTTGTGGTCAGAGTGCTAAAGAAGCAGCCTGTCTAAATGGCTTAGCATTGTGTGTACAGTATGTGTACGTGTATGTTTGTGTCACTGAAGTGTAGATAAGAGAAACCTCTGACATGAGACCTGAAAGTTGATAGGAACATTGTGTTTAAACCATTTGACTAAAATGTGTGTGGGAGGCACATTATAATGAGCTGTAAAGAATAATACTAGGTGTTTTGTTCATCACCTATAGTAACTGTTGCATCATCAGGCTGTACAGGCTCAGGGGGTTTATAAGCAGATTGCGCCTGAGGAGGTAAAAAAGGTATGCAGGACAATGAAGTTAGTGAGGTTGCTGAGCTACATGGTTTAATCCTGTTTTTCTAAACAACAACACAACTCCTTTTAATGACACACCTGATGACAGGTGTATAATAGAGCTATTTGAATGTGTTTCTAAAATTGGAGAAGTGGTGAATAGTTATGACCCCATAGTTCGTGTCGTTAAACCAATAGATCAAAATAAATATGTATAGGGACCTGGCAGTTGGCACATAAAAAGTTGTGCAACTTGTCTGTTGATGAACTTCTCCATGTTAAGTGCATCAGCACTCCCAAATGGTGTGCTGCTGTTGCAGAATGACTTCCTGTGAGGCTGCCACTGGACAATCCACTTCCTGCTCACTTCCTGCTTTGTGAAGTGCTGAAGAGCCTGTTGACACGATTCTGTTAAAACAGACATATTATGAAAAACTCATTTTTCCAGAGTGTCAACCAAACCACACACTATGTGCCACATTTTTTGTAGTCATGCTAATTAACATGCTTACTGAAAGTAAAGGCTAACATGGTAAACATTGTGCATGGTAGAGTCCATTGTAAACACGTGGAACCTTCTGGAACCTTCTGGAAAAGGATGTGCAGACAGTATGAGAAAAATAATGTGATTTTGAACAATAAAGCATGTAAACATGTACTAGTAGAAGCCCAAAATACAAGTATGAACCTGAAAATGAGCATAATACCTCCCCTTTTAAGACTGAATCCTCAGTGAGAGTGTGAAAGATAATGGACTTGGAGTTGAGCTGTGGGCCATTTGGTTAAAATTAAACTCATAGGACTCGGTGTTCTCCTGAAGGAGAATTGAAGCTTAATAAAAAAACAAACAACCATGAGACAAAAAAATGGCCAGCTGTTCCTGACTCAAAAAAGGGAAATATACATTGACCCAGAGTGTACTAACTGTGTTCTCTGTCCACAACACGTCACCTCAAACTTCCCTCTACATGTTTGCCTCATCGTTTTATCATCCCTTCCTCAAGCTCGTCTGCACTGTGAGCATAATAAAGTGTGAAACTGTGACCAAAATGCTGGAATTTCACCAGCTTTCTCTCTCCCTCCACAGCTCTTTCCACCTCCTATTCGCCCACTCTTGCATGTGCGCGCGCGCACACACACACACAGATCTGTATTTATTTGAATTCATCCATTTGAATTCAGTTTGGAATGAAAGGCGCTTCAGTCTGAACATTTGCATTTTGCTGTTATCAGGGTCTCATCATATGTCAGCTGGAGCTGGCCTTCTAACAGTCCTAACTATTATTATTCATGCAGCTCGGACACAAGAAAACCTTTTTAATGCATTGTGTGGTCAGCACAGAAAATCATTTATTCATTCTTTTGCATTTTGGTGAGAGTTAAATACATTATTCTTCAAACGGTCCCTGATCTGCATACTTTAATAAACACTATTGGCACTTTGTGTGTGTTGACATTATTGTGGTCACTTAGAAATGTGTGTGTGTGTGTGTGTGTGTGTGTGTGTGTGTGTGTGTGTGTGTGTGTGTGTGTGTGTGTGAAGATGAGGCGGAGCAGAGGCCCTTTAAACAGAGCACCTCTCGGGTGAGCACAGACAGAGGACACAGTGTGAATGAGTCTGATGTCACTGCAGGTCTTTGTGCTCTGTGCTGAGTTTGCACACACACATGCATTAAAAGACACACTGAGCAAGGGCAGAGAATCGGAGGGTAAATGGGGATGAAGAACGGGCTATATTTTTAGAGAGTATACAGTAGACAGGAAGGGGCAAAAGAAAGAGGTCTGTAGAGTCAATTTTTCTGATGTCATCTTTGTTTTATAAACTGCTCTCCATCCTCTGAAAAGAGCAATGCTTCCTGCAATTCAACACAACAAATACAAAGAAAAATCAAAGAGAAACAAAAACAGAGGGGCGGGGGCGTTATGGAAAAAGGGGCAAGTGTGTCCTCTGTTGTCAAAGGGGCTACTGTAGCGTGCAAATATGAGCTCTTAGTTAAACATGCAATCAGTGTGTGTCTGCCTGTGTGCGTCCCTGTGTGTGTGTTTCTGAGCATCGTGTGTATGAATAATTTGGGCACAGCTGCACGTGTTTGCCATATTCCCGCAGAGGGAGGAAGAGACAGAGATGGTGGTGTCGTGTCTGGACTGTATAGAGTTTATTTACTTCTCTTTTTGAATGTTCTTTCTAAATAAAATAAAAATATATTCTCTTCTGCTTTTTTAATCTGTGAGCTAGAAATATAATATAACCTGCCATCAAACAAGTGATCAGAGTGTATAATTACTGATCACTTTATCTCTTTTATCTCTGTTTAAACATACAGTTACACACACACACACACACACACACACACACACACACACACACACACACACACACACGTCTTTCCTCTGCCTCTGAAATGTGTCCTAAAGCATTGCATACTGTAAGCACCACAGCATTTCCGTATCCGTGTCGATTTGACATGAATTAATTTATTTTCTGCTTGATTTATCTTGGCAAGGAAGTGCAGATATTATGGACAAAAGATGACCCCTGAATTTGTGCCAGACTGTGTACTATGTGTTTGCATGCATGCTTCAGTAGAGCTGCTGTCAGTGTCTGCTGTGCAGAAATGAAGGGGTGGGTGTGTGTGTGCGTGTCAATGCGTGTTTATGTGTGCATTTGTGCGTGTCTGTGTTTGTGTGTGTGTGACCAGCTGGCCCATAATCACCTTCGGCGCTAAGTAGCTTAATCACTGCTGGAGTTTGTATCTCTGAGTTTGTTTTGTGTAGTTGGGTGTGAATGGAGAGAGACAACAGCAGGACGAGGCTTTAAAAACTGCTGATTTCAGCACTGCATAACTAATTAAATTAAATTCATCTGCTTTAGTTTGTGCAGTTCTTTGTTTTATGGCAAAATAATTGCAACACTATGTGCCACAGTTTTTGTAGCCATGCTTATTAACATGCTTACTGAAACTAAAGGCTTAACATTGTGCATGGTAGAGTCCATTGTAAACACGTGGAACCTTCTGGAACCTTCTGGAAAAGGATGTGCGGTAAATATGCAGTCTTTCTAAAGACCAGCAGGGGGTGACTCCAATGCTTGCAAAAAGAAACCTGATTGTGTAGAAGTTCATTAGAAGATGACCATACTTCTTACCCTACACTTGATTTTTTTTAACCTCAGTTAACATTTTCCTAATGAGTTTATGGTCTCGATCGTGAGATTCCAAACAGCATAATGTTCATTTTGTAGATAAGAGTAAAATTGATGATAAAACAGGGAATGATTGAGAGCATGGTTAGCATATCCGACCTGAGTGTTGTTGTCTTCAACACTTTGACCTTATGTTTCCGGTTCATCAAAGTCAATTTCAACATTTTGAATTATGGATGCATCTTGCAAACCAAACTAGCTAGTTAGCATTAGTGTTAGCTGATAGCTGAGATCAGTCTCCTCAGCTCCACCCTCTCCTCTAACCCTGATAACTTCTGTTTCCAAAAAAACTAAAATGGCAACAGAAAAAATGCCAAACTTGAGGCTTCAAAATAGTCTGATGTTAGCATTCACCTCGAAGCACTGCTCGAAAAGCCTACTGTCATGTTAGCGAGCTGTACTAGACGGCTCGCTAACATGACAGTAGGCTTTTCATCTTGTCGACACTCATGCTTCTCTTGCTTATTTAAAAAGTTAAATACACAGAAATAAGACTTTGATAAATAGAAAAGTAAGACACTGCCTAAGCTGTTGACTGAATGTGTAAGCTATACACTTTTGGCTAATCCTGTTCAGCGCAACAAAAAAGCTAATTAGATGCCAGATATTTACTAATTGACATTAAATAGCAAGTAAGAAAGTAAAGGCAGTGAGTTTGCATTTACATCAGTGATGATCTGACATGTGACTCTACTGACTAGCACGTTTAGACTGATTTAGGAAGTGTCATTCATGAGCATACAAGCACTTGCAAACAGCAGGATAAGCTAGCTTTAAAACACCCTTCCTTTCTGCTAGAGAATTAGCATTAGCCAAATTTAGCTGCAACTCATTATCTTGTCTGCTCCACCATTCATCACACTAATAGTTATCATTCCAATTTCATAGACCATTTAAAAAGATATGTATCTCCAAACATCATACATCATACATCATACATGCAGGCTTTAATGAGAATACATGTGTGCGTATGCCCGATAGGAAAGAAAAGTGTGAAGTGAAGTGAAGCCTCCTGGCTGTGTTCAAATACCTACAGCCAGACAGGCTACATTAGCACTCACACTGAATGTTGTCTGACAGAGTGGGAGGCTGGGCTGGTGGTAATGCTAAGCAACCCTCCAGGGAAGCAGACAGACAAGCAGAGTCATGGCAGCAGTCTGCAGCTCAGCAGCGAGAGTTGTACACTGTTTGTGGGGGGAAAAAGGTGAACACAGACCAAGGTTTTGGCAGCTGCTGTGTATTTGTTTGACTAGAGACCTTTGATACTAGGCATCATACGACCTTCCTATGTTGTATGATGCTTACTATTTTCTGTGTGCTGCAGTTGTTGTTGTTTTTTGTCTAAAGTGGGTCATCTCAACTAACAGAGCATATGACACAATCCGAATATAGGCCCATGCTGTTTTCATACATTTAACATATTAAACACAAAACACCTGAGTGAACACATTTCACATGTTTTACTACACATTATACACATGTTACATACATTTATAGCCTTTTGGGATATGCAGTCTATCCCACATGGAAGACAGTATTTCACTTGTGGAAAATATCATTACAGACGTGGTTTTTAGTTGTTAACTGGATAATACAGGTACATATGTCACATTTCACATGGGAAAACATTTATTTCACATCCTCTAGTTGTAGGGGTGTGGATTAGAGCTGCAACAATTATTCGATTAATCGAACAATAATCGATTATTAAATTAATCGTCAACTATTTTGATAATCGAATAATTGGTTGGAGCCGTTTTTTTTAAAGACAATAAGTCCAAATTCTCTGATTTCAGCTTCTTCAATGTGAGTATTTCTGGTATCTTTGTTGCTTTATGACAATAAACTGAATATCTCTTTGGTTTGTTGACAAAACAAGAGATTTGAGGATGTCATCTTGTGTTTTGGAAAACACTGATTGATATTTTTCAACATTTTATTGACCAAACAACTAATCGATTAATCGTTTAAATAATCGACAGATTAATCCATAATGAAAATAATCGTTAGGTGCAGCCTGAGTGTGGATAATTTAAAGCAAAATGGGAGCTAAAACACATTTTCCCTCTTTGTCTTTATGAATGACTGCTTTTTGTTGCCACTTTTCTTTTAGTCTTTGATCTTTTTATGAACTCCATACTCGGTCTCCCAGTGCCACTGCCATAATTAAGTCTCACACCGGATCAGTTTTTTGCAACATAGTAGCTTACTTGGCTGACAGACCACAAACTAACACTCTCCAGATGATGGGTATTTGCATGGAGGCCCGTACTCAAATTATACACAGACATGGTACTAAGAAGCACTTTGGCTAAAAGCATCCAGTATCCGTAAATAAAAAACAAATGTTATCTTAATGGCCAGAGCTTCCTCTCTCTGACCGTTGAAGTTAATTGGAATCAAGCAGAAATCTGCTCGCACCTCTCTGACCTTGACAAGGCCGTCTGTCATGAAAATGTAGGAAAGAAAGCTAATTTGATTCTTTCTTGTGCTTCCACCTCCCCCCACAGAGCAGCAGACAGAGCAGACGAGGGGGGAGGGAGGGGAGACAAGGGTGGGGGATGAGAAAGTTGGATGGGGGGATTGACCCAGAATCAGCTCCGATGATGCGGATTGATATGCCCTTGTAACAATGAGAGATGCTCATCTGAAATTGAACGCTGGTTACTAGTGTTTGACAGTGGTGAGAAGTTATTTTCTTACTGAGCAGCACAATTTACGCTGTGATAATCAAGGAAATTAAAATTGCACTGGCCGTTAAAGTAATTGAATAATTCCTCTTTTATTACAGTTATAACTATTATCACTATGAATTCTGAATAAATTATAGTATTATTAACTTGCTGAGCTCAGAATTTTGCATCAAAGACCTTTTATGAGGAGTGTTTTGTCTGTGAAAAGCCTGAGGGCGCATATGCTCAGACAGTAAATAAAATGCATCTATGATGGCTCTGTTGTTAAACCAGCGTCTCTCACAGCTGATGCTCTTCACCACTTTGTGTAGTATTCCAGTTTCATGCATAAACATGCAGCTCTGTCCCACTTTACCTGATACTATCAGTAAAAAAATGTGATATTTGAGACCCTGAAGTCTTGCACAGACCCACTCTGAAGCCACTTTACCTGAAGCTGTTCCTACCTGTGATGTGCTGTTCCAAAGATAAAAAGAAAGCAATGAGGCTGCAGCTGTGTATCAAGACAGAACTTAGACTAATAATTACAGTGCTTGTCTTTTGGAAATAAAGACTTGATCTTTCTGGAGCAGTCAACCTATAGCCACACAATGTAGGACAACTCTGTCCTTGAAGTCTGGCTCGGTTAAGAAAACGATCATGTTAACATCCGTGAACCAGTTCACTCATTTGTGCTCCAGCGTGCGACACTGCATGCTAACACAACCAGTCAAACCAATGAGCACCATGTATGTGAGCCCTGCTCTCCCTTATCGCCAGTTACCAATCGACAGCACAGCCTCGAGCCACGAGGGCTGCCAGTCTGTGAGCTTAGTTGGATAGATAGGGTTGATACGAAGGCCGTGGACATTAACTCCCATGTATTGTATCTCTTAGTGTGGAGGTGAAAAGTGCAGCATCATATGAGTGTGTGGATATGCCTGTCAGTGAGATATAGAAAGCAGAGGATATCCTCTATTGAAGGAGGTGTTTAAGGTTGTTAGTATGTGTTGTATGTTAACATTCTCCATGTTGGTATGATACAGAGACTTTTCATTATGCAGATAATTCTATAAACACCAGTTTATATAATTTGCTGCACTGACATTAATGCTATTATGATGGTGTAGGTTAAACATGTAGTTTAACATGACTAGAGCTGCAGCAAACACCCACTATCATTTCTGATCAACCTATGATTTTTTTTAATTAACTTGATAACCATTTAATATATATCAGAAAATGGTGTATCCATCAGTTTCTTAGAGCCCAATGTCACATTTTTAAAGTAATTGTACTCATAATAATTTTAAACCCTTACATTTGCCATGCTGTCAAAATTGGCCAAACATTACGTTTGAATATTCTTTCTTACAATTTGAATATTTATTTTATTTTGTTGATATTTTTGTGCATTATATCCATAGGAGGGTAAACAAAAACAACAAGAGAAATAGCTATTTATTTAGGCATATTTATTTCAATATAAACATGTCTTTTCATCTACATACATACACATTACAAAATTAACAAAAAAATAATGTACTATGCCATAAAATGTTTAAAGACTGTGGACCTTTCCCTCTTCACAGTGCCTCCTAGCAAGCTAACTAGCCAGCTGCTAAATGTGTAAAACAGAATTACTTAATGCTTCATCCACACATTCTTGTCACAGAGAAGGAAAACACATTTTTATTGCCAGATGTGACAAATTTGTTGGGCAGGTTGTTTGTAACTGCTGTAGCATGAAAACATTGTGGAAGTTATCTAGCCAGTAAGCTAATTAGCCAGCTTCCAAATACAAATTCAAAAGCCCAAAGTCATCCAATTTCTTGCTTTGTCTGACCAACTGTATATACAGTACAGGCCAAAAGTTTGGACACACCTTCTCATTCAATGTTTTTCCTTTATTTTCATGACTATTTAAATTGTAAATTCATCAAAACTATTAATGAACACATGTGGAATTATGTACTTAACAAAAAAGTGTGAAATAACTGAAAACATGTCTTATATTCTAGTAAGCAAAGGGTGGCTACTTTGAGGAATCTAAAATACAAGACATGTTTTCAGTTATTTCACTTTTTTTTTGTTAAGTACATAATTCCATATGTGTTCATTCATAGTTTTGATGCGTTCAGTGAGAATCTACAATGTAAATAGTCATGAAAATAAAGAAAAACGCATTGAATGAGATGGGTGTGTCCAAACTTTAGGCCTGTACTGTATATATATATATATATACCTTTTTCTCAACTCCAACGTGATGACAAGTAAAGTAATTGCTCAGAAGAAATGGAAATTCCAGCATTGACAGTTCCATGAAAACTGGACAAACACCATCTGCTGATGATCAGAGACTGAGAGCCCCAGAAAAAACAGCTGAATGTAAGAAATTAAGTACATTCTCATAACTGAATAATGATTAATTGAAGTTTGAGATTATTTTTATATTTATTGACTAATATTATTAGCTCTAGCTTTCACACATAAGTAAAAGGGAGAAACGGCACGTGTGTGTGTCAGTGTGCAGAGACAGACGCCAAAGGGGAGTGGCAGAAGGTGTCCACTCCGATGCTGCCTGCCACCACCTGGGTGAGCCAGCTGTCCACGCCCAGCGCCAGCCTCTTGTGACCACTGTCCCACTTCCTCAACACACTTATAATGCACGCTGCCTTCTATGCTCTGCCATTACTCAGCTGTCTCTCTCCATGTACTTCATGCATCACTGCCTCTTTTTGTCAGAGTTCCTCATTTTTTGCTTTCTCTCCTGGTGCTCCCACCTGAGCCTGCCATTTACGCTCTGAATTTGCTGCCTTTGTGTCCACACGTCCCCCTGTTGTCCTGTATTCTGTCTCACTGAAGCAGAGGTCAAGGCTAGCTAAATGCCATTTGTCACCCCTCATTCACTTTTTATTTGATGCCAGCTTATTTCATTCATGGCTAACATGACCTTACCTTGCCAGGGACACGGCACAGTCAGGTGCCCATTGCTTATTCCTGCCATCCCCTTAGAGAGTGTTGGACCAGCCTATGACTTACTGAATGTGTGTGTGTGTGTGTGTGTGTGTGTGTGTGCTTGGCCACCAGCCTGTCAGCCTGCTGTGATGTTGGGCCCATGTGGAGGATTGGAGACCGAAGCGAGAGACGGATTTTGTAGTGAATGGCCTCCTTCCATAAGCCATTATGGGAGAGTGTGTGTTGCCATTACACTCATGCACAGATGCTTAACTGATTACTATAAGAGCATGGCGTAGACGCTTAGGGAAAGGTGTCTTAGATGGATTGTGATGGATAGAGACAGAGGAATGAGAAGGTCGATTGTAGGGAGAGAGGCAGTTGATGGTTTTATGTGCGGAATCACTGCAGATGGTGATCCAGGAAATCAATGGGAGGACTGATTAAATGGGTAGCAGGACAGAAATGCCTACTGTAGCTCAGTAATCAAAAATGAAGCCTTTCAGCTGCGCTGCACTTATGTTTTACAGAGGTGAATGGTATTACAGTAAGTCTTTGATGAATAGGCTTTAATTAATGAAAGCTGTAAGATACGAGAAGATGTTCATTAGTGCTGAATACATTTACGTTAAGATGAGGAATCGGAAATCTTAATTTCCCTGCCAACCAAAACGGCATTGACGAATTAGGATGCAAAACACAATTCCCATAAATATTCATGAAGTTTGTGATTACATTCTTTAGCAGACATAATTTAGAATATTTGAGAAGTAGAGTTTAACTAACATCTATTTTGATCAGTACTTCGATTAACAGATTATTTTCAGCGTTTTATTCAAAAAACTAAACATACTCTGCATCTTCTTGTACAATGCTCTTTTATTAATTCACATTACTAATGCTTACCTTGTTATTTTTGTTTATAAGTGCTGATGCAAAAAGGGAAGTACAAACAAGGCCACTAAAACATAAAAGGAAATCTAGGATTCACTCTAGGCTGTCTCTGACCAACAACATGAAATATTCAAGGCAATAGCTGTATGAAGGGTTAACTTAACTTAATCAGTGGCACGGCTACATTGATCTATCACTAAACAGAAAGAAAACAGATGGGAGGTATATCTGTTTTTAACATTTGTTTAAAGTTGCCTTTATTATTTGTTTGTCCTTCAAAACAAACACAAATCCACTAGAGACAACATATTAAGCTGAAGCTAATTAACTGAAATTAGGTCACAGAGACACTTGAGTATAATGTGTATGAAGCTGTGCATCATGACATCGACCCAACTAATCCATGAGAAAAAATACTTTACAACTATTATTAGAATCGGTTCTAATTGATTTGTTGCTGCAGCCCTGTATGTAAAAAAAAAAAATATTTTAATATAAAAATGGTATATTAAGGTTGAGCTAGGATATGCCATAACCTGTTATCGGTCAGTCTGTTGGTTCATCTCTTTGGTCCAGACAGAAATATCTCAGCAATTACCGGACAGATAACCATTAAACTTTGTGCAGACATTCATGGTTCCCAGAGGATGAATCTTTGATCATCAGAGTTAAATGATCCCCTGCCTTTCCCCTAGGGCCATCACCAGGTTGCCATTTTTCTTAGCTTTAATCAAAATGGTTTTTCTTCCAGTTTTGACCTTAGGAGCCACTTGTCTGCCTCTCCTCTATCCATCGCTGCACCTCGGGGCCTCTCTTGTTTCATCCCACAGTCACTGATATGCCCAGAGCTCCTAACCCAAAATAGGCCAAGCCAATTTCCTGAATTCTCATGGCTTTTCATGTCAAATGTGCGACAATCTACATGAATTGCCATATTATCCCCCCTCTCCTGTTCTTGTTCTCATTTTCCCCGTTCTCTTGTTCCCTCAGTCTTTATGTTTGTGTGACTCTTTTAAGAGTTGAACAAGAAAGAGGCCCATGCAGTGAGAGTGAGTGCAACAGGGAGATAAATGGTTCAAAGAGCGATAATCAGCTCCACCTCGACAGCTTTTCACAAGTTCTGTATCAGGTGTACAGTGTGACATGGCATGCCAGGACACCTCCAAAGACACCTCCTGTACTCGAGAGGTTCAAGATGCTGACTATGGAGTCTCAGGGACCTTTGATGCATTTCATCCCATCATTCTCTATTCATTCTCTGTTAAAAAACAAACAAACAAAAAACTCCAAACATATAGAAGTATTTTTTCTGTCTCCCTTCCTTTCCTTAACTTTATTTCCTTTGGTAATTTGTAGGGGTAATTTCCATTAAGAAGTGCTATTTTAGTTTTCGACAGGGGAAAATTCCAATTTTTGATACGTTTTTTAGGTAGTATTTTTCCCCCCACATTCATAAACTTCTTTCTGAGTATTTGCTGAGTTATCTTGTCCTGATTGCTATGTGGACACGCCCATGACACGCTCACACTGACAGTGATAAAAGCGCAGCTGGGTTTGTCTCAGCAAGTCAAAGAGAGAAAACACACATTTATTTTTTTCTAATCCTGGAAACAACACTGATTTTTTAGAATGATTTTCAGTAGCTTTGACTTCATACACACTTTTTTTGAATGCTTGTCATACTGGCATTTTACTATTAAAGTATTTATTCTTCTCTAGGAGGGAAAATAAAGAAAAAAAAGAGAATTCTCATTCTGACAAAGCTGTGTATATACCTGTCTGTGGTGGGCAAGCACACACACGTACACGCACACAAACACAAACCACTGCGCCAGTTGGGTTAATCCTAATCTGAACTCCGACAATGACAAAGCACTAATCGGAGGCATGGTACAAGCAAACAGAACAGAACCAGATGGAGTCACTGTGCTCCTGTTTATGTAATCTCTGTTGGGCTGAATGAAGTTAATCTCTTTCAAAAAGGGAAATTCACTTCTGCTCAGTAAATAACACTGCATGACTGCATTAATTGTATTTCAGGTGTATTTAGTATTAATCAGGTTGTAAACACAGTTCTCGTGTCATTGCTCTCAGTGTGTTTGGTTCAACAGAAGTAAAAGAAGAGGAACTTTGAGTATTCATCATATAAAAGTACATTTGTTGCTAACCTGGTGGCATTTAAAACTTTTTTTATTATGTGCAATATGACTGTGGATTAGTTACTTCAACATAGATTCTGTGTTTTCATTTGCAATTTATACTTAAGTATGCACAGTTTGGCAAGAAGCAGTTTTTTATTCATTTTATTTCGAGATCAATTTCAGTGTTCATTGCAGTATTTGTGCATCATTTCATGGCGAGCGCTGTTAGGGTTTATGAGAACCGAGTCTGTGTTGTGTGTGTGGAGGCACCGCCCCATCAGCCGACAGTGTGGTGGGGCTGTGTTGCGGAGAAGTCAGCAGGGATGCATCCTGAAGCAGTTTGGGAAACCACTTGACTACCACTGACACGCACTGACAGGCTTGGAATGAGAGGGCAACACCTTTTAGCACAGTAAACACTCTTTAGAATAATAATTAGAGATGCAGTGCAATGCATCAAAATATTTTCTGAAATCTTTTCGTGGGAAGTGAATGTGTTTGGGCTTGTCGCGCTGTGTTCTCAATCTTGAGGACTTAATAACTTAAATTCATGAGGCAGGCATCCATTTATTTAATGATAAATATACAAAGAATATCGGTTCCTCCTGCCTGTCAACCTTCTTCCACTGTAGATGTTGTTTTTCACCATTAATGAGCTGTTAGACAATATTGTGTAATGGACTGGTTCAATATCAAGGAGAAAGTGGCCACCTATACTAATTATACAAAGGGAATGAGGTGTGTGAGAGAGGCAGAGTGTAGGGGAAGGGATATGATGACAGGTTTTACATGTGTCTCTCTGCTGAGCGGTTATTAATGAGTGGAATGACAACAGGGGGATATTAAGTCTCACCACCTCCTACTTTGTCAGCTTATTGGAGACGAGTGGAGAGAGCAGAGAGAATAGGGTAGGGTTTCCTATGAGGATACAGATGTCACTAATTCCTGCAGAAATCTGTTTTGTATTCATCCTATGTCCACCCCTCTTTTAGTTCCATTTTGGTCTCCACCAACTTCTGAGGGGAATATCTAGTTCATAAGCAGGAAAAATGAGCCATATGTTCACCAGCTAGTGGCTCAGTCTTCCATTTGGTGCAGGTAGTGCACAGATTTATCAGAGATTTTGCACTGTAAACAGCTGCCCAGTGCACTCGCCACTGACTGTCCAAACTGAATAAACAGTAAAGTTGCAGGCTGTAAAACCAAAGCAATAAGCTGAAAGACAGTAAAACGTTGACCTTCGGGAGCCAGCTGATAATTGTCTGTGGGCTCTTCTCTATGAGACGCTCTTTCTACATTACGCAGTAATTTAAACGATTATTAATATAAAAATAAGATTAGTGCAGCTTTATTGCTGTTGCTGCTGTTATCTTTACTGCATTTGACTTTGGAAAATGTATGCACACAGCTCCCATCAGTATAGAGGTCTGCCTGATTGCATTCATATGCTTCATACATCCATATGCACAGTCCTGTGCAAAAGTCTCAGGCAAGTTTGAAAAAAAAAGCCTATTTTTTAAAGTTTTTTTTTAAATTTTTTTTATTTTGCAGCATTTTTCTACACCTGTCTAAGACTTTTGCACAGTACTGTATGTTTAATGAATCACAGCAATGGGTGTGTGTCCTGCTATGTTTGGAGATTTCTTTTAGCTGACACAGATAATTACCCTGCTTCTCATGGCAGATATCGATAAAATATCTGATAATAATAACCATCTTTTTAGCATATTTGGATGAGAGGGTGGAGCTTGGGAGGAGAACACTATTACAGCTAATACTAGTGCTAGCTAGCTAGCTTTGATTGGCACGGTGCATCCGTTCATTAAAAAAACAACAGCCAACTCCTTGGAGTGTTTTTTTAGCACAACCAAACGCTGAACAAGACATTTAGGTGACCAAAATGTTATAATTAACTTTCATTAACTGAAAAGTCAAAATTCTAAAATGAAAACAGTGTGGCAGTGAACTGTCAATCACAAGGAGGCCACACCCTAAAGCATACCCTGCTTTATCGCCTATTTTACTCTAAATGGGACCATATTTTACAAAATGAACACCATGCTTTATTGAAGAAGACTTGCTACTAACGATTGAGACCGTAAACTCATTAGGCAAATGTTGAGGTAATAAATTAAATGAGAAGTAGGGCCATTTTCTGGGCTATTAGAAATAATGCAGGTTTAAGGCACTTTTCACACCGAGAGGTTGCAGCTTTAGAAACAAACAAAAGATTCGGCTGTTGTCCCTCATCAATCAGGACAGTTCGACCTCTTTAATCTTCATCAATGAGAGGATCTTGGGGGACTGGGCCAATGATCGGAGATCAGTGTGCTGCTCAGTTGAAAAACCTGATCCCAAAAACACAAAATCAATTCTAATTTACAGCCTCCATAGACTGGCTTTACTGTGCAAACATAGTTTTCTACTGTATCGTCCATCCTTTAGCACTAATCAGCGTCTTTACAGCACCGTTACTCACCTGTAGAGCTTTCATTCTCTACCTGTCAGCGTGACCTTTCCTGGATGGCAGACTGTGTTGAGTCATCTGTCAACAGTTATTGGATCTGCTGTGTGATGGGAGCACGGGGGGTGACTGTGTGTTTGCATTTAAAACAGTTGTTCAGGAACAGACACAATGCTTTGCATCTCACATTGACTGACGGATGTGTGTTTTTCCATTATGAGGATATTTGATCAATAGAAAGAAAGAGAGGGAGAGTGAGAGGAAGTGAGGCGGCGAGGAAAAGTCCACATCTGCGGGTTAATCTCTGCTGTTATCAGGAGAAAGAGGAAATGGAACAGGCCCCTCTGCTGCTTCTGCCAGTCAAGCTTTTGTCCCCGTAGTCTTGTTTTCACTGGCAACAAACTGTGGGAGGGCTACGAAACAGGCAGCGGTGTGAAGAAGAGGACATGAGCGCAGAAACAATGTTTTCCTGAACACTGATGGTAAAGCTAAAAAAGATAACAAATAACAGAGAAAGGATGGCATATGAGACACTTGATGAGAGTAGATGTTGTCCTCTGATAAATGGACAAGTGTTAAAGGAAACACGGACGCAGCGGCTGGCTTCCTCTGCTGGCTCAGTGCCAGAGGAGAGACAACAGAGCTCTGAAACACTCGCAGTTTAAGAGAATACGATTAACTCTTCGTGTGTGTGTACTGTGTCTTTACTGAAGTGTTTACATTAGGGAAATGAGCTCTTTGCTATCAGCGGCCCCTTCTTTGACGGCTGAGTGAGCATGAACACACACACACACACACACACACACACACACACACACACACACACACACACACACACACACACACACACACAGAGGCTTTACTGTGTGTGTTTTCGCATTGGCAGCGACCGCAGCCGGCTGATTTTATTGGTACTCTGGGCTTGTTGGTTACAGGCTTGGCATTTGGTCCAGGCTATTTTCTGGATTGTGATTGGCTAGTAGGTCAACAGCAGAGTTCCAGGTGAGGATTACTGTGTAAATGGAGCATTAGCATTTTGTAATTTGCAATTTGCACCACTAGAATATCATTATTTTGTACTGGCGGACACCACACACATGCAGTCACTGCACATTAGGAGTCCCTGAGCAGTGTGTGCAGTTCCCAAGGAAACTGGACCCTCCTAAAATGTGCCAGCTGAGGGGAAAAAAACTGGAAAGTAGACTGAGACTCACTATTTCTGTTAGCATTCAGAGTGCATTAGAGGGTCTCCACTGCACTTTTATTCACATATTTTTCTTTCATAAGCCAGCACTACCTGTGCTTGCAACAAAAAAGTGACACCACTTCAACCCTGTCTGGACATAACTTGGCACTCCTGTTGCAGCAGCACCAGTGCCTCATTCTGCTCAGCGAGACCAGCCTGATCACAGTATTGTTCACAGTTATGAGCTACATGTGTGATTGATGGAGGCCCTTAACCCATTGACGCCTAAAACTGCCTGTAAAACCTCTGGGCGATTTTAAAATAAGCCCCTAAAACCTGAGGTTTTTCTGGAAATTCAACAGAAGTGTCAACGCTTCTACTAAATAATAGATTTTTCAGCCTCTGTAGCAGATAGAAATGAAATTCAAGAAGTATTTGAGAGCTTATACAAATACTACAAAACGACGTATCTGCTTTCAAGGCTTCAATGGGTTAATGGCCACTGTAGGATACTTTTCTAACTGACAGGACACAGAGCTACAGAATTGTCCATTAATCTACATGGGCTACATGGTTGTAGTGGTTAGCACTCTCAGCTCACAGCAAGAGGGTTGCAGGTTTGACTCCGGCTCTTCTATGTGGAGCTTGCATGTTCTCCCTGTGTCAGCATGGTTTCTCTCTGGGTCCTCTGGCTTCCTCCCACAGTCCAAAAACATGCAGCTTAGGTTTAATTGATGACTCTAAATTGCCCGTAGGAGTGAATAAGAGCGTTGAATGGTTGTCTGTCTCTATGTGATAATCTGGAGACCTCAGGTCAAATTTCTGATTTCTTCTGGTCTTTTTGTGATGCTTTCCCCATTCCACAGTCGGATATAAATTGTTTGTTTCCTCGCTTGATGAGTTTTGAAAAAAAAATTGAAGCCTGATGATGGATGCTGTAAATGTCAGGAAGGTCTTGAGGTCTGTGTTCAGTATTCTGAGAGGCTCCCTCATGTTGCAGATTACTTCACTCTCAAGTCACGCATCAATGACTTTTGCAGCTATCAGGGTTTAATATGACAATTACTCTGTGTGTGTGTGTGCATGTGTGTGTTTGTGTTTGTTTGTGTTTTTTTGTATTAGTCTGTTCCTAATTAGCACTATTGGATTCGATAATTATTGTAATAAGTAAATTCCTTCTGAGGTTGTGGATAATGAGTTTCTCAGCTCTGTTTAGGGCCCCTGACAAAGATAATAGATAACATGTTAGTCCATATACATTCATCTGTATAAATAACAATATAAAGAACAGGAAAGTACAGGAAAAGGTGTGTGTTGGTTTTTTTAGAGACTCTGTTTAGTCTCCAGGGTTTTCAAACCATTTTCCTATCAGTGTGCGAAGATGA